>NW_028324165.1:4281880-4592740 GCF_054372755.1 Phalangium opilio
GGAGACCTTTATTACCTGAGAAAGGCTGAAGAAACGGTCCATTCAGTGCAAGCGGAAATAAAGCCTAGAAGCAACCTGGAGAACTGGCATTTCCTACTCGGTCACTTGAGCGAGAGAAGTTTAAAGGAAATGGCCCGGAAGAATTTGGCTACGGGACTCAACATTGAAAAAGATGGGAGTCTGGGAATCTGCAAAATCTGTATCAAAGGAAAGCAATCGAAGGAGCCGTTCCCGAAACCTGAAGATAGCCGCACCTCGCATGTCCTGGAAATAGTACACTCTGACGTATGCGGCCCGATGAGAGTAACGTCGATGAGTGGAGCCAAGTACATCGTCGTTTTCACTGATGATTATTCCCGGTGGAGTGAAGTCAGCTTTTTAAAACACAAGAGCGAAGAGTTGAAAGCCTTCAAAGAATTCAAGCAACGAGCTGAAGTGGAAACCGGGAGAAAAATCAAGACCTTGCAGTCCGACAACGGAACCGAATACTGCAACAATGAATTCGACAGATTCCTGAAAGACTCTGGGATAAAAAGAAGGCTCACCGTACCATACACCCCGGAACAGAATGGCATTGCCGATAGAAAGAACAGAACACTCCTAGATATGGCCCGATGTATGATGATACAAGCGCAACTTCCACCATCATTCTGGGCAGAAGCGATGGCCACGGCTAACTACATTCGAAACCGTTGTCCTTCCCGGAGCATAAATGGAGAAGTACCATTTACCAGATGGACCGGAAAGAAGCCATCCCTGCAACATTTGAAGATTTTCGGCGACAAAGCTTTGCTGTTGGACGAAAATAAAAGGAAGGGGAAGTTTGCAGCCAGGAGCAAAGAATGCGTTTTTATCGGCTATTCTGAAGTCTCGAAGGCCTATCGACTATGGGTTCCGTCCGAGAAGCAAATTTACCGAAGTCGAAATGTCAAGTTCCTGGGAGAATTTAATAAACAAGGCGGATATGATGATTTCGTCACTCCAGAAGTCAACCTGAAATACGGAAGCAAAGCTAAAGGCGAAATCGAAGTCCCGGCCACTACACACGCTGCAAAACCGCCAGGCGGAGAAGAACTCAAAGAAGTCAAAAAGGAGTTCAAAGATGAAATCCCGGAAGAATCTAATTCCCAGGAAAACGACGACGTCTTTGAAGAACCGTCAGAAACCCTCGTTCTGAAGAAAGGTCCCGGAAGACCGAAGAAAATAAGAACTGGAGTACCCGGACGACCGAAAAAATCGTTCAACATGATTCCGAGCGTCTCCGAAGAGTCCACTGAAGAGGCTACTGACGAGCAAGAAACCCTGTCTGATGAGTCAGCAAACCTAGCCATCTTGTCAGAACCTTTGTCCATGAAGCAAGCCCTGGCTTCTCCGTACGCAAACGACTGGAGGAAAGCAGTAACGGAAGAGTTCGTTTCGCTTATCAAGTGCGAAACCTGGGACATCGTTGACTGTCCGGAAAACCAGAAGGTCCTTGGAAATCGTCTCGTCTTCCGAACGAAATACTTACCCAGCGGAGAAGTAGAGAAAAGGAAAGCCAGGCTCGTAGCGAAAGGTTTTGCCCAGAGACCAGGGATCGACTACCAAGAGACGTTCGCACCCGTCATTAGATCCAGCTCAATAAGACTGCTTATGGCCCTTGCTGTAGAAATCGGTTTGGAAGTCCACCAAATGGATGTCGTCACGGCCTATCTTAATGGCGAACTCGAGGAGGAAATATATATGGTCGTCCCGGAAGGATTAACAGAATCTCTCGAAGAAATTGTCAAGTCAACCCGGTTCGACAAGTCGATCATTGCCAGAGCAAAGAAATGGACCAGGGACCTGGAAGAAGAGGGACATAAAGTCTGTCGTATCAAGAAATCCCTCTACGGCTTAAAACAATCGGGCCGCCAATGGTACAAGAAGTTACATCAAAGACTTTCGGAAATTGGAATGACACCATTGAAGAGCGACCCCTGCTTATACGTTTTAAGAGTCGCGGAACATATTATGATCATTGGAGTCTATGTCGACGATCTGATCCTTGCAAGCAACAACCCGGATTGGATGACTGAAGTAAAGATTGAACTTGGGAGAAAATTCGATATGAAGGACCTCGGGCCAATCCATCACTGTCTCGGAATGGAATTTCACCAAGATCTAAAACAAAATACCATCCGGATCTCCCAAGCGAAATATGCAGAAACGGTCCTGGAACGTTTCAACATGCAAGATTCCAAAACAATAGCGACTCCAATGGATGCCAACAACAAGTTGCAAAATCCAGAACACCCATTAGCAGAAGACATCAGTCGTATTCCGTATCAATCTCTGGTCGGTTCTCTCATGTACCTGGTAGTATCATCACGACCGGATATGGCGTATTCAGTCAGCGCATTGACCCAGTTCAACACAAGTTATGACGAAACTCATTGGATTGCCGGGAAAAGAGTTCTGAGATACCTGAAGGGAACTCTTCATCATGGGTTGCTTTATCGGAAGACCGGATTGCCAATCCAGGGTTTCGTTGATGCAGACTATGGAGGCATAGAAAATAAATTTAAAAGGAATAGAAGCTTATTAAAAATTGGTCCCGGCCTTGAATTTGCCGCAAAGTGGTTATATTCTACTTCCGGAAATCAGCGCCATCTGTGGTAGGGCGTGCCATATTTCCCGTCCACCAAAGACTACAGATTATTCATTCCGTGTCGGTGATCCTGGGAATTATGTTTTGGGGACTTGGATATGAACCAAATATCATTTAAAAGGTTTATCTTTAAGTTTTAACATGTATGAGGACGAAAATAACGAAAACGACGGTATTCCTGTCTCGCATTTAATTGAAGGAAATGCTAACCACATAGATTTAGTATTTGAAGTGGATCTTAAAGGTAAAAAATTTGATTTTCATTAAGCCTTGGTTCTGAAATGAAGTGAAGATATTAAGATAACTTGTTTTGTTTCCTTTTTATAACTTTAGCAATAATAAACGAAACAGCAATTATTTCAATTAAAGAACTGTCTAGCGATGATTTCATATTAGAAAAGGAAAATATCATGTTATTTATTTTGGATATCCACAAAGAAAACCATAACACTAAGGTTATTTTTAAAAAGATCTCCGATCATCTATTGGAACTATCAGAAAAGGCAAATTTGAGACACTCTTTCACCATATCTGACTATGAATCTTCCATAAATAAACTATGTTTTGAGGAAAGAAAAAAGGATCACATAGTTAAAATTCTATTGTCATTGAAATCTTTTGAAATTCTTCCAAAAGCAGTTCAGCGAACACTAGTGCAAACTGTTTTGCAAATTTTCTTCGGCCACTTGAAGGTTAAGCTCAAAGTAGGGATTCAAAATTTAATTGAAAAGGTAGAGAAGAAAAGAAAGAAGGATAGAGAAACTATGCTTAATACTGATGATCCAGTGGATTATGGTCCTTCAAAACTAAGGAAAAACCATGACGTTTTACGATATGTTGCTGGATTTGTGGTTCGAACATTAATTAAGAATAAATGTCCACAAACTATGATAAACAATTTGACCCAAGAAGGAGACATGCTAACAACCGATGAGACAGAAGCCTGGGTACAGAAATTATCTCGTGGAGGTTTGATTAATGTCTCAGATAAATTTTTTGAGCTTTTCCTAAAAATTAAAGCCTTGTCCGACAAGCATTATAGCTTCAATTATAAACAAACAAGAAACCAAACCCTTAAAAATAATGTCATGAGTGAAGCTCTAATAGAAGGTGGTGAAATAACTAAAGAATGGACTCAACTGCATGGTTTGGTTGACACTAAGTGGTTAACGAAAATGTTGGATACTTTCCTTAACACCCGAGGAAAGTGTTTAGTCAGAGACATAAAGGAGACATTTCAACATGATATGAAGGAAAGTATTAGAGCCAAAAAAGCGCTGAGGGTTGCTCTAGCGGAAAAGGTTGAGCAGAATACCTCTAAGCTCTCAAAGAAGGAAGGAAATGCAAAGAGTTTTACGAAGACTACCGAAATTGTAAAATCCAATAGCTCTTTCAATAAATTTCTCTCTTCGTGGTTTCCCCCCCCCCCCGACACGAGAGAAGAGGGGAAACTTTGATAGAAAATTTCTGGCATAGCGCACCCGACCACGCGCTTCACGAGGCAAGCTGCTCGCGCCACCGTCGGTTGAAAAAATCGGTCGCGCCATGCCAAAAATCCAGTTTTTAACGGGTTCTTCTTTGGGAAACCGATGAAAACTTATAGCGAATTCCACTGACTGCTCTCGGAGCGCTTCCATGGAGCAATAAATATAGGAGACCCTGATTTAGCAAAAACAGTCTTTAACGAAGCCGAGAACTACTTCTCCCATTTATATGGCTCCATGGGAGCGCTCCGCGAGCAGTCAGTGGAAATCGCTATTATATTTTTATTTGAAAATGTGTAGCTATTGCATTCGGGAATGCGACAGGTATTTCCCCTTACACGGTTGCACTGCTTGAGTCTGTGCTTGAAGTTTACATATTTCAAGTTTTTCTTCAATTTCTCACTCCAGAATGAGTAGCAGACGACGCGTTCTTCAAAAGCACAAAGATTAATATGTTGTCTATTCTGCCGCGAAGCTGCATCTCCTGTCATCGCGTTAGATTATTACTCCTACTTGAAACTTTGATAAAAAATTTATTGAAGCAGCTATAGCGAAAAAGTAAAAAATGAAGCGCGCGGTTTAAAAATATTGAGCAATAAAAAGGGTAAAAGTGCAATACCTTCGGATGGATTAATCGAATCTATTTCAAAAACTCAGCAAACCAAACCTACAACAGTAAAGAAAGTTGCCAAGAAGGAAAAACTAGCGCCAAATTCAAATTTAGAAAAGCCAGTTGCATCTGAAAAGATTTTAACCCGAAGCGCAAAAAGGGAAGCTGAAGCGAAAGCGTCAACTGAATTAGCAGATAAACTTGCGAAAGAGGAGAAAGCATCTAGACCTAAACCAGCGAAATTAAGACAAAAGAAGGAAGTTGAAACATTTGAAGTAGAAAAAACTGCACCTAAGAAAAACATTCGCAAAACTAGAAATGTAGGCTTAAATCTTGGTACTCTAGACATAAATTCAAATAGAAACGCGCCAAAGATGTTTTTAAAACAAAATTCTCCAGAGGGGAAAGAGAATTTAAAAAATTTAGCTTGTTTTTAACCAAAGATTCGTGATATGGTCATAATAACATTTCGTGATTTATTTAATTTGTGATATTTTTAAGCTTTAATACAAGATTGCATTTTAAAAAATACTCCACCTAAGAAAAACATTCGCAAAACTAGAAATTTAGACTGAACTCTTGGTACTCTAGACATAAATTCAAATAGAATCGCGCCAAAGATGTTTTTAAAACAAAATTCTCTTGGGGGAAAGATAATTAAAAAATTTGAGCTTATTTTTAAGCAAAGATTTGTGATACGGTCATAATAAACATTTCGTGATTGGTGATTAGGTTTTGTGATACATTTAATTTGTGATATTTTTAAGCTTTAATACAAGATTGCAATTAAAAAAATAAAGTTGAAGTCATTTCAAAGATGCCTTTTTAATGAATTCTATGTAGTATTACCACCAATAGCGTCTAGAACTAATCCTTTTAATGAGCGGAAACTGTCTTTGTTTGCCCCAAAGTGCCATACAGTTGGATTTGAGTTTCTGCCACCCGCAGCACGATGTCTTCCAAATAATTGTTCGAGCACATCCTGATTCAGATGTTGGGTCAAAACAAACTTGGCACCCTTATTTAATAAAAACTTAACGATGTTGACAGTTGATAATGCTAAAAGAATATAGTATTTTTCTCGTTTTTGTTAAAATTTTTTTAAAACAATCCAACCATCTAAATCGTGTTACCTGTTATCTTTAAACCTTCAATAGTCTCTTTGCTCAGAAGCATGCTATCCCTTTGGGATTTTGAAAATTTCCCAGGGCGGTTCATTACTTGCTTCTCCCAATCATCCAAATAGTTTATGAAATCAAACTCCAGCCACTTTAAAAATAAGTGAGAAATAAATAAAGGGTTATATTTACAGAAAGAATCATTGCAGGAAAAAATAACGTACCGCAAGTCTCGAGTCATCTTTGCTGGAGAATGGTTTTTTGTCATTGTTTCGCTGGTAGATACCCTCGGTATAGTTTTTGACGTTGCATAAGTCAAAAAATTTATTAAATATTCTTATGAACTTTACAGTTTCCTTGTAGCTACAGTTTTTGTTAGAAAGAAGAGTCTCAATCCCGGAAGCGACGGTTTCGCTTAAAACTTGCGTTGCCAAATTAACTTTCATTTTCGAGTAGCTATGCAAATATACGTGCGCGTATGTTAGCTTAGAGACGTGTTTAAATTCTCCTGGTAACCGCAATTGTAAGAAATACAATCTAAGAATAACTTTCCAACTAATTTCCTCGTTGTTTATCCATAGCGCTCGAGCGTTGGAATTAGTCCCACTATTTGAAAATCCATTCCTTACTGTCTTAATTAGATGAGGTGCATCTGATATAAAATAAACCGGTCTTTCTTCATCCATGGCAAACAAATTGACCGTTTTATATGGAATTTTTTGACCTTCAGTTTGAGACATGTGAAAAAATTTGCGGTTACTAACAGCACCATCACCCACCACAGCCAAGATTCGAAAACCACTCGCTTCCAATCTCCTTATAGCTTCCCAAATAATGCTATTAAGTTCTGAACTTGAGGCACCTTTAGTTGGGAAATGTGCAAATGCACGAACAATACTACTAGTTATCCCTCGTATCATGAGCTGAAGGACATTCGATGCCAGTGGCGGGGTGGTTACGCCTTTAACCTCTCGTTCCATGTCGTACAACTGGTTATGATTCTTATCAATAAAGCCAGTCAAAAGTCCAGTGTTTTTATGACATACAAGGTCTTCTTTGATCTTCATTTCATCTAATGATAATACGAAGTATTTTTGATGTTCCGGAAGATTGACTATATCACAGTCTTGGGCTAGCTCTAAAAACATATCTGTTGAAAAGCCGGGCTTGTACAGATGAGTATGGTTATGCTTGTAGAGGGTCCTTGTAGTTGGCACACTTATCATATCTGATTTTCTGACTGTCTCGTAGGCTTTGGTCGATTTATTTTTGAGATATATACACCACTTAATAAATTGAGGGTCCCATCTCATGGCAAACTTTGATCTTTTCATCGCTTTGATTTGTTGCCTCAAAAACACTGATGCCAAAGATCCTGGTGGTTGCCCTTTCAGTTTTTCTTGCAACAAAACCGTCAGACTACTCATGTCCTTCTTGGTTTTTTCTGATAAAATAGTCTGTTTCTTAGATTTCTTCACAACTTTGGTGTATCTTAACGTGCCGGCATCTGATTTAACTGAGTTTCTCAGGCGTAGCTTTCTCAAACTGGATCTATAGTCAGTGCAAGCGGGACATCGCTTTTGGTACGAGAAGATATAGCGCTCGCAGTTCATACTGTGAACAGAGTTTAATATCTCGGAATAAACTCCAGTTATTTTACGAGACGATACCGGTTTGGTTTTAAATAAATGAACAAGGTCCAAATCAGAATTTCCTGGACAACAAGTAAACTGGTTTACCTTCTTAACATACTCATAAATGCCATTAATGCTTCTTATATTTTCACCAGGGATTGATAAAATCGTTAACTCGTTCATGACCTTTACGCAAACAGTTACTTCTTCTCCGGAGCTTTTCTTAAATATGCACTGCATTATTACATAATTATTCTTCGATTTACTGAAGATCGCTGTGTTTTCAAGTATTTCCAAAGACCACCCCGGCAATGGTTTTAAGTTATTAAAGTTTAAATCAAAACTCTCAGAACCTGCTTCTTTTAAATTGGATGCCGCAGTTTCCATTAAATCAGATGCCGCAGTTTCCATTAAATCGGATGACGCTGATTCCATTAAATCGGCTGCCGCTGATTCCATTAAATCAGCTGCCGCTGTTTCCATTAAATTGGATGCCTCAGTTTCATTAGCTGAGTTTTCTGTCATGTCGAATGAAGAATTTTCAGTTACACCAATAAGAGAGGGCTCATCTGCCTCCTTTTCAACTAATGCGGCCGGGTATAAATGCAAATATGAGACAGGATCTGGGTTATTTGTTGTGGGACCGTTGAAATCAACGAAATGACGAGAACAAATGTACGTTGATCTCTTAACATCCGATGTTTTGAAGTCAGTTCTTCCACATGCTTTCACCCATGTTTGGCATTTATTAAGTTGAGTTATTGGGGAAGGAAATTTAATGAAGAAAACACTAGGGCAATTAGTAACCTTGTTTGTTTTTATGTTGGTTTTCATGGGGCAGTGGCCATAGACACAATGTTTTACTCTTCCCATAATTAATATATCTGATAAACTCTAAATGGTTAAAAATATATTTAATATAGTTTAGAACATGTTTAAAATAAGAAAATATATAATGAAAATGATTATACTTACACGAAACTAGGTTTTTTTGACCACGTTCGAAAAACTAAACAATAACTCAACCATTTTTCATTTCTCTCTCGAGCAGACGACGCCTATTTTAAAGAGCCAATAAGAGACGGCCGGAAGTAGAATTACCTCGTTTTTTAACTTGGCCCCCGTCTCTCCCCACGTTCATTTTTCATTGTACAGGCAAGGCTAGAGCTTCTATTCCTTTTAAATTTATTTTCTATGATGGAGGCTGTCCGAAAGATAGGAAGTCATATACTGGATATGTCTTCAAACTAGCCGGCGCTGCAGTATCCTGGGAAGCCCGGAAACAGCGAACTGTTGCCTTGTCCAGTACAGAAGCAGAATATATGGCAATGTCCGACGCAACCAAAGAAGCCATATATCTCAAGGGACTTCTCAACGAACTTGGAGTATCAGTTCAGGCGATCGAGCTGTACAACGACAACCAGGGTGCCCAGAAACTCGTTCAGAATCCTGTTTTCCATGCCAGAACGAAGCACATTGACATCCGGCACCACTTCATTCGAGACACCTACGACCAGGGACATATAGCCTTGCGAACAGAGGAAATGCCAGCTGACATCTGTACGAAGAGCCTGTTCCGTCCGAAGCATCTCCTCTGCGTCAAAGCCCTTGGACTGGAAATAATTAAATGACCACCCCCTGGATAGAAGATTGAAACCACCGATATTAAGAGGGACTGTTGTAAATTAGAGATAATACCGGTTGTTTTTTATCTATATCCAGATTCTATTTTCTATACTTGTGTTTTTTATGCATCGCGGTCATTCTTGTAATCTTTATTTTTTATCGCGATGCCTTAACTATATAACCGGATAACATTCCGATAACGTTTGTCAGTTGTTCAGAGTCAGTTCACAGTTGATCAGTTCCCAGTTATCAGTTGTCAGTAGCGTTCACGGAAATTAACCTAAATGTTTTACTTAAATTAATAAAGAGTTAATAACCAGTTAAACCCAGAGTCGTTCTTGCGTCAAACAACAACATTTAGTATAGGATTTTATTTTTTTAGCATCGTTATTTTGAAGAAAAACGTATTAAGACCTACTATTTTTAGTATATAAACGCGAGAACCTTTTGAATAAATGGCACTTTTGATAATGAGTTCGAATTATCGCGTTGTGGGTAGTTGTATTTCTTTCGAAGACTATCTTTACACCAAGGACAAAACGTCGAAGAAAAATGTGGAGTACTATAAGTAAGTATAATACATATTCCTAAAACTGTTGGAAGTAATATTAATCTAGAAAATTAAGATGCCGAAGGTGGAGGGCTAGTAATGGCGGATGTCAGGGACGTGCAATAAAAGTTGATGGCAAAGTAGCTAAAAGTGGTAAGGAGCACAATCACGAAGCCGATATTGCAGAAATCCTCAGGCTGACAGTTTCCTCTGAGTTGAAATCGGGAGTTGCTAATTGCCCTACACGTCCAGTGAAGCGAACGTATCATGATGTCATCACAGAAAGCCGTCGAAGCCTTTCTGTTTCCCATGACAAGTCGTTCCTTAGCCATGCTCTGCCTTCGTTTTCGTCAAAGAAAAGCAGCATGTTCAGAGAGAAAGCAAAGTTCATTCCGAAAGACCCAAAGACTCGATCAGATATATTGTTGGAAGGAGATGTTACCTGTTACAATGACTTTCAATTTGTTCTGGTTAACGATGGTGATATAGACCGTATTCTCGTATTCGGCACGGATGAGTTTTTTAGAAGAATGTGCCAATGCCAGCAATTATTCATGGATGGTACATTTCACGTTGCACCGAAGCTTTTTTGTCAATTATACACTATACATGGAGTTGCCAACGGCACGATGATTCCTTTTGTATATGCGTTGCTTCCGAAGAAAGATACGAGTACTTACTGCCGATTTCTTAGATGTCTCCAAGATGTTGCCATTGAAAAGGGGATAGTTTTCAATCCGAAAACAGTTCAAATTGATTTCGAATATTCGATGAAAATCGCCATTGCTCACATTCTTCCTAACACAACAGTTAAAGGATGTCTCTTTCACTTCCGAAAAGCCATCTGGCGAAAAGTAAAAGCCTTAAGGATTGATCTTAAATAGTGCTCGGAATCGGATATAAATTATCTAAGATTGTTCACAGAATAACGAGGACAATATATATGAACATATAGATAGACATAAATGAAGTACCCTCGCTATTAGCAAGAATTTTCACATATATCGACAATGTAGAAAACGGTTCTATCCCACTATTTTCATAAACAATATTTATTTGGATAAACACGACCAACCCTTATCTTATTTAGGAGTAAATATAAGGTTCCTTTCAATATTTAATTCCTTGTGCTTCATAAACAAACAAGAAATAAAAACATGAGTTCCTGTAACAGATTTACCTGGATTAAGTATTTATTTGTAAATAAAGCCTATTTTATTGAACAATAAACAATTAGGTTTTATTAGAACGCTTTGGGAAAATTAATCACGAAATTATTCGGAATGTTGATCACCCATTTCATTAAATGTGAAATATGACTTCTAATATTTGGTGTATATACTTCGGCTCCGTGTAGGAAGAAGGACAACACGTTATTTTTGGTCGAATAAAGCCGCCAAAGTATGGGTGAAAACATTAGGATAATTCACTAAAACGTTCATGTTCATTTGTAATTAATTGTAAAGGTCACCATTTCAGCTCGTTAAGCCTAGTACCATTTTGTAAATAAGTTGCCGTATATATAATTGCTCGACACACAGGAGTGCAGTCACCAATCAGTGGACCATTAAGTTTTATCGCTTTTGCTAGAAGGTTGACTGATTGCTTGTAGAAAAAGCATTTCTCTAGCGAAATCTATATCTATATAAGTGAAAATTCAGATGATCAACGCCCAGTCCCAACCACTTTAACCAAAAGGCTGAAATTTTGAAAGGAGTTACTCTTAAATAGTAGGCACGCACTAAGATATGTTTCTTTGATCCGTGGTCATCTTGACAATGGCGGCCATTGACGTAAAACATATTATTTTTTTAAATTTTAAATATTTCACTAGTATTTAGCCAACTGGTTACCTACGTCCTATAGACGCGTTTTATGGTCTTTGTGGTTCAATTTACCACCATATTTTCAAAATGGAGGGCTGAAACCTAACAAAAATGTACTGACGTCAATGCTTGGTCCTTTGCTGCTACTTATATGCATAATGGAGTTGGACTTAACGCGCGGAACAGCAAAGATAAACACTAATTTTAAGGTAACGAGTACGTGTCCGCGAGTTGTAATTGTTACGTTTTGAAAGATACTTCTTTATTTCTAAGTTTATTACAAGACTGTCAGTTCAAGAGTGCCTAGCTCAGGTTCTAGCTGCCGCTTATATCAACTCTAGCCCTAGCGGCGCATTCTATTATTTCCGATTCTGATCATGTGATTACTAGCATGTGACTTCCAGTAATACATAACAGTAATGTATTATGACGCATATTTTAACCGTTTTTCAAAATAACTCATTGTCTTCCTTCACTATCCCATTAAGAATTAAGCTTCTTTTACCGGACCATTACTATCCTCAATTGCCGACTCTAGTTTCTTCAATAGCCAGTGATATATTGGCATGAGGAGTGAAAACATTTGTCTATTTTAAAGCAGGACTAGACCATAACATTTCAAGTTACTGCTTTTAAACGTAGTGCCCTTTCTAGCATGAAAGCAGTTGAATTCCACCTTGTTTTGACGTCAAGTACCATAGTTTAAAGCAGGACTAGACCATAACATTTCAAGTTACTGCTTTTAAACGTAGTGCCCTTTCTAGCATGAAAGCAGTTGAATTCCACCTTGTTTTGACGTCAAGTACCATTTTAACATCACCCAAACCATTATTAATATTCAACTGACGTAATGATTCCTCTTTAAGATTGGATAATCGAATCTTCAAAACCGTAGCTCGAATCTATTTATAAAAACGACTTAATGGGTAGTGTTGGACATATTTTTTAAATCCCTGTATATTTGGCCTAAATTGAATAATTTTAATACCTACGTAACATATAGTAATATGTTACATAAATATCTAATTTCAATTTACCATAGACCAAATATGCACGGTTTCTAAATTTTGTCCATTTGGTCTCAAACCAACAGACCATTAGAACGATGGTAGAATTAATGGATAAAATGTCCTAACTAAGTGCATTTTCAAATGGAAAAGACCTTAATAAATGTTAAATGATAGTAATGCAGTTTTAATTTATTAATTAAAATAGTTTATTAACTAACTGTACAGCATGATAGCTACATGTCAACTGAACGCCCAGTCCCAACCACTTTAACCAAAAGGCTGAAATTTTGAAAGGAGTTACTCTTAAATAGTAGGCACGCACTAAGATATGTTTCTTTGATCCGTGGTCATCTTGACAATGGCGGCCATTGACGTAAAACATATTATTTTTTTAAATTTTAAATATTTCACTAGTATTTAGCCAACTGGTTACCTACGTCCTATAGACGCGTTTTATGGTCTTTGTGGTTCAATTTACCACCATATTTTCAAAATGGAGGGCTGAAACCTAACAAAAATGTACTGACGTCAATGCTTGGTCCTTTGCTGCTACTTATATGCATAATGGAGTTGGACTTAACGCGCGGAACAGCAAAGATAAACACTAATTTTAAGGTAACGAGTACGTGTCCGCGAGTTGTAATTGTTACGTTTTGAAAGATACTTCTTTATTTCTAAGTTTATTACAAGACTGTCAGTTCAAGAGTGCCTAGCTCAGGTTCTAGCTGCCGCTTATATCAACTCTAGCCCTAGCGGCGCATTCTATTATTTCCGATTCTGATCATGTGATTACTAGCATGTGACTTCCAGTAATACATAACATCTTTCTTTTCCCCTTATGTAAGATTCTAATTCTCTAATTCTACATTTACATTAATTATTACTGCCGCTACATTTACTGTATACCCTCTTTCCTTTCTCTTTAATTAATCTGATTTGTTGTTTTACAATGTTCCATAAAATAATACGTGATTACAATTAAAATAACTATGTGATTACTATTAAAATAACTCGTAATTAGCTAAAATTTTAAAATGATAAATAAAGTCCTTAACGAGTTTAGCAGTTCTTAATTTTGATATCGCTGCGGTCTGATGATGGGACGTCCCCTGCGTGTTCTTGACTGGGAGTATGCTTGCTCAGGTCGTGGGTGATCTGGTGGTGTATTAGTGGCCGTTGTTGGAAGTCGTGCTGGGTTCGTATGGCTGTTCATGGTAGTGTTACGACCGGGCTGAATTCGGTGATGTATGTGGAAGTCGTCGGTTGGAAGGTCAACTGCTATTGGAATTTCTACGTTGTCCTGTCTTCTGTGTCTCTGTAATTCCCGCTGTACTTCGTCCTGAGGTGGAGTCTGTTCTGGTAAAGCTTGGTCGTCATTTGGTAGTGATATGGATACTGCCGTTGCTATGGTCTGATGATGGTGGTTTGGCTGGTTGAGTGTCTGTAGGTTTGGGTTTGCTGGTAAGAACTTAGGTTTGGTTCGAGCGTAATAGATTCGTGTGTTAGAAGGGATAGTTTTAGTGAGTGGTGGGGTTGGCGAGGAATTCATTGTTGTAGGTTTCGTCATTGTAGTATTGGAATCGCTATAATCCTGACGTAGATGGGTTCTGGTGCGCCGAAGTATTTGTCCTGTGGCGGTTCGAATTTGATATGATCGTGGCTCCGGCCCTCTTGTTATTACTTTAGCTGGTAGCCATTGTCGTTGTCCAGCCCAATAATAGACTGGTTGATTGGTTTGTAGGTCGGGTAGTGGTACTGTATGTCGGGTGTTGAAATTCTCTACCATGCTGTGTTGCTGTTTAGCGATGGAGTTCTTGGCCCTCTGGACGGGATAGAAGGGTTTCAAACTGTTATTGGTAGTTGTTAAGGTTGTCCTTAGTCTTCGCCCCATGCTTAATTCCGCGGGAGACGGTCGATTGGTCTTGGGTGTCGTTCTATATTCCAAGAGTACCGTTTCCAAATCCTTGCCACTCTGCTTGGCCTTGATGATGGAATTTTTTATGGTTTGTATCGTCCTTTCTGTGAGCCCGTTAGATTGGGGGTAGTTTGGTGACGATGTGGTGTGCCGCACACCCCATTCTTCCAAGAATTTGTGGAATTGTTCCGAGTTGAATGGCGGGCCGTTGTCCGATATTAACCTTTGTGGAGGGCCGTGTCTGGCGAAATGTGGTCGGAGGAAGTTTGTTACTGCTTGGGTGTTCGTCAAGACTAGTTTCTGCACCTCCACAAAGTGTGAGAAATAGTCTACTAGGAGTATATATTTCTGTGAGTCCACATGAAATAAATCAAGGCCTACCATCTGCCATGGTAGTGATGGCAATTGGTGCGGTGTCATTGGCATTGGCGGGTTAGCTCTCTGGCGAGTGGCGCAGATCGCGCAAGCCCGAATATGTGTCGTTAGATCCTGGTTTAGGGTAGGCCAGAAGATGTTAAGTTTGGCCTTAGCGATGCACGAGTTAATCCCTTGGTGGGTGGAGTGGACCTTGTCGAGGAGTTCTTTTTGCATTAGTTTTGGGATTATCAGTCTTGACCCTCGGAAGAGTAGGCCTTGCGTTGTGTGTAGCTCGTCTTGGTATGGCCAATATGGTCGAACCTCTGGCGGTAGAACTTTCGCTTGTTTCGGCCAGCCGCTCTCAATGAGAACTGTTATCTTTTGCAATGTGGGATCTTCCTGCGTGGCCTTCTTGTAACGTCCTTGTATGTCATCGGGCAAGGTGGTAATTACGTGTACTGCAGCGTATGGTCCTTCCAGATTTGATGTATTGATATCGGTCGTCTTCTGCGGGGCTCGTGAGAGCATATCGGCGATTAATAAGGATTTGCCTGGTACATATATTAGGTTGAATTGATATCTAAATAAGCGCATCGTTAATCTTTGTAACCGAGGTGTTATTAAGTGTAGAGGTTTCTGTAGTAGTCCAATAAGTGGGGAGTGGTCCGTTTGAATTGTGACTCTCGTTCCGGCGATATAGAAATTGAAATGTTCGCAAGCGTAAACTATTGCTAATAATTCCTTTTCTATCTGAGCGTATCGAGTTTGTGTGGGTGTGAACGATGTGGAAGCATATTCTACAGGGTGGTTTTCTTGAAGCAGTACAGCTCCTACACCGTACTGGCTGGCATCAACGGACAGGATTATGGGCTTGGCCGGGTCAAAGAACGTCAAAACCGGAGCTGTTGCGGCGGCGTTTTTAAGATTGTCGTAGTGTCGTTGGTGCGTTGGTTCCCACTGGAAAACAGCATCTTTTTTAAGCAGTGTTCGTAGCGGGGCCGTGTCTTCGTTTGCATGAGGGATGAATTTAAGTATGTAGTTCACCATCCCTAAGAAACTTTGGAGGGCTGGTTTATCGGCTGGTGGTGGTAACGCGGTGATGGCTGTGACTTTCTGCGGGTCCACGTGAACTCCCTCTGCAGTTAAAATATGTCCGATGTAGGACGTTTTTGAAACGGCCAATTGTAGTTTCTTGCGGCTGAAGCAGAGGCCCGTTTGTAAGGCTTTTTCCAAAATCCTGATTAAGGATTCCATATGCGATTTCATATCTTTAGTGGCAATTAAGAAATCGTCCGTGGAAATGTGCACCTCTGGGAACTCTGTGACAGGATAGATTCTGCGCAAGGAAGCCTGACACACCTCTGACCCTGTAGCTATGCCCATTGGTAGGCGTTGAAATCGGTATTGCCCTTCTGGTGTTGCAAACGTACAGAGCCTTGAACTTTCGTCGTCGAGTTCGATTTGCCAAAAGGCACTTTGAACATCCAGGACGGTGAAAACTTTAGAGCCCTTCAGTGTAGCAAAAATTTCTTGTGAGGTTGGGACTGGAAAAGGAGTCCGTTTGATGGCCTTGTTCAATCGTCGTGGATCGAGGCAAATTCTAACTTCGTTTCCAGATTTTGGCACGACGACCATAGGATGAACCCAATCTGCAGCTTCTGAAACAGGTATGATTACCCCATTTTGTAGGAGTCGTTCCAATTCCCGGCGAACTGGCTGTTGTAAGGCAATGGGGATCTTATGGGCTGCGGAGACAGATGGTATGGCCTGTGGTTTAAGCTGGATAGAGTGTTTTCCAGGGATTTTGCCGATTTCGCCAAATGTGGTGTGGTATTGCTGGACGATGTGTTGTGGTGAAAGAGCGGAGCTATGAGGAAGGTCGGTGTGTGATGAAAGGACATGAATCCCGTGAATCAAATTACTTGATGTAGGGGGTGGTCCGAGGGGTTGTCGATGGTGTTCGATAAGCCCCAGGTGAAAAGAAGCCGTAGCTCCTAAAATTGGCATCCGATCTTCTGCCGTGATATAGAATGGGCAGGTTGTCATAGCGGCGTGTGAAGTACATGGTAGGTCGACTATCCCCAGTATTGGTACTTCGTGGCCTGAGTATGCTGTGACCTTATGCGTAGGTTGTCGCAACGAAGGTTGTACAGGGAGAGCATCGTAGAGGCGTTTAGGAATAATATTGACTTGGGAGCCGGTATCCAATTTGAACGTTGTCGCCTTGTTGAGCAAGTAGATTTGGTCGTAAATTTCGTCCTCTTTGTGTCTATAGTCCTCAAGGGTCGAAACTTGACCGTGCGGTGGTGCTTCCAGTTGATCAGTTTGTAGTGTGATGCAGTAACTGAGGTACTCAGGATGGGTTAATTCATCGAAAGGCCCTCTCATGGTGTGTGTCAGCTCATGTGCGTGGTAACTATCGTCTTGTGGATCGTATACTGCGTCGTCGAGCTCATAGTCTGTCGGGGCTTCTTGAAGTAGGTGTATCTGTCGGCATTGGGATCGCCAGTGTCCTTTGGAGTGGCATATTAGGCATTCAGAGTATCTTGCCGGGCAAGGACGTTCTGTATGTACAGTCCCACAGTTGGGACACGTTCCAGGTTGACTTCGCTGTGCTCTGGGTGCGTGACGTGGATAATAGTTATCTCGTCGTGATGGATGGCTATCTCGTCTAGTATGAGGTTGGTTCTGATAATTTCTTTGAGGAGGATAACGTGTAGAGGCAGAGGCACGATGTTGGCCTTGACTCTTTTGAGGCCTGTGTCGTTTGATGGCGTCTACCTGAGCGGCAACTGGAGTGCCGATTTGAGATTTGTTATTGTGTCCCATTAAGCCGGCTTGGATGCTTGATGTCTCTTCTGCTTGGCAGAGTGTGGCAGCTTCACTCAGTGTGAGATTGGGTTTAGATAAAAGATCCTTGCGGAGGCGTTCGTTGCGAATGCCGACCACTAATTGGGTGGTAATTAATGACTCCGTGAGGGGCGCGTAATCACACTCCTGGGCCTTGGCCTTTAAGTCCGTAAAGAACTCGTCAAATGTTTGATTTTCTTGTTGGACCGAGGTTGTAAACACGTATCGCGAGTAGAGAAGGTTCTTATAAGGTTTGTAGTAATTGTCAAAGGCATCCGTAATTACCTTCACAGTTCTAGCATCATCTATTTCGGCGATAGGTAATGTTTTGTAAATGCGACGTCCCGTCGCACCTAGTATGTGTAAAAATGTAGCGCGTTGAATGGCGACCGTTTTGGTAGAAAGTTCGGCAGCAGTAGCGTATATGTCGTAAGCGTCTTTGTATTCCGACCACGCGGTCGCGGGATCTGGGCCGGGCAGAAATTGCGCGGGACTCTTGAATGACGTCATCGATCTGAAGTGTCTTGGAGAGACGTTATCGCGTTTAGGGTTAGCGCGACTTGTCCCGTTTCCGAGTTAAATTGACGAATATAATTAACGCGATAATATTACTTAGAGAGACCGTAGGTTATTTAATCCCACCTCTATCACCATGTTACGTTTTGAAAGATACTTCTTTATTTCTAAGTTTATTACAAGACTGTCAGTTCAAGAGTGCCTAGCTCAGGTTCTAGCTGCCGCTTATATCAACTCTAGCCCTAGCGGCGCATTCTATTATTTCCGATTCTGATCATGTGATTACTAGCATGTGACTTCCAGTAATACATAACAGTAATGTATTATGACGCATATTTTAACCGTTTTTCAAAATAACTCATTGTCTTCCTTCACTATCCCATTAAGAATTAAGCTTCTTTTACCGGACCATTACTATCCTCAATTGCCGACTCTAGTTTCTTCAATAGCCAGTGATATATTGGCATGAGGAGTGAAAACATTTGTCTATTTTAAAGCAGGACTAGACCATAACATTTCAAGTTACTGCTTTTAAACGTAGTGCCCTTTCTAGCATGAAAGCAGTTGAATTCCACCTTGTTTTGACGTCAAGTACCATAGTTTAAAGCAGGACTAGACCATAACATTTCAAGTTACTGCTTTTAAACGTAGTGCCCTTTCTAGCATGAAAGCAGTTGAATTCCACCTTGTTTTGACGTCAAGTACCATTTTAACATCACCCAAACCATTATTAATATTCAACTGACGTAATGATTCCTCTTTAAGATTGGATAATCGAATCTTCAAAACCGTAGCTCGAATCTATTTATAAAAACGACTTAATGGGTAGTGTTGGACATATTTTTTAAATCCCTGTATATTTGGCCTAAATTGAATAATTTTAATACCTACGTAACATATAGTAATATGTTACATAAATATCTAATTTCAATTTACCATAGACCAAATATGCACGGTTTCTAAATTTTGTCCATTTGGTCTCAAACCAACAGACCATTAGAACGATGGTAGAATTAATGGATAAAATGTCCTAACTAAGTGCATTTTCAAATGGAAAAGACCTTAATAAATGTTAAATGATAGTAATGCAGTTTTAATTTATTAATTAAAATAGTTTATTAACTAACTGTACAGCATGATAGCTACATGTCAACTGAACTTAAAATCAATGCTCTGGCCCTCAGGTTATCTCCTAGGGTCAGAGGTCAAGTTACGTTAACGATTCCTATTGGTCGGTCAAGGGGTGACCCTTGACCTCATTATAACAATAAATCAATTCCACAACAAAACATCTGCCTTGAGCCCTTCATTGTACAAGAGACAATGCAATAGTAGGCTACTCCTTTCAAGAAGGGCACTTGTTCATTCACAATAAATTCCATGACAGTTCATTAAGCCTAAACGATTGGCACCTGTATTTACCTTTGCAACACTGGTACCAATTGTATTAGCATTAGTGCTGATAAGGGATTCGTCATCCGGTCCATAATCGACTTCGCTATCGTGCTTTGGTGTTGTTTTAAGATGATCAAGTATAGCACATAGAGATAAGTGTATAACATGCGCCACGCACCGAATGCGATGTCCGCCGTTGAATCTGAGCCCTAAAGTATCACTTCGTTTTTCTAGCTCTTTGGTGAATGTCTCGTTGTTCGATACATTATCCATTGTAATTGCCAATATCTATACGGTGCGACGTCAGTAAATTAATTCAATAAACCGGATGTCCATGTAACGTCACACAATAAGCAAACCTATGTACGATTGTACAGAGAAACATGTTCGTTGGCCATTGAGGACAATGATAGACATGCCCAGTCAGCAATGTTTGATGAAGCTTGAGTTTCCCGAATGAGAGATTAGGAGAATGAAGCTTTTCCTACATTGCCTCTTCGCATTTCTATTATTGAATTCAATGGTTGGCGGAACATTATGGAAGCATTTTAAGAATGTGCTTATTGCGTGCCAGTGTTCATTTAGATCCAAATAGACGGAATAACATTTGGTGTTAAAGGTTATTCATGCTCATATGACGAAACATTGGTGCTACTTTCTTCCTTTGAAGTGTGGTACATACATAATGTTAGTCACATTACGTGAGATAGTCGTACAATGAAAGGTGTGAAAAAGAAAATTCCTTCATCTAAGGAGTACCCAAAAACACAATTGTCTTGCCTGGTCCTAATCTAAAGTAGGGTTGGTCTGGAAAAAATTATCCCTGGACGGACTCGTACAATAGAGATAGACCCCGGTGTGCCGTTGAGTTCACAGATTCTTATAGCGCAGTGACCGCTAAGGAAACCTATTTCATCTAATATTATTTAATATTATAGCTTGGTGATTAGGGCAAATGGTGTAAATTTGAAATGCTCATTATTATATAAACTTCATCGAATGTATAAAAAAACCTTATTTAGACGTTTTCCTTTACCGTAAGCGACAAATTATATTGATGTGTAAAGGAAAGACTTCGGTGCGCGTCTTCTGCGCAAGACAAGCACAGAAAACTCTGGTTAAATGTTTCCAGTCTAACGGAACTTAGATCTCTGCACTTTGTACGTAGGTTTAAAAGACAACATCAAACAATATTCGTACCCTTGTAACCTTTCGATCATTGACTAGTTCTAAAAATCTGTCACACATGTTTAACCCCGTATGGCGCGTGGGAAAATAAATAAATCCGAGAAGTGTGTTATGCAGAGTCCATATGTCCGAGATCCAATGCGCCGTTACGCCCATAAATGGAATGCGATTTGGCGAAGTCCAGCAATCCATAGTGAACGATATTTGACTGGAAACATTCTGCTTAAAATTGGGTCAATTATGTATTTATGTTATAAAATAAATAATAAGCGACGGTGGTCTAAATCTAAAGAGACACTATGCATTTATAACACTATGCTGCTCGTTTGTTTCTTCAGAGGGAACACGTTCAAATACACGAGCATTTCGTTACATTGTTATGGAAACATGGCGCATAGCTTTAATAACTCCTTACCTGAAAACCAAGCGCAACTTAAACTACTTCTTCTTTGTGTAATTTCAAGAGTTCAGACTTGATGGTTTTAGCGCTTAGATTGAGGCTGTCGGCCACAACAGAACAGTTTGGATTGATGGAATGCAACAACGCTTGAAAATTGGGATCCTCCGCGACATAAAAAGGTTTATCTGTTGATACTATCCACTTTAACAACTTCATTTTAGAATCATCAATAAACTTTGGATCTATCTACAAAAATCATTGAAAATATCGGCATTAAATTTTGATAAAAAGCTTTGCAAGTTAAATATGGCCCCTTTGTTTCTTGTCTAGCCTTTACACCTAAAACAAACGAGGTAGAACTAGACCCTAAGTGATTGGCGTTAATGAACTTTTGCTGGGGACTGCTGATTGCTAAGAGACTAATTGGATTTGGGATACTGTTTCTAAGAGCCTGGATCGCATTACCAACTTTGACGGTAAACCAGTTCCATTACGCTGTAATTTTTTGACAGACGTCATTCTTCACTTTCAATGACTGCCGACGAAACCCCAGAGTGAAACAAAGCTTTAAAGGGGTTCCGTCCGAGGGGATAACAATTACCGGTACTGACAAGCTAAGGTTCTTAGCATTATAAACTTTACATTAACTTGTTGCGGCCCTCCTAATTGCATTAGTTTTCAAAATATTTACCGTTGTTGTTCTTCTGTTAGTAGATAGTTTTTCTGGATGTTTCTTTTCTATGTGGTACCATAAATTGCCAGTGCTTATATTCGCTCGTGACCCTTGTGTATAAGAAGCCCTACATACCAAAGACATTAGAACAAAGAAGGCTTTTTAGAGCTTGATCGTAACATATTCACATACGTGTCGCAATATTAGCACTTAGCCACTTGTTTCGAAACACCATCCGCAGCCGTTTCAACACAGTAATGATTCCATACAACGCTTCGAGTATGCGGCACGGTACTTGATGGCTGTGCCTCCGCCATGGTAGAAATGAAACCCGCGCCCGATATCAACGTAACGCTCCGCCTATACACTAGCAGTCAATAACGATCAAACTGAACCGAACACGCCGCGCTTTCAAATGTGAATAATATTAAAGAAATAGTTTTGTTTGACGTTTCGTGTATGTAGAAATGACAGCAGCATGTGTAAAAAACTACAAAGTTTAAATGGTTTTTTACTCATAAAATCAACTGGCCTATTTTTCGCTGCAGATACTTTTCTTTTTAAACAATTTGTCGTTTTTTAAAGAAAGCAATTCATTACTTCTAATAAAAAGTAATGGTTTTCTTTATCCATAAACAATTATGGAGTTTAAAACCCTGAATACCACTACACCAGAACAAACTGTAGGTATGACAAACAAAGGTTGTGTAAAAGTGAACATTTGCACAGAACTAATTTATGCTCGAACAAATTGATCTAAACGTTAATGAAGATAGGCTTCTTCACATGAGTAAGTGGAATAACGATTTCGAAATCTTTATTCTACAGGGCCGGTAGGCCTTTGTAGATATGACTTGATACTCTTTTGTAACGTTAAAGCAAAATTCACATGCTTTTACCAATTTTCCTATGGAGATTAACATGGGGTTTTTCGTGATATTTAACCACCTCTAACTGAAAAACTAGAGCGAAGTTACTTTTCGGAACACTCTTAATTTAACAATTAAGTATTCAGGGTGTGCGATCGGCTAGTCTAATCAGAAACAATTAAGTCTAAGTATGTTAATTTTAGTTAATTACAGAAGTACTTGTTTCGACCATCGTGATTGGACATAATAATAATGCTAGAGCTCTTCGAAAACTAAAAATAACCAAGTATCTATGGTGTAGTGGTTATCACGTCCGCTTTAAACTCGGAAGGTCCCAGGTTCGAGCCCTGGTAGATACATGACTTGACTATCGTTATTGGACACAATAATAAGCTAGATCTCTTCGAAAACTCAGAATAACCAAGTATTCATTGTGTAGTGGTTATCACGTACGCTTTACATGCGGAAGGTCCCGGGTTCGAGCCCTGGTAGATACATGTTTTGACCATCGTGATTGGACATAATAATAAGCTAGATCTCTTAGGAATCTCAGTATTGCCAGGTATGTGTAGTGTAGTGGTTATCTCGTCCGCCTAACACGCGGAAGGTGCAACGTTCGGGCCCTGCTAGATGCATGTTTTTACCATCGTAATTGGACATAATAATAAGCGGTAAAGAAAACATAACTACTCAAAATTTAATTACATTAAGACTGAAGCGACAGATATTATATAAAAACGTCTTGGTTTGGACCAAGGCCGAAAAAACAAACGATATGTGTGAGGTTTATCAATTGACTGAAGTATCAGATATTGAAATTTTTTCTAATTATTTTTATACACTCAATCCTTAATCAATATTTAATTCAATCAACTGATTTTACTGTTAATCGACCTAGTCCCTCTAAATTGATTGGAAAAAATTACATATCTACGCTTTTTCAAGAACAATTACATTTTCCGAAAACATTTTATCATGAAATTAATTATTTTGAAGGGATTTCGTGTCGATGCTCACTAACTTGTGAGCATCTTGACCGACATAGTTTTAATTGTTGCTGGCTTGACAAATTTTCAAGTTTGCACCAAAAGAAGTTTAAATCTGTTTTAAGTTGTTGATAAGACTGTCGTTTAGAGTGAATGTCGTCTACTTAAGACAAAGCAACAAAGTTTATCCTGTGTGGTAAAGGGTAAAGATCACATAAACAGAAATACTTCTCAGACTTGTTATATTCATTTCCCGCGGAAATAATATGGTTAAACACATCATTCATTACTAGTTATGCCAAGAAGGTCACATTTAACTCCGACACCCCCTCCCTTCCTCTATTTTCAAAATATATGGCATTTTATAATCACCAGTGGTTTCAGTGTATGGGTCATCTGAGCCGTCGCAACACACTCAGCCAATATTACCATAGACTGAGTTATGACCAAGAAATTCTTAAGTACGGAAAAGGAAGTTCCAGTGCAACATTACCATCAAAGAGGCGACAATAGAAATGTAGCATTTCGATATACGAAATTAAATGTATAAATTCGCGCAACACCCTTGTTTGGCATCCACGATCAAATATTTACATTTTCCATTCGAGTTATGCCAAAGTTCGCTTGCTTTTTTTAGACATCCAGTAGAACATTTCAAATATTCAATACTGTATCCTCAACATGATAAATTAATTTCATGATAAAATGTTTTCGGAAAATGTAATTGTTCTTGAAAAAGCGTAGATATGTAATTTTTTCCAATCAATTTAGAGGGACTAGGTCGATTAACAGTAAAATCACTTGATTGAATTAAATATTGATTAAGGATTGAGTGTATAAAAATAACTAGAAAAAATTTCAATATCTGATACTTCAGTCAATTGATAAACCTCACACATATCGTTTGTTTTTTCGGCCTTGGTCCAAACCAAGACGTTTTTATATAATATCTGTCGCTTCAGTCTTAATGTAATTAAATTTTGAGTAATTATGTTTTCTTTACCGCTTATTATTATGTCCAATTACGATGGTCAAAACATGCATCTAGCAGGGCCCGAACGTTGCACCTTCCGCGTGTTAGGCGGACGAGATAACCACTACACTACACATACCTGGTAATACTGAGATTCCTAAGAGATCTAGCTTATTATTATGTCCAATCACGATGGTCAAAACATGTATCTACCAGGGCTCGAACCCGGGACCTTCCGCATGTAAAGCGGACGTGATAACCACTACACAATGAATACTTGGTTATTCTGAGTTTTCGAAGAGATCTAGCTTATTATTGTGTCCAATAACGATAGTCAAGTCATGTATCTACCAGGGCTCGAACCTGGGACCTTCCGAGTGTAAAGCGGACGTGATAACCACTACACCATAGATACTTGGTTGTTTTTAGTTTTCGAAGAGCTCTAGCATTATTATTATGTCCAATCACGATGGTCGAAACAAGTACTTCTGTAATTAACTAAAATTAACATACTTAGACTTAATTGTTTCTGATTAGACTAGCCGATCGCACACCCTGAATACTTAATTGTTAAATTAAGAGTGTTCCGAAAAGTAACTTCGCTCTAGTTTTTCAGTTAGAGGTGGTTAAATATCCCCATGTTAATCTCCATAGGAAAATTGGTAAAAGCATGTGAATTTTGCTTTAACGTTACAAAAGAGTATCAAGTCATATCTACAAGGGCCTACCGGCCCTGTAGAAT
The DNA here is from genome assembly GCF_054372755.1 of Phalangium opilio. Lineage (NCBI taxonomy): Eukaryota > Metazoa > Arthropoda > Arachnida > Opiliones > Phalangiidae > Phalangium > Phalangium opilio. Next base: position 4,307,232 of record NW_028324165.1, read on the forward strand.
AAAGATTTCGAAATCGTTATTACACTTACTCATGTGAAGAAGCCTATCTTCATTAACGTTTAGATCAATTTGTTCGAGCATAAATTAGTTCTGTGCAAATGTTCACTTTTACACAACCTTTGTTTGTCATACCTACAGTTTGTTCTGGTGTAGTGGTATTCAGGGTTTTAAACTCCATAATTGTTTATGGATAAAGAAAACCATTACTTTTTATTAGAAGTAATGAATTGCTTTCTTTAAAAAACGACAATTGTTTAAAAAGAAAAGTATCTGCAGCGAAAAATAGGCCAGTTGATTTTATGAGTAAAAAACCATTTAAACTTTGTAGTTTTTTACACATGCTGCTGTCATTTCTACATACACGAAACGTCAAACAAAACTATTTCTTTAATATTATTCACATTTGAAAGCGCGGCGTGTTCGGTTCAGTTTGATCGTTATTGACTGCTAGTGTATAGGCGGAGCGTTACGTTGATATCGGGCGCGGGTTTCATTTCTACCATGGCGGAGGCACAGCCATCAAGTACCGTGCCGCATACTCGAAGCGTTGTATGGAATCATTACTGTGTTGAAACGGCTGCGGATGGTGTTTCGAAACAAGTGGCTAAGTGCTAATATTGCGACACGTATGTGAATATGTTACGATCAAGCTCTAAAAAGCCTTCGGTGTTCTAATGTCTTTGGTATGTAGGGCTTCTTATACACAAGGGTCACGAGCGAATATAAGCACTGGCAATTTATGGTACCACATAGAAAAGAAACATCCAGAAAAACTATCTACTAACAGAAGAACAACAACGGTAAATATTTTGAAAACTAATGCAATTAGGAGGCCCGCAACAAGTTAATGTAAAGTTTATAATGCTAAGAACCTTAGCTTGTCAGTACCGGTAATTGTTATCCCCTCGGACGGAACCCCTTTAAAGCTTTGTTTCACTCTGGGGTTTCGTCGGCAGTCATTGAAAGTGAAGAATGACGTCTGTCAAAAAATTACAGCGTAATGGAACTGGTTTACCGTCAAAGTTGGTAATGCGATCCAGGCTCTTAGAAACAGTATCCCAAATCCAATTAGTCTCTTAGCAATCAGCAGTCCCCAGCAAAAGTTCATTAACGCCAATCACTTAGGGTCTAGTTCTACCTCGTTTGTTTTAGGTGTAAAGGCTAGACAAGAAACAAAGGGGCCATATTTAACTTGCAAAGCTTTTTATCAAAATTTAATGCCGATATTTTCAATGATTTTTGTAGATAGATCCAAAGTTTATTGATGATTCTAAAATGAAGTTGTTAAAGTGGATAGTATCAACAGATAAACCTTTTGATGTCGCGGAGGATCCCAATTTTCAAGCGTTGTTGCATTCCATCAATCCAAACTGTTCTGTTGTGGCCGACAGCCTCAATCTAAGCGCTAAAACCATCAAGTCTGAACTCTTGAAATTACACAAAGAAGAAGTAGTTAAAGTTGCGCTTGGTTTTCAGGTAAGGAGTTATTAAAGCTATGCGCCATGTTTCCATAACAATGTAACGAAATGCTCGTGTATTTGAACGTGTTCCCTCTGAAGAAACAAACGAGCAGCATAGTGTTATAAATGCATAGTGTCTCTTTAGATTTAGACCACCGTCGCTTATTATTTATTTTATAACATAAATACATAATTGACCCAATTTTAAGCAGAATGTTTCCAGTCAAATATCGTTCACTATGGATTGCTGGACTTCGCCAAATCGCATTCCATTTATGGGCGTAACGGCGCATTGGATCTCGGACATATGGACTCTGCATAACACACTTCTCGGATTTATTTATTTTCCCACGTGCCATACGGGGTTAAACATTTGTGAAAGATTTTTAGAACTAGTCAATGATCGAAAGGTTACAAGGGTACGAATATTGTTTGATGTTGTCTTTTAAACCTACGTACAAAGTGCAGAGATCTAAGTTCCGTTAGACTGGAAACATTTAACCAGAGTTTTCTGTGCTTGTCTTGCGCAGAAGACGCGCACCGAAGTCTTTCCTTTACACATCAATATAATTTGTCGCTTACGGTAAAGGAAAACGTCTAAATAAGGTTTTTTTTATACATTCGATGAAGTTTATAAAATAATGAGCATTTCAAATTTACACCATTTGCCCTAATCACCAAGCTATAATATTAAATAATATTAGATGAAATAGGTTTCCTTAGCGGTCACTGCGCTATAAGAATCTGTGAACTCAACGGCACACCGGGGTCTATCTCTATTGTACAAGTCCGTCCAGGGATAATTTTTTCCAGACCAACCCTACTTTAGATTAGGACCAGGCAAGACAATTGTGTTTTTGGGTACTCCTTAGATGAAGGAATTTTCTTTTTCACACCTTTCATTGTACGACTATCTCACGTAATGTGACTAACATTATGTATGTACCACACTTCAAAGGAAGAAAGTAGCACCAATGTTTCGTCATATGAGCATGAATAACCTTTAACACCAAATGTTATTCCGTCTATTTGGATCTAAATGAACACTGGCACGCAATAAGCACATTCTTAAAATGCTTCCATAATGTTCCGCCAACCATTGAATTCAATAATAGAAATGCGAAGAGGCAATGTAGGAAAAGCTTCGTTCTCCTAATCTCTCATTCGGGAAACTCAAGCTTCATCAAACATTGCTGACTGGGCATGTCTATCATTGTCCTCAATGGCCAACGAACATGTTTCTCTGTACAATCGTACATAGGTTTGCTTATTGTGTGACGTTACATGGACATCCGGTTTATTGAATAAATTTACTGACGTCGCACCGTATAGATATTGGCAATTACAATGGATAATGCCTCGAACAACGAGACATTCACCAAAGAGCTAGAAAAACGAAGTGATACTTTAGGGCTCAGATTCAACGGCGGACATCGCATTCGGTGCGTGGCGCATGTTATACACTTATCTCTATGTGCTATACTTGATCATCTTAAAACAACACCAAAGCACGATAGCGAAGTCGATTATGGACCGGATGACGAATCCCTTATCAGCACTAATGCTAATACAATTGGTACCAGTGTTGCAAAGGTAAATACAGGTGCCAATCGTTTAGGCTTAATGAACTGTCATGGAATTTATTGTGAATGAACAAGTGCCCTTCTTGAAAGGAGTAGCCTACTATTGCATTGTCTCTTGTACAATGAAGGGCTCAAGGCAGATGTTTTGTTGTGGAATTGATTTATTGTTATAATGAGGTCAAGGGTCACCCCTTGACCGACCAATAGGAATCGTTAACGTAACTTGACCTCTGACCCTAGGAGATAACCTGAGGGCCAGAGCATTGATTTTAACTTCAGTTGACATGTAGCTATCATGCTGTACAGTTAGTTAATAAACTATTTTAATTAATAAATTAAACCTGCATTACTATCATTTAACATTTATTAAGGTCTTTTCCATTTAAAAATGCACTTAGTTAGGACATTTTATCCATTAATTCTACCATCGTTCTAATGGTCTGTTGGTTTGAGACCAAATGGACAAAATTTAGAAACCGTGCATATTTGGTCTATGGTAAATTGAAATTAGATATTTATGTAACATATTACTATATGTTACGTAGGTATTAAAATTATTCAATTTAGGCCAAATATACAGGGATTTAAAAAATATGTCCAACACTACCCATTAAGTCGTTTTTATAAATAGATTCGAGCTACGGTTTTGAAGATTCGATTATCCAATCTTAAAGAGGAATCATTACGTCAGTAATAATGGTTTGGGTGATGTTAAAATGGTACTTGACGTCAAAACAAGGTGGAATTCAACTGCTTTCATGCTAGAAAGGGCACTACGTTTAAACGCAGTAACTTGAAATGTTATGGTCTAGTCCTGCTTTAAACTAGACAAATGTTATTTTTTCTATTTCAGTCGCTTCAGACGCTAACACAAACTGACAACGACCTCGAAACGTTTCATATGACAGAAACGGAATGGGAAAACATTGAATACTTCGTGAATGTGTTAAAAGTAACATACATGACTTTTTTACATTACTGCGAGAAATAATTGGTTTAAAAAACAATGAATATTTTTGATCTTAAAGAATTTCACAGAAGCAACTCAGCGAATATCTGCAGCGAAATATCCAACCATTTCACTCCTCATGCCAATATATCACTGGCTATTGAAGAAACTAGAGTCGGCAATTGAGGATAGTAATGGTCCGGTAAAAGAAGCTTGTATATTGGCCCAAAAAAAATTATTGAATTACGAAGAGTTGTCGAATACGGCAGCGACCTGGATCGCAGTAGGTGAGAAATGAAGCTGCTTGTTCGACCACTTATGGGTTCATAAAGCTTATACATATTCTACTGCCTATATACGTCTTTATTATTTGAGATCAATAGTTTCATAACGTTTCTGCAATTATTTAGCATGACAAAAAGTTCATTACGCAATATTAATCTTCTTCATGTTGTGTCTACCTACAATAAAATTGTAATTTGCTATAGTTTTAGATCCAACGTTAAAGCTGGATTTCTTCAAAGCCAATTACAATAAGACCAAATTAAAACAAATTAAAGATACTGTACTGAACGTTTACAACGAGTATTATGACTCGAGGAGCGAACCAATGGAGAGCGCGGTAACAGAGGGCATGGATGATTTATATTCCGTGTATCCGAAACGTCCCAAGAGACTCGTACAAGGGGCGGAGCTACTTAAATATTTTAAAGACGACCTTCTCCCACCTCAAACAAACATTCTTCAATGGTGGAAGGTATGTGGTATGTTTCTCAACCCTCAATTATAAGTACAGGGGAACTTGGGTGGTGAAATACTACAGACTTGTAATTGCGACAAAGCTAGTTTCTGGTAATTTCAGGTGAAATTGGCTTGTAGTGACCATTAAACAAATGTATATTTTCATATTTCATCTAGGCAAATGAAATGAACTACCCCACCGTCAGTAAAATGGCCAGAGATTATCTTTGTATTCAAGGCTCATCGGTTGCCGCCGAAAGAATTTTTTCCGGAGGAACAAATCTAGTTGCTCCAAAACGAGGTTCATTGAAACCTGACACTATTTCCGCAATGATGTGTCTGAAATCGTGGTGGACGTAGTTATGTATGCTTAATCTTAATATTATGTACCGGCAAATAAATTGTTGTATTGGCAAAGGATGTTCCTGTGTAGTAACGTTTTTACATAGTATCTTACGCAACATTGGGGAATGTATCGGATCGGATCGGTATGCTCGGACACCTATAGTTTTGAAGACTGTTTTGATCCATTAAAGATAAGAAAACAAGCAGCGCATACTCAATATTTGGGCAGGTACTTGCGATAAAGGCACCAATTCTTAATGGGATAGTGAAGGAAGACAATGAGTTATTTTGAAAAACGGTTAAAATATGCGTCATAATACATTACAACTCGCGGACACGTACTCGTTACCTTAAAATTAGTGTTTATCATTGCTGTTCCGCGCGTTAAGTCCAACTCCATTTTGCATATAAGTAGCAGCAAAGGACCAAGCATTGACGTCAGTACATTTTTGTTACGTTTCAGCCCTCCATTTTGAAAATATGGTGGTAAATTGAACCACAAAGACCATAAAACGCGTCTATAGGACGTAGGTAACCAGTTGGCTAAATTCTAGTGAAATATTTAAAATTTAAAAAAATAATATGTTTTACATCAATGGCCGCCATTGTCAAGATGACCACGGATCAAAGAAACATATCTTAGTGCGTGCCTACTATTTAAGAGTAACCCCTTTCAAAATTTCAGCCTTTTGGTTAAAGTGGTTGGGACTGGGCGTTGATCATCTGAATTTTCACTTACATAGATATAGATTTCGCTAGAGAAATGCTTTTTCTACAAGCAATCAGTCAACCTTCTAGCAAAAGCGATAAAACTTAATGGTCCACTGATTGGTGACTGCACTCCTGTGTGTCGAGCAATTATATATACGGCAACTTCTTTACAAAATGGTACTAGGCTTAACGAGCTGAAATGATGACCTTTACAATTAATTACAAATGAACATGAATTATTATTAGTGAATTATCCTAATGTTTTCACCCATACTTTGGCGGCTTTATTCGACCAAAAATAACGTGTTGTCCTTCTTCCTACACCAAATATTTAATGAAATGGGTGATCAACATTCCGAATAATTTCGTGATTAATTTTCCCAAAGCGTTCTAATAAAACCTAATTGTTTATTGTTCAATAAAATAGGCCTTATTTACAAATAAATACTTAATCCAGGTAAATCTGTTACAGGAACTCATGTTTTTATTTCTTGTTTGTTTATGAAGCACAAGGAATTAAATATTGAAAGGAACCTTATATTTACTCCTAAATAAGATAAGGGTTGGTCGTGTTTATCCAAATAAATATTGTTTATGAACATAGTGGGATAGAACCGTTTTCTACATTGTCGATATATGTGAAAATTCTTGCTAATAGCGAGGGTACTTCATTTATGTCTATCTATATGTTCATATATATTGTCCTCGTTATTCTGTGAACAATCTTAGATAATTTATATCCGATTCCGAGCACTAGCAGTAAGTACTCGTATCTTTCTTCGGAAGCAACGCATATACAAAAGGAATCATCTTGCCGTTGGTGTATAATTGACAAAAAAGCTTCGGTGCAACGTGAAATGTACCATCCATGAATAATTGCTGGCATTGGCACATTCTTCTAAAAGACTCATCCGTGCCGAATACGAGAATACGGTCTATATCACCATCGTTAACCAGAACAAATTGAAGGTCATTGTAACAGGTAACATCTCCTTCCAACAATATATCTGATCGAGTCTTTGGGTCTTTCGGAATGAACTTTGCTTTCTCTCTGAACATGCTGCTTTTCTTTGACGAAAACGAAGGCAGAGCATGGCTAAGGAACGACTTGTCATGGGAAACAGAAAGGCTTCGACGGCTTTCTGTGATGACATCATGATACGTTCGCTTCACTGGACGTGTAGGGCAATTAGCAACTCCCGATTTCAACTCAGAGGAAACTGTCAGCCTGAGGATTTCTGCAATATCGGCTTCGTGATTGTGCTCCTTACCACTTTTAGCTACTTTGCCATCAACTTTTATTGCACGTCCCTGACATCCGCCATTACTAGCCCTCCACCTTCGGCATCTTAATTTTCTAGATTAATATTACTTCCAACAGTTTTAGGAATATGTATTATACTTACTTATAGTACTCCACATTTTTCTTCGACGTTTTGTCCTTGGTGTAAAGATAGTCTTCGAAAGAAATACAACTACCCACAACGCGATAATTCGAACTCATTATCAAAAGTGCCATTTATTCAAAAGGTTCTCGCGTTTATATACTAAAAATAGTAGGTCTTAATACGTTTTTCTTCAAAATAACGATGCTAAAAAAATAAAATCCTATACTAAAGAACATACGGAAGGCGTGGAAGCACAAAACGAACCAATCCTAAAGAATACATGTAAGGAGTAGAAGTGCAGAACCCTAACCTAACCTAACCTAACCTAACCTGCCTTATGAAAATATTTTGGAAAAGGTACCCTTTTATTTGGTAATAGGCAAAATCAAGAGGAAATACATTTGATATAAACTTCCCTCGGATAAACTTTCTTCGTCACTATATAGCAAACCTGAAAGTGTATGACTTGATTAGAAACAACACATTGTATTTAATAAACGTTCTTCGTCACTATATAGCAAATCTGAAAGTGTATGACTTGATTAGAAACAACAAGAATTATATTTGATATTTTTAACATACCTTCGAGGATTCGAACCAGCAACCTCCCGATCCGCAATCCAATACCGTATCCATTACGCAAGCGGGTCGATGAAGGCTCTTGCATTTTAGATTAAATGTATACTATTTCTATCATATTATTATTTTAGGGGGATATATATAATTTTTATTCGATCAGAATTACTTTCGATCAATAGGGACGAAATGCGCTCCCGTCAGAATTATTTTCAATCAAACTAATTTCGATCAAATAAGACATTTTTCGATCCCCCAATTTTCGATCATTAAGGAATATACCCATGTTTACAAAAGCCACTCATATTTAAGTTTGTTTTGTTTGTCTTATAACGCATCCTGCATTTTCTTATCACTAAGGTGAAATTGAACGTTTTCATTTTCATGATTACTTTCTGAAAACATAATTTAAAACGACGAAGTTTAATATTTGTTAATATTATATAGAAATTAAATTAGAATTTAAATATAAGTCTTTTTAATCAATAGAAAAACTCCTCAAAATTAACGATAATCTAAAATGTTTAAAAACGTTCCTTTCTTTGGGAAAACGTAGAAATATGGTTTTGCATTTTTAATATTATAGCGCATCATCCGTTGTCAACATCATTAGGGTTTAGCAATTTTTATTTTGTTGATTACTTCGTGAGAAACATGACAATATGTATATACTCAATTTAAATTTTGTTTGCTTGTGTTCGCATATTAATTGGAAACAACGATTTCCCACATCATTAAGGTTTACCTTACCCTTTTCGTTATGTTGATTGCTTAGGAAAACAAGTAAACACTATTTTAAATTAAAAATATTTCATAGTTAATTTAATCTTTAATTATAAAACGCATCAATGTTATACGTTGTTATTAAGGTCTACCCTGTAACATATTGATGCGTTGATTGCTTTGTTCTATATAGAAATAGAACTTACAATCAGTTCTAAGATAGTGAAATTTGTAATTATATATTATATGGTATGGTTCTTTATTTTCGAGAAAATTGCTTTCTGTCTACACGCGATTAGAACCGAAAGCAGTTTCAGGTTCCATTTAATCTTCTGGATTGGTTTCGCAAAACATAGAAAAATTTTTAAATGACGATCTTAATGCGTACAACAATGCCAAGATCATGAGCATCTACCTTACACTATTTTTTAAGTTGATTGCTTTGAAAATCATAGGAACAATACAATATTTTAAAACCAATCTCATGTTTGTTTCGAGTATTTATCGAGTAATTGGGAATTGGTTTTCTAGTATTTCCACACTTCATGTTAATTTATCGCTCTCAGAGTCATAATAGACATTCAGAGTAATTTTGATCACCGACAACTATACTTTAAACAATTCCCAGAGGGTATTAGTCTTTAAATTTAACAAACTTAATTCCTCATCAATATCTCCTTCGGAATCTCATTCCTCACCGAAGTCAATTCTAGCCATTGTTACACTTCGAGCAAAGTCCCGAACAAAAATTACTAAGCTGAACTTAAGAAAATAAATAATCATAACAATAATAATAATAGTCAACGCGCCTTTTACTGTATTTTATTACTTTTTCTTCCACTATTGAACCAACTAGGAGCTAGTACTACCCTACTCAATTTCACTGGCATTGTGATCTAATTTACCCAATGAGCGCTAACAGTATTTATCGAGCCTTGGTTTGATACTCGAAACTTTTTCGAGCCTCAGAGAATCTCTTATCGAGTACTCGCACAGCACTAATATTTACCCATTTTAAGTAAAATTTCAATAATATCAATGTTTGAACTACGCAGTTTTAGAACAAGGCAAGCGAAGCAAAACTCGTTTTTGTATAATTTAGTATCTCAGTACTTTTTAGCTATATTGAAATATATTTAGAATTTAACCAATTCAAAATATGTAGTGAACGTGTCGAGTATTGCCCAGATCATTATTATTTAGTTTATCGTCCACTGTCGAGATCATTATGGTCTATCTGAACAGTTTTATTTCGCAGATTACCTACTGGTAATATAGAAAGGAAGAACCATTTGTTTGCACGCGGAAACAAACACAATTTTCCAAATTTCCGTGAACTGTCAATGCAGTCCGGAAATTGGGAACACGTTTGCTCCGATACGCAAACAGCGAACGCGGTCACGTGGGATGTGACAGACACACACACAGACACACACACCCACACGTCCAGTGCAATACCTCTCCGTGACGTCATCGTCACTCGGAGAGGTAAAAAATGTAATGCTAAGGCCTCTACGAAAACTCAAGTGTTAAAGAAAAGAAACAGTGCTGATCAAGGCGTTAGCCGATGAGCAAGCGACCTCATCAACCAAAAGGAGATGAACGAACATCAACTGAAATGCAAGAGAAACCTTGGCGCGAAAATAGAAAGGTTGTATTGATGCTGGTTGAACACAAGTTACCAATTTATTTCGTTCTTGCACCCCCTCTCTCTCTCTCTTTTCTAATGTCTAGTTTTCACTTTGTTTCTCTGCCTGGCAAATGGTACCCCCGAGATCTTATTAGTGTTATATTTTCCACATATGTGAAATAAAGTACAATTGACACATAATTAAAAATAACTGATGTGGATATCCCTTCGATAGATAAAACTTATTGTTACAAAAATCTTCGTAACCAGAAACAATATCTCAACAAATAAAATCCGAATTTTTGGTCGAAATAAGTACCAGCATAAGAAAATAATATAAAGCTCCATATAAGTATGAAACTCTCCATTTAAAGCATGTAAACAGCATTTTCTTCCATTGAAAGAAAGTTTCTAAAGCCACCTATTATGAAAAAATTTTATAATGTAATTAAATCGTTAAAGGTCTTGAAGTTATTATTATGATAATTATAATATATATATATATAGCAGTAAAATGGAAAACGCCATTAGACTATACACCGAGAAGGCGGAATTAATTGATTAGCATATTTCCCCCATTGGGGGTAGGAATAAGAAACCAAACACTAGGCACTCATATTATTAAAGTATAAAATGACTTACCAATTTCCGAACAACGCGATTCGGAATTCTTTGGAGCGATTTCTTGAAATGTCTCCGAGTTGGACACCGAACTATTATTTCCGACTTCAATCGGAACTTCGGGTAAATTGAATTCCATAGAGACGGAGGTCAATTCTGACAGTTCATTTGGGCTACGTTTTGGTTTAGGAACATACGCTGGCACACTCGGTGACCTTGGATCAACACACTTCAGTTTTGGCAAACACAGTACCATAGTTCGATTTTGTCTATCAGTTTTCTTCGCACCTGTCAAGGTTATTCTGGATTGGTTATCATCGAGATCGTTTTCTACGGCTAATTCTAGTGAATCGCTTTCGACATTTGCGCCAAGAGAAAGATCCAAGTGTTTTTCGACTTCAACATTCAATTCAGGAACCCGCAATTCCTTTGATCGAGTTGTTCTTTCGTCAGTTTCTCCCTCTGTTCAAACACTTTGTGATTTACGATAAGAATCGATAATTGTATTATTGTTCTCAAGAGGTTCTCGTGACGAATCACTTTCCGTCGTTGTGTCGAGAGGCATTTTCAATTGGTTTTCGACCTCGAGCTTCGGCGAAGGCACACAAAGTGGCGAATTCTCACTGCATATCAATTTAGGGACACATACATTCGTAATTCGCGTTATAAACCCCATATTTTTAGACTTTTTTGGAATAATTTCAGTTTCGTTGTTTGTATTGCCAACCTTGGCAACATATTGAGGCTCAGAATCCGGCGATTCTTGACTAATATCTTCTCTACCCAGCATGCCTTGGACATTGACAGCTTCGACACTGTGCATCACAATTGGAAGAGATAACTCCTGGCCATTAATCCCCGAATCATTTTCAACGGGTTCAGATTTCACTAATTCGTCGTTAGCTAATTGATCCATTCCACTTTTCTCCTATTTTTCAAACAATCAACTCTTAACCTTTGGAGTAACTCTTTCTCATCGACCATTAAAATGAAAAATGTTCCATACCATCAAATCTTTGATTCTCCTTTCTAACTCTTTATTGACCCCATTGAGTCTTTCAATTTCGTCTATTTGTTTATTTATCGTAAATGTTGTTTTCACTCTCTCTTTTCCCATGTTTGAAATTAAAACATTACGCTAAACAAAATAAGATTTCATTTTAACAGTAAATATTCTTTGGACTTTCATTGGCTGAGCGTATTTTAAAGGGGCAAGCAAGAAAGAACAAAGTTCCTAGTTGGATTTCTTTGTTACTAAAGAGGGATGTGTTACCAATCCCCTTAGATCAGAGCCAATCCTGTTGGTATTTTCACAAATAAACCTAATTATTCACCCACCCACAGTTTGGTTCTACTTTAAGGGACATGAGATTCGACAACTCATCCAGTACATTTAAAGTGGGCTACGATACCAAAAGGGTCTCGTATTTTTGGGCTTAATTTCACACTAGTTAAAAATACCTCGGCTTCCAGTTCCCTGACTCGATCATCCCTGGCTTTCCCTTCATTGATAAGATCATCTTTACTCAAGAGATCATAATTACAATCTTCCTCAGTCTTCATTTCCTAAAACCAAAGTTTCCCTAATTTTATATTTGCCTTAAACAGCCAATATTGCAATAATTTCTCAAATACCTCTTTTATCGCCACCCTTTGAAGATTTACTAAACTCATTTCGGAATTTTGTGCCGAGAGTTTGTGAAATTGTAAAGCTTCCCTAAAATAAAATTTCTTTTCAAACAGAAGAAAACGAACATATAACAAGAAAGGTTTCCCAATACATTGTAGCTTTCGCTATCAAAGTTTAGAAAAACATGCTTAGTTAGTTCAAAAGATTCCATTACTAAAATATTGCATGATAAATAGGTAGATATTACATGAATTTCACGTGATTGTTACCAAGTACAAGTGAATATTACGTGACACAACGTGTCAATGATTATCACTTGTGTTTGAGAAGTATTTCATTAGTGAATACCAGCTCTTGTGTCACGTTAGATGACTTTTCATACTCAAGGTGATTCATGGGTGACACTCGCATCACTTATATATACCCATGGATATCGGTCACGTTCAAGGCAAAGCCTTTATGAAATGAGGGTTCCTGATAGCAATATCAGGTGAATAACATCCAAAAATCACTTCGGGGCTCTGTCGATACTCTTTGTTAAGAACTCAGTGAGCGCATGTCGGATGAATATCTGACAACAAGTAACACTTCACTGGGTTTATGTACACCTTGTTGAATATTGGACATTCAATATTCACCCGAATTACACCAGCCGCGCACATCACAAACATTCGTGAATCCAAGAACCACCAACAGTAACTTATATGAAACGTAGCGAATATTGAAGATTCGATATTCACCCGAAATTCACCAACTGCATATACGTGAATTAATGGTTTATCATTTATGTCTGGTGTATCTCAGATCAACAGCGAGTGATAAATTATCACTTGTATCTCATATTAATAGAAAGTGATACATTTTCATTTATGTCAATTGCATCTCAGATAAATAATGGGTGACAAATTATCATTTATGTCAAGTGTATCTCAGATAAATAATGGGTGACAAATTATCATATATGTCAGGTGTATCTCAGATAAATAATGGGTGACAAATTATCATTCATGCCAGGTTTATCTCAGATCAATAATGGGTGACAAATGTCAGGTGTATCTCAGATCAATAATGGGTGACAAATTATCATTCATGGCAGGTGTATTTCAGATCAATAATGGGTGACAAATTATCATTCATGCCAGGTGTATCTCAGATCAATAATGGGTGACAAATTATCATTCTTGCCAGGTGTATCTCAGATCAATAATGGGTGACAAATTATCATTCATGCCAGGTGTATCTCAGATCAATAATGGGTGACAAATTATCATATATGTCAGGTGTATCTCAGATCAATAATGGGTGACAAATTATCATTTATGTCAAGTGCATCTCAGATAAATAATGGGTGACAAATTATCATTCATGCCAGGTGTATTTCAGATCAATAGCGACTGATAAATTACCATTTATGTACTGAGGTTGGTGAATATTACACATTCAATTTTCACCAGAGATATACCAGCTGCACTCGTCAGAAACATTCAAGAATTAATGTGAGGTCCGCGATTCATCCAAGAATCACCAACATATATAAACCATAGTGAATATTGGAGATTCGATATTCACCCGAAATTCAGTAACTGATATATGTCACACACTTAAACGAATTAATGTTTTAACATTTATGTTTGGTGTTACTCAGTTGAATAGCGAGTGATAAATTATCTCTTATGTCAGATGTATCTCAGATCAATAAGGAGTGAAACATCAGTTTTGACAGGTGTATCACAGATCAGTAGCGAGTGACAAAGTGTCATTTATGTCTGGTGTATCTCGGATCACTAACGAGTGATACATTATCATTTATGTCTAGTGCATCTCAGATAAATAATGGGTGACAAATTTTCATTTATGTCGGGTGTATCTCAGGTAAATATCGAGTGATATTACTTAGATCAGAAGTAACTTCTGCTTAGATCAATAGCGAGTGATACATTATCATTTATCTCAGGTTTATCTCAGATCAATAACAGGTGATATCATTTGTGTCGACATTTATTCGGCCCTATCTTGGTATGATAGTGCTTCCTTTAATTCGTATTATAATAAAGATTTTGAATAAAAATGAAAGATAAGATCAGAAGTCTTTTTCATTAAGTTTTTAAGCTGAGAAATAAATATATTTTTTTCGTTTTAATTATCATTTAAGCATAATAACAGATGACCAATTTCGTAGTATGCCTTATTTTACATTTCCCATAATGATAGATAAGCCTGCAGTATCTCGTAATTGAATGAATCGATCATTGCGTCCTCGGATTTTTAAATCAATCGTGGATATCGAAGCAATGTTCAATTATCGTTAAGTGCAGCCACTTGACACCGTCCATATTTTTCGAAAACCGCCCACATGCGGGTTTCGTTTGAATGGGACATTTGAATTTTGGGTACAGCCGAATGGGGGAGAACCTTCGTGTGTCACTTATATTAGGTGTATTTCAGATAAACTAGTGATATAATAAAAACTATTTAAGGTGTATCTCAGGTCTATCGCAAGCCAAAATTTGTCACTTTTATCAGGTGTATCCCAGGTCTGTTGCAAGAGATAATTTGTCACGTACGTTGGGTCAATAACGGGCGATTATTTGTCATTCATGTCGGGTGTCTTTCGGGTCCATGGCAAGTGATTATTTGTCACTCATCTCGGGTGGCTTTTGGGTCAATAACGGGTGATTATTTGGGATCTCAGGCCAATAACGGGTGATTATTTGTCATCTCGGGTCAATAACGGGTGATTATTTGTCATTTCGGGTCAATAACGGGTGATTATTTGGGATCTCAGGCCAATAACGGGTGATTATTTGTCATCTCGGGTTAATAACGGGTGATTATTTGTCATCTCGGGCCAATAACGGGTGATTATTTGTCATTTCGGGTCAATAACGGGTGATTATTTGTCATCTCGGGTCAATAACGGGTGATTATTTGTCATCTCGGGTCAATAACGGGTGATTATTTGCCATCTCGGGTCAATAACGGGTGATTATTTGTCATTTCGGGTCAATAACGGGTGATTATTTGTCATCTCGGGTCAATAACCGGTGATTATTTGTCATCTCGGGTCAATAAAGAGTGGTTATTTGTCATCTCGGGTCAATAACGGGTGATTATTTGTCATCTCGGGTCAATAACGGGTGATTATTTGTCATCTCGGGTAAATAACGGGTGATAATTTGTCATCTCGGGTCAATAACGGGTGATTATTTGTCATCTCGGGTCAATAACGGGTGATTATTTGTCATTTCGGGTCAATAACGGGTGATTATTTGTCATCTCGGGTCAATAACGGGTGATTATTTGTCATCTCGGGTCAATAACGGGTGATTATTTGTCATCTCGGGTCAATAACGGGTGATTATTTGCCATCTCGGGTCAATAACGGGTGATTATTTGTCATTTCGGGTCAATAACGGGTGATTATTTGTCATCTCGGGTCAATAACCGGTGATTATTTGTCATCTCGGGTCAATAAAGAGTGGTTATTTGTCATCTCGGGTCAATAACGGGTGATTATTTGTCATCTCGGGTCAATAACGGGTGATTATTTGTCATCTCGGGTAAATAACGGGTGATAATTTGTCATCTCGGGTCAATAACGGGTGATTATTTGTCATCTCGGGTCAATAACGGGTGATTATTTGTCATTTCGGGTCAATAACGGGTGATTATTTGGGATCTCAGGCCAATAACGGGTGATTATTTGTCATCTCGGGTCAATAACGGGTGATTATTTGTCATTTCGGGTCAATAACGGGTGATTATTTGGGATCTCAGGGGAATAACGGGTGATTATTTGTCATCTCGGGTTAATACAGGGGTGATTATTTGTCATCTCGGGTCAATAACGGGTGATTATTTGTCATTTCGGGTCAATAACGGGTGATTATTTGTCATCTCGGGTCAATAACGGGTGATTATTTGTCATCTCGGGTCAATAACGGGTGATTATTTGTCATCTCGGGTCAATAACGGGTGATTATTTGCCATCTCGGGTCAATAACGGGTGATTATTTGTCATCTCGGGTCAATAACGGGTGATTATTTGTCATCTCGGGTAAATAACGGGTGATAATTTGTCATCTCGGGTCAATAACGGGTGATTATTTGTCATCTCGGGTCAATAACGGGTGATTATTTGGGATCTCAGGCCAATAACGGGTGATTATTTGTCATCTCGGGTCAATAACGGGTGATTATTTGTCATCTCGGGTCAATAACGGGTGATTATTTGTCATCTCGGGTCAATAACGGGTGATTATTTGTCATCTCGGGTCAATAACGGGTGATTATTTGTCATTTCGGGTCAATAACGGGTGATTATTTGTCATCTCGGGTCAATAACGGGTGATTATTTGTCATCTCGGGTCAATAACGGGTGATTATTTGTCATCTCGGGTCAATAACGGGTGATTATTTGTCATCTCGGGTCAATAACGGGTGATTATTTGTCATCTCGGGTCAATAACGAGTGATTATTTGTCATCTCGGGTCAATAAAGGGTGATTATTTGTCATCTCGGGTCAATAACGGGTGATTATTTGTCATCTCGGGTCAATAACGGGTGATAATTTGTCATCTCGGGTCAATAACGGGTGATAATTTGTCATCTCGGGTCAATAACGGGTGATTATTTGTCATCTCGGGTCAATAACGGGTGATAATTTGTCATCTCGGGTCAATAACGGGTGATAATGTGTCACTCATGTCGGGTGTCTTTTGGGTCAATAACGGGTGATTATTTGTCACGTATGTCGGGTGTCTTTTGGCTCAACAACGGTTGATTATTTGTGACTCATGTCGGGTGGCTTTGGGTCCATAGCGGGTGATTATTTGTCACTCATGTCGGGTGGCTTTTGGGTCAATAACGGGTGATTATTTGTCATGTCGGGTGGCTTTTGGGTCAATAACGGGTGATAATGTGTCACTCATGTCTTTTGGGTCAATAGAGGATGATTATTTGTCACTCATGTCGAGTGGCTTTTTGGTCAATAACGGGTGATTATTTGTCACCTCGAGTCGGGTGGCTTTTGGGTCAATAACGGGTGATTAATTATCTGTCATCTAGGGTCAATAACGGGTGATTAATTATCTGTCATCTCGGGTCAATAACGGGTGATTAATTATCTGTCATCTCGGGTCAATAACGGGTGATTAATTATCTGTCATCTAGGGTCAAAAACGGGTGATTAATTATCTGTCATCTCGGGTCAATAACGGGTGATTAATTATCTGTCATCTCGGGTGATTATTTTACATCTCGGGTCACGTATGTCGGGTGTCTTTTGGGTCAATAATGGGTGATAATGTGTCACTTATGTCGGGTGTTTTGGGTCAATAATGGGTGATAATTTTTCACTCATGTTGGCTGTCTCTTGGGTCAATAACGGGTGATTATGTGTCACGTATGTTTAGTGAAAAATGAGTGATCAGGTGTCACACAGGTTTATAACGAGTGATAATATGACTCTTATCACAAATGACAATCAAGTGTAAGTCACGTAATTTTTACGTAAATGGTCAACGTGAAATATAAATAAATAGCAGGTCTATATTGGACTAATTTTAGGCATAATTGGAGGTCTATTTTTGGGTAAGGGAACTGTTAGCTCCCTATAGAGTAATTTCTTTCCCATATACGGCAACGTCATAACCCTCTATCTCTTACCTTAGTGATATCCCCCTCCCCTTCCCTTTCGGGGGCAAATAGTATTCTCTAGTACAAAGTTGCCCCTAACGTAGGGGATACACAGTTCACTCCCCCTCTCAACCGAAATTACCCTATAGAGTGCTGTCAGTTGTGACGTCAGATCCAAGGTTAAACGTCACGAGTCTGCCTTTAGCAATGGGCGGCCATGACGGTTACCGTTTTTTCTTTATGGGAAAACAGCATGGGTGACGTCACACAGGCGCTTCTGACAGCACTCTATAGAGCTATTTCAGAGGGGGTAATGGCTACGTCACCAATGCTATTTGCCCATAGAGAAAACCCTCATAAAATGGCCGCTCTACACTCAAAGGCAGGCCCAATTTTCGTAGCAGACGAAATTTTTCCCCCAACTGAAATAGCTCTATTCTTACCAGGGTGGGAAATAAGGATTTTTTTTAAACTGGACATTGGGCCAGCGACCCCTCTGGCCTGGAATAAATAAACTGGTCCATGACCACTGACCAGGGCGCGTCGTCTGCTAAATTGAAGAAGTGGATAATTAATATATATTAGCTAATGTCTGAACTCTGGAAACCCTTGAATTTTCTTAGTGGTCCTGTGGACCACTGACCCCCCTCCGATTTAATTTTTAAACTGGTCCAGGCAATTTTTAAACTGGTCATTTGCCCTGTGCCACCGCCTTATTTCCCACGCTGATTCTTACCTAGGCTTTTAGTTCCTTGATTTGATCATCTTTGCTTATGCAATCATAGTTGCAATCATCCTCCTCCTCAGTTTCCTAAAAACAAATTCCAGTTTTTTGAAATTTAAAATTTCCGTGTAAACCATGGATTAGTTCAATAATTGTTCAAGTACCCCTTGAAGACTTATTAAACTCATTGCGGAAATGTCTGACTTTATGACAACTTTATTTTACCGACGTCAATCTGCCAGAAAAAGCGAAATATTTCTAAACCAAAAGTAGCACCAAACCAACGAAGCAGAAATTGCTATAACCGGTTCAGAGACTCAACTAAAACTTTATTTTTTCTTTATATGTATGTAAAACAAATAATCGCTAATTTCATGTAGTATACGCGCCGAGCGAGGCGCCGTGTTCGCCACCTAGCGGATTTTAGAAGAACAAATTGGCGGGAAAATGACCGCGTCTGTGAATGAAGCCATAGGCTTGTTGTGTAGTTAGTTGTAGGAATTATTACTGAAATTTCCCAGAAAGGGTGAAATTTTAACAGTTTTCGAAATTCTAGAATTCATTGCGTTAAAATAAATGAATGGATTAACGCGCTTAAAGAGAAAAAGTAACTTTTTAGACTTATCTAATCCCAGCACCCAAATTCCCAAATACAGTACAGTTAATCTCAAAAATGTGTCTGTCTAGAATCACTTGCTAGTTAATTTAATTAACTCACAGCCTAAACATATTTATTTAATTCGAACACTTACATAGATGGTAATATCATAAACTTGCTTGGTTACAGAAGTTTCCCTTGTACACTCTCCAGTGACTACGGTATTTCGTTTTTATTACTAGTATCTGTTTACGTTAAAAATATATTCATTTTTTATTAGATTTTAGACTATTCGAAGAGTAGAATCCCTAAAATAATTTTGTAAACCTTCTAATGCTAAAAATCCGACGTATTTTACGCTCCCCATCTTTAAATTGCCAATCTAACATTCGCGAATTTCCCGCCAAGAGTTTTCAATTCAATCCGCTAGAGGCGCTGTTTGCTACTTTACCTCTCAATCCTCGGCGCGTATAGAGTCCTGTCAGAAGCCTTGGTTTTGAATTAATAATACGTCGCGTTAGGGCAACATTCTTTTGCCACGGTTTGCAGCGCCATCTCTATTTTAAAATTTCTTAATATGATCCAAAATAAGTGTCGTGGGCGTGGCGGCCATTAGAGTTAAACCAAACTATACTTGCAGCTGCCAGCGTAGTCACACTGATCACATCTGAGTGGTTTTTCACCACCTTACATTTTTCATTTAATTTCTAATGTTAAATTTTACATTGTTGAAGTCAAATATATATATTTCCAAAAACGGATTTCTGTAAGAAGAACGTTGAACGTAGCAAATTCATTACCCATCCTCCCATACTTTATTGAGAAAATTCGTCTGCTTATATTTTGACTCCACCCACAAATAAGCGACTCCCATCAAAACAAGTAGTCGAGGAGTGGTATTTGCTACGTTAGTACAAAGAAAGAAACTAGATACTCAAAAAAGAAACATGAATTATTTGTATTCTTGACTTTAAAGCTTAATTCCACTAAATCGGGAGTTATTTCGCATTGTTGTCCACTTTGCTTTGTTACCACTGGCGTAATTTCCAAAAAAATTATTTAACCACGAAAATAGAGATAAGAATGACATTTTCGATTTCTAGAAGTCGATATATGCAGAATTTGTGGGTGGAGTCAAAATATAAGCAGACGAAGTTTCTCAATAAAGTATGCGAGCGAGGATGGTACCAGAGGCCAAAGAAGATACACGCCCCAGGCTTGGAAGAGGGAAGTAACTGGAAGGGAAATCTTGCGGTACCCAAGCTCGGGACACGGAATTGCGCAATTGGTTGAACGTCATATAGTGCTGCCACCTTTAAGAGTAATTTTGAAGTAAAAGTACTTTTATTTTTATGGCGAACGTTCAGGCTTTATTTATTTATATTTTTATGATATCGGAAGTCACTTTTACAATTAATGTAACAGCAGTACTTCCCCATAACTAAACAGAGTCAAAATAATAAAAACCGTTGCGAATTGCGCGTTGCTAAACTTTGGAAGAGAAAAGTTAGCCTAAACCGTGCCTCCCGCCCGTCACTGAATTTATGCTTTTCCAAACTGAAAAAAGCAGACGAATTTCACAAAATAAGAATAAATTTCAACACTAGGTGCCGCTACAGACTGACGTTCAACCAAATTCGCCCCCCTCCTGTCCCGCGCCTGGGTACGTACGGCTTATGCTAGAGGTATCGTATTTTCCATTCCAGTACTTCTCTCTTCCAAGCCCCAGGAATGGAAACTGTAGCTTCCTCTAGTGTAAATTTTTGTCTGGACCCTCCTAGTACGCTCCAAAGGCAGGCTCGGTTGACCGAGGTATTTCCGGCTGCCATTGAAATTGCATAGACCGGAAGTTCCTTGGTCAACCCAACCCCCAGACATACCTTCCATTCCTGGAGCGTATATTTTCTTTGCAGAGGCTAAAGCTATGATCCCACGTTCTTGGTACATAAATCCGTTTTTGGTTTACAATTATATTCATAGGTCTGGAAGTGGTTTTGACAATTTTCTCGTCTTGAGTCCAGCAAAAAAATTCGTTCTCTATAAGTTTACAATCTGTTCTGATCGTCTGCTGCATTCTGGCAAATTAACGGCGGAGTTCTAACCAGGGCCGGAAATAAGAAAAATTTGTTATAGGACATGTGTCCAGTGACCCCCTGTTTGACGGTAAAATTTATAGGACATTGTCCACTGGAGTGTGCTAAAATGGTGTCGCTTCTCCATAGTCAAGGTATCAAAACTTCGGGAAATTTATTGGTCAAAATGTCCAGTGACCCCCTTAGTTTTTAAAAAAATTATGGGACATTTTAAAATTTTATTGGACAATGTCCAGTGTCCTGTGCCTATTTCCGGCCCTGGTTCTAACCGCAAACCAACTGGTATTTGTTTTACGAAATGGATTCAGGTGAATGTTACCTCGATAATCTAAGCAAAGCCAGGAAGATCAAATCAAGAACCCGTGCCAATGACGTTACTTTCCTTTTTTAAGCCATCTTATCTCAGGTGCATTTTAATTTTAGTAACGGGTAATCTACAGTCAATTTCCATATGCAGTGTTTTAATTTTCTAATAACTTCAATAGACACGGAATAATATGGTTGCGATAAAGTATTGTTGTTGAGTGTCACTATTCTCACCCCCCGGGTAGAAATAGGCGGAAGCCTATTCGTACCCTAGGTGAAAATAGCGTAGAGGCTATATCCACCCTACCACGTGACTAAGAATAGGGACTTGGCAATTCGGGCTTAACTCCGCCCCTAGCGCCATTATGGTATGTTTTTTTACAGAATGAAAGCTATATAAGCCCCTCCTCTTGGTATGTTTTTTAGCATTAGTGGAAGGTAGCCTGACGTTGCGTGACGTAGTACTGCCAAGTCCCTATTGAGGTAAGGGCTGCGGTAGGGTGAAAATAGCAGTATATTTTCACCACCCGGTGAAGTCTACCCCGGGTGAACATAGTGTCGAGGCTATATCCACCCTACCACGTGACTAAGAATTTAAGTAAGGACCTGCGACTGGCGTCCCGCAACAGGGTCCTGTTGTTTTGGGTGCCGGGTCATAGCGGATATCATGGCAATAGAATTATATCGGTTACGGGGAGGGTGACATTAAACTCCGCCCATTCGCCATTTTGGAGGCAGAATTTAACATGAGCTCTATAGCCACCAGAAGGTGACTCCATCTGTTGGCTTGTTAATTTCATTGGCTGAAAAACCAATGACGTCTCACCCCCTCAGCAAATATAACTCTATGAGCAAGCCAATAGATTTGCTAAAAAGGGGGCGGAGGCCAAGTTCTTGGGGCCGGCGCCTGTCGTCCCCATCCCCTACGGACGGGTACGTCAAACGGAGTTTGCATGACAGGCTGAAAACCAGCTCTGGCATAACATGGAGGGCCAGAGACAGACAAAAATGTTTGTCAATGTCTGGTCACTTAGGAACTGGAGCTTGTCAGGAAGTGATTGAGGTAGGTCATAGATTAAGGATAAAGCGACGCCTGGTAAGGCGCTGCTATCAAAGGCTTAGTAATGCAGACTAAATAATAATAAGATGGAAGTCTGCAAAATTAACCGAGATAATCAATTCTCGCTTCTCGTTAACTAGCTCGAGCTGTAAGTTTCTCTCAGTAGCATTACAATGTATGGGTAGTGACGTCAGACTTATGGAACATAAATTTATGGTACAAATTTTATTTCATTATAAAGCAAACAATGCTAAAATTAAAAATCTAAATAATAATATCACTTGTTAAATAATTTAGTAACAATTAAAATAATTTAAAAATAAAATTAATGAATGAATAAATAATAATATCACTTGTTAAATAATTTAGTAACAATTAAAATAATTTAAAAATAAAATTAATGAATGAATGAATAAATAATAATATCACTTGTTAAATAATTTAGTAACAATTAAAATAATTTAAAAATAAAATTAATGAATAAATAAATAAAAAATGTATGTACACTTAAAATAATTTAAAAATAAAATTAATGAATGAATAAATAAAAAATGTATGTACACTTAAAATAATTTAAAATAAAATGAGTGAAAAAAACTTTTTGCCATTGATCAGAAGGGTTTCCGCATTATCTTGATTTTTTTCCCATTCAGCAATCATGAATTCGATTTCTAAATCCAACTAGAAACATATTTCACATTAGATTGATTGCGAGTGACTAGTATTTAACATAGTTACAAATTTTTGGAACAATTAACAGTAATTAGGGCTAAGTGTAGAGTGAAAATAAACAAACAAAGCCTTAAAAGGAAAAGTTCAGGTAACGTTACTTTATACCTTAAAAGAATGGCATTTTTCAGATAAGCCAATCTTCTCCCATGTGTCGCTCAAGGTTTTCTGGGATTCAGCTAGCATTAGGTTACCTTCTCGACAAGATTGAAACTACGAAAAAGAAAAAATGATACTTCAGAAAAGTTTGGGAGATAATTTTTAGCTACGTCAGAGACTAAACAATTTTTATGTCTACTAAAACGTTCATTATTAAGTATTATCAGTCAGAATTAAGGGCATTACATTGCTGACTCTCTTAGAAATGATTTCACTGCACATTCAAGTAATCAAAAACCCATCCCCAAATTAAAGAAACACCTAGCTTTACAACTTAAAACTACAGAGGTTGGTACGCTGTTATAATAAATTCCAACCTAGCAGATCCGATAATGGTAAAAGGGGTTAAGTTTAATATGATTTATAAGTACAATTTTCGCTACTGGCTAAGACGAGAGTAGTAGAAAGAAACTAAAATAGCAATATTGTATAACAGGTGGCAATAAACAAGCATTAATTTGGAAAAGGCAGCAGTATTTTGGATTAAAACCTATCAAATTTAGTAATTTTTAATGAAGGGGGTATTTTATTCGGTTGATAATAACAAAAACGGACTCATTTACCCAGGATTGCTGTCGTCCTTCTCCAGCTCGCTATTAAATTCATGCACAGCACCCAAAATATTTGTCTACAATGACAGTTTTTATTAATAGATCTTCGCTTTGATGACGCCATAATTAAACTTAACTTTATTAGTTAAATATTCGGCAAAAATATTTTTGTAGTAAATTTCACGAGTCAAATCGATAACTAAACTGAATCATGAACGGTTAGGCGTTTTTATATTCAACCGCCTCCGAATGCGCATGGCTTTCGCGAATCTTATTGGTCAACAAATCTTCAAACTTCATAAATGCAGGGATGGAAATAACCAGCGTGGGAAATAATGCCGTGGTGCAACCGTGCAGGGCAAATGATCAGATTAAAAATGAAATCGAAAGGGGTCACTGGTCCACAGAACTGCTGAGGATTTTTAAAAATTTTCTTGATTCTTGAATATTAGGATCTCGGCGTTTTCAACTACAAATTAGTAAAGTAGTCCAGGAATTAACTGAAATATTTTAATTATTCACTTTTTTAGCTTAGCAGACGACGTGCCCTGGTCAATGGTCATAGACCACTTTAATTAATTCATGGCCAACTTAGATTACCGGTGGTAGAAGGCCTGCCAGCTTTACCCGAGCCCCATGTTAAAAACGACTAGCAATTTTCGCCGTTAGGTGCGCTACCAACCCAGTTTTCCTCCTAATACTTTTTCTATGGAGAAATGCGCCGTTTAGAGTTAAGCCTCGGTCTTGAAGGAAGTTTACATTAAGTGGCGCCGTTGGACGAAGGCTTAGGTTTTCCGAGAAATTTAATTTATCCGCCTTAAAAACAACTCCAACTTTGAATGTTGATTCCTAGTCAAATAACGGACGGAAAATTATGAAATTGGTCTCAAAATATAAATTAAAACTTACTTGACTTCTCATTTAAAATTCGGCCACGAAAAAAATCGGTAAATATATTACAAATGCTCTTAAACCGAGTCCACTTCCGAATTTTTTCCCCCATAAAAAAGCATTATGAGGAAAACTGGGTTGGTAGCGCACCTAACGGCGAAAGTCGGAACTAGGGGCGATTTTGCTAGTCGTTTTTTAACATGGGGCTCGGGTAAAGCTGGCAGGCCTTCTACCACCGGTAATCCAAGTTGGCCATGATTAATTAGTCGGACTATTTTCACCCGGGAGGGGGTACGCTACCACTCTCTTTAAATTTTGAGTGTCACCGGGTAGAAATAGGCGGAAGCCTATTCCTACCCTAGGTGAAATTAGCGTAGAGGCTATATCCACCCTACCACGTGACTAAGGATTGAGGTAAGGGCTGCGGTAGGGTGAAAATAGCTTGGGCGCTATTTTCACCGCCCGGTGAAGTGAAAAGTCTACCTCGGGTAAACATAGCGTAGATTTTATTTCCACCCTACCACGTGACTAAGAATTTAGCTAAGGACCGCGGGAGGGTGAAAATAGCTTGGGCGCTATTTTCACCGCCCGGTGAAGTGAAAAGTCTACCTCGGGTAAACATAGCGTAGATTTTATTTCCACCCTACCACGTGACTAAGAATTTAGCTAAGGACCGCGGGAGGGTGAAAATAGCTTGGGCGCTATTTTCACCGCCCGGTGAAGTGAAAAGTCTACCTCGGGTAAACATAGCGTAGATTTTATTTCCACCCTACCACGTGACTAAGAATTTAGCTAAGGACCGCGGGAGGGTGAAAATAGCTTGGGCGCTATTTTCACCGCCCGGTGAAGTGAAAAGTCTACCTCGGGTAAACATAGCGTAGATTTTATTTCCACCCTACCACGTGACTAAGAAATTGAGATTCCGCAAATTTTAAAAACGTTAACCCTTGTTTTATATATATTTTATAATTTTCAATAAGTTAGCCATACGTTTAAAGATTACGCACTATAAATATGGAAATTATTACGATAAGTTCACAAAAGGCTAGTAAACCTAAAACAACTTACCAAAAGCTAACTTTGGACACCATAGGTTAACTTTAGACCATGTTAGTATTATTTTGGACACTCAATGTCATTTTGGTTAAAACTTACTTTTATATTTAAACTATAGAAACTGTTCATTTTGGGAGAACTTTTGAATGCATAAAAAGATCGTTATATAGACATATAAATTTATTGGATGTTTCACCTTTCTGGTTGGCAGTTGAAAACACTTTTATGATGCTGATAGGCGTGTTAGCTATCAACGTCATATCATTCTGTCTCTTTGCTCATTGTTAACTACATACCAGGGTCCAGTGGGAGGGATACACAAATAGGTCAGAAAATCTCTGGGTCAGGGCTGTTTAAAACAATCAGGGCTCCCAGCCCTTAGTGCACAAAAAATAATGGGTATTATAGGTCTGAAACGCCAAAATTATAGGATATTTATAGGTCCAAAAATGATCAATTTATAGGTTCAAACATATGTTATGTAAATTTTATAATTTAAAATTACGAATTATTGGAGTTTTACAGGATGTATATTATACAGGGTGTTTTTGAAAGGACCTTTCAAAAACACCCTGTATATTCGAGAGTAGGCTAGAACTTTTAAACATGATCAATATTTAATCTACTTTGGAAGTGTAGTTAATAGTGTAGAAATTAAATTATTTACCATGAAATTTTTATAGTTAACTACCTTACTGTTTTTAATTATGTTAAATGTCAGGTACTTTTGAATTTGGACTAGTTCAGGGTTACCACGAAATTTTAAGATTCAAATTCCCTGACTTTTATTATGATTTTCCCTGACATGTTTAGGCCTAATTGTCATTATAGAGCTTTCAGATGGAATAGTAGTACGTCACACCCTCCCAAGTCTTACCGCTGTTCTGGTAGCCATATTGGTTGGCCTCAGCTTCATTCCTGCTTTAAACCCACCAATATGGCAGCGTAAATTATGTCACGAGACTAAGCTCCTCTTCCAACTGAAAGCTCTCTATTCTAAATAACTAAACAATTGCGTTTAAATCGCCTTTTTGAATATTTAACTTAAAACATTGAGGAGAGAGCGCCGTGATAGATTAATCGGAATGTGCAATTATATTCGGTAATAACTTAGTGAAAGTACAATATTTATTCTAGGAGAGCGATAGCTCTCTTAGATAAGACTTCATACTGACTTTAATGTATAAGGATGGTTTTTTGATTGGTTATAACTTTTTTGTGTCGTATTAACTGTTTTGAAAAAATTCCACAGAACTACAATTCGGACCCTGAATGTGTGGGTGAAATTTCAAAGAGATACATTTAATAGTTTATTTTATAAAAAATAAAGTTGCTAAGGGTGGTTTTCATTTCCATAAAAATAATCAGACATTTTGACGAAAACCTCGAAATTTTCCCATAGAAATAACATGGGAAAATATTTTACAGATGACCATTTTGTGGTAGCCGTAATGCAATAACTATTCGTTTGTTTGACTTGAAAACGGTTTTAAACGAAAGCCTGGTATTTAGATTTTCCGCTTTCCAATTTTCATTAATTAGATTTAAGTTTAAGTATGTTTAATTTCATATTTTCAAAACCATTCCAATCTGCGATATTTTAGGATGGATAATAGTCAGATTATGATGTTAGCACGGTTAAGCCTATTTGGTCCAATTTTCGTAGTGGTAAAAAAACAAGAGAACCTAAGCTTGTGTTAGCTAACAAGTTAAGTTGGAAAAGTACCCCACACATATACAGGGTGTTTCTGAAAAGTCCATCACAAATTAAGGGGCGTGTTTATGGGACCAAACTGAGCGGAAAGTACCAAAGAACATGGGGTGTACAACATTTTGTTACGGAGATATGGCCTTCCAAACATTCGCCCCTAAAACAAGGAAATATCCAAAAATGAGGAGTAACACTTAAGACCGACTAACCAGCTTGTTTAAAATTACTAGACAATTTCAATAGCCTTTAATCGAACAATTGATTTCTACCTTTACTAATCAGAAGCGTATAAATGAGTAGAAGTATGCCTACGGTGGTAATGTAAAATTAATCCCAAGTGACATGATGTTTCAAGATCTTCCCAGCACCAAGTAAAATGGTTCTGATTGAAGGGACTTTTATTAGCACAGCGTAAACAACGTTATTTTCAGGAATTAGTCCAAATGTCCACGGGCGGCATTACAAAAACGAGGCAGTCTTTCGAATGATACTTGGACATGTTGGAAGATCCCTGGCTTGTTCCTGTTATCTCAAACCGTAAAAAGCTACGCAAATCTTCATCATCACGGACAACACTCTTGTACGTTAGGTATGACCTTGAGAAAACCTAAAAGGACATCTCGAATGTATTTGAAAAACCCATCTCCAATTAAGGGGCGTGTTGTTTGTTTCCAACAGAGTAAACTCGCCCAGAGAACAATTACAATGCAGAGCCACGTTTCGGCGTTAATGGCCCACAAAGGTGGTCCCAAACAAAAGAACAAACTTTAATTTGTTTCGTTCAGTAAGTGTTTCATGTGTCATAGATAAAACGCCATGATTAATGCACGAAGAAAATGTTATTGACAAGTTTTCGGCCCGCGATGCTGAAATGTGGTGGTGCACCATCGTGCATGAACCACATTCTGTTTATTAAACCTAAGGGTACGTCTTCGAGTAGTTCTGGTAAATCGTCCCGTAAGAACTACAAGTAAGCCACACCGTTTAACCTGGGCTCTAGGAAATATGGCCCAATTAAATTGTCACCCACAATACTACACCACACGTTTAAGCTGAATTGTACTTTGTGAATTCTAACGCAAGTTGCGTGTGGTTTTTTCTTAATCAGCAAACCAATTGGCGGCTGCTTGTTTTTGGATCGTCCTCGAAAATAGTGAGAACTTCGCCTATTCTTAAAAAACAGAGCACTAAAACAGAGCACTATGTTTTTTAAGAAAGGAATAAAAGAGGTTTCACGTACATGTGTTTGTTTTATTAAACTCATAATTCAACGAAGTCTGTTACAATGCCTTTCTTCACAAATGCCGAATATGCGGATATGCACCTAATGTATGGACTAGCCGAGGGGAATGCCGCTGCAGCTGTACGCTTGTATCAGGAAAGATTTCCGCAGAGGCGACTACCAAATCGACTGACGTTCGAGGCTGTGGACAGACGTTTGAGGCAAGATGGACGAATCCAACCGGCTGGACCTCAACCTAGAGCGAGAGCCATCCCAGAGGCCGTAGAAGACGAAGTTCTCACCATTTTCGAGGACGAGCCTGAATCAAGTACCCGCCAAGTTGGTCGCCGATTAGGCGTAAACCACACGCTCGTGTGGAAAATCCTCAGAAGCCACCGGTTTCATCCTTTCCATGTTCAAAAAGTTCAAGGTTTGAATCCAGCGGACTACCCACGACGCACGGCGTTTTGTCAGTGGTTTCTGGCTAAAGTAAACGATATCGATTTCCCACGGGATTTGTTGGTTACTGACGAAGCTAACTTTTCACGGGATGGTATTATTAACTTACATAATAAACATCAATGGTCCCAGCTAAACCCCCACGCAACTTGCGTTAGAAGTCACCAAGTACAATTCAGTTTAAACGTGTGGTGTGGTATTGTGGGTGACAATTTAATTGGGCCATATTTCCTAGAGCCCAGGTTAAACGGTGTGGCTTACTTGCAGTTCTTACGGGACGATTTACCGGAACTACTCGAAGACGTACCCTTAGGTTTGGTAAACAGAATGTGGTTCATGCACGATGGTGCACCACCACATTTCAGCATCGCGGTCCGAAATTATCTTAACGCGACCTTCCCTTTGCGGTGGTTAGGTCGAGGTGGACCTGTGGAGTGGCCTGCTCGATCACCCGATCTGAACCCTTGTGATTTCTTTCTTTGGGGCCACCTGAAAGACTTAGTTTATCAGACTGAAGTGCCCGATGTTGAAGAGCTACGTCGACGAATAATTCACGGCTGTCAAACAATTCGCGAAACTCCAGGCATTTTTCAACGTGTAAGGGAATCATTTGTAAGACGTGCTAATGTGTGCCTTAACGCGGGTGGTGAACACTTTGAACAATTTTTGTAACTAGTTGCAATTAAATGTTAAAACTTGTCAATAAATTCATTTTCTTCGTGCATTAATCATGGCGTTTTATCTATGACACATGAAACACTTACTGAACGAAACAAATTAAAGTTTGTTCTTTTGTTTGGGACCACCTTTGTGGGCCATTAACGCCGAAACGTGGCTCTGCATTGTAATTGTTCTCTGGGCGAGTTTACTCTGTTGGAAACAAACAACACGCCCCTTAATTGGAGATGGGTTTTTCAAATACATTCGAGATGTCCTTTTAGGTTTTCTCAAGGTCATACCTAACGTACAAGAGTGTTGTCCGTGATGATGAAGATTTGCGTAGCTTTTTACGGTTTGAGATAACAGGAACAAGCCAGGGATCTTCCAACATGTCCAAGTATCATTCGAAAGACTGCCTCGTTTTTGTAATGCCGCCCGTGGACATTTGGACTAATTCCTGAAAATAACGTTGTTTACGCTGTGCTAATAAAAGTCCCTTCAATCAGAACCATTTTACTTGGTGCTGGGAAGATCTTGAAACATCATGTCACTTGGGATTAATTTTACATTACCACCGTAGGCATACTTCTACTCATTTATACGCTTCTGATTAGTAAAGGTAGAAATCAATTGTTCGATTGAAGGCTATTGAAATTGTCTAGTAATTTTAAACAAGCTGGTTAGTCGGTCTTAAGTGTTACTCCTCATTTTTGGATATTTCCTTGTTTTAGGGGCGAATGTTTGGAAGGCCATATCTCCGTAACAAAATGTTGTACACCCCATGTTCTTTGGTACTTTCCGCTCAGTTTGGTCCCATAAACACGCCCCTTAATTTGTGATGGACTTTTCAGAAACACCCTGTATATTAAGTTAACAAGATTACCTACGACTGGTAATTAAGCAAGAAAAACATGGCGTTTGAGCTCTTCTAGGTGCTTTGCCCGGGTGCTGTTATTAGGTGCTTGTGGGTGCTTGTGGATACTTGTAGGTGCTTGTGGGTGCTTGTGAGTGCTTGTAGGTCCTTGTGGTTACTTGTTGGTACTTGTGGGTGCTTGTAGGTACTTGTAAGGGCTTGTAGGTACTTGTGGGGGCTTGTAGGTACTTGTGGGTGTTTGTAGGTACTTGCGGTTACTTGTAGGTACTTGTGGGTGCTTGTAGGTACTTGTGGGTGCTTTTAGGTACTTGTGGGTGCTTGTAGGTACTTGTGGGTGCTTGTAGGTACTTGTGGGTGCTTGTAGGTACTTGTGGATGCTTGTGGGTACTTGTAGGTACTTGTGGGTACTTGTAGGTACTTGTGGGTGCTTGTAGGTACTTGTGGGTACTTCTGGGTGCTTGTATGTAGTTGTGGGTGCTTGTGGGTACTTGTAGGTACTTGTGGTTACTTGTAGGTACTTGTGGGTGCTTGTAGGTACTTGTGGGTGCTTGTAGGTACTTGCGGTTACTTGTAGGTACTTGTGGGTGCTTGTAGGTACTTGTGGGTGCTTGTAGGTACTTGTGGGTGCTTGTAGGTACTTGTGGGTGCTTGTAGGTACTTGTGGGTGCTTGTAGGTACTTGTGGATGCTTGTGGGTACTTGTAGGTACTTGTGGGTACTTGTAGGTACTTGTGGGTGCTTGTAGGTACTTGTGGGTACTTTAAGGTACTTGTGGGTGCTTGTAGGTACTTGTGGGTGCTTGAAGGTCCTTGTGGTTACTTGTTGGTACTTGTGGGTGCTTGTAGGTACTTGTGGGTGCTTGTAGGTACTTTTGGGTGCTAGTAGGAACTTTTGGGTGCTAGTAGGTACTTTTGGGTGCTAGTAGGTACTTTTGGGTGCTAGTAGGTACTTGTGGGTGCTAGTAGGTAATTGTGGGTGCTAGTAGGTACTTGTGGGTGCTAGTAGGTAATTGTGGGTGCTTGTAGGTACTTGTGGGTACTTGTAGGTACTTGTGGGTGCTAGTAGGTACTTAAGGGTGCTAGCAGGTACTCGTGGGTGCTTGTAGGTACTCGTGGGTACTTGTAGGTACTCGTGGGTACTTGTAGGTACTTGTGGGTGCTAGTAGGTACTTGTGGGTGCTAGTAGGTACTTGTGGGTGCTAGTAGGTACTTGTGGGTACTTGTGGGTGCTAGTAGGTATTTGTGGGTGCTAGTATTTACTTGTGGGTGCTAGTATTTACTTGTGGGTGCTTGTAGGTACTTGTGGGTACTTGTAGGTACTTGTGGGTACTTGTAGGTACTTGTGGGTACTTGTAGGTACTTGTGGTTACTTGTAGGTCCTTGTTTTTACTTGTAGGTCCTTGTGGTTACTTGTAGGTACTTGTGGGTGCTTGTAGGTACTTGTGGGTACTTGTAGGTACTTGTGGGTGCTTGTAGGTGTTTGTGGGTACTTCTGGGTACTTTTGGGTACTTCTGGGTACTTTTGGGTACTTCTGGGTGCTTGTAGGTACTTGAAGGTGCTTGTGGGTACTAGTAGGTGCTTGTGGTTACTTGTGGGTACTTATAGGTACT
This sequence comes from Phalangium opilio, assembly GCF_054372755.1. Lineage (NCBI taxonomy): Eukaryota > Metazoa > Arthropoda > Arachnida > Opiliones > Phalangiidae > Phalangium > Phalangium opilio. The sequence continues at coordinate 4,339,929 of NW_028324165.1, forward strand.
TGTAGGTGCTTGTGGGTACTTGTAGGTACTTGTAGGTACTTGTGGGTACTTGTGGGTGCTTGTAGGTGCTTGTGGGTACTTGTAGGTACTTGTGGGTGCTTGTAGGTACTTGTGGGTACTTGTGGGTGCTTGTAGGTACTTGTGGGTACTTGTAGGTACTTGTGGGTGCTTGTAGGTACTTGTGGTTACTTTAAGGTACTTGTGGGTACTTGTAGGTACTTGTGGGTACTTGTAGGTACTTGTGGGTACTTGTGGTTACTTGTAGGTACTTGTGGGTGCTTGTAGGTACTTGTAGGTACTTATGGGTACTTGTAGGTACTTGTGGGTACTTGTAGGTACTTGTGGGTGCTTGTAGGTACTTGTGGGTACTTGTAGGTACTTGTGGGTGCTTGTAGGTACTTGTGGGTACTTGTAGGTACTTGTGGTTACTTGTGGGTGCTTGTAGGTACTTGTGGGTACTTGTAGGTACTTGTGGGTGCTTGTAGGTACTTGTGGGTACTTGTAGGTACTTGTGGGTACTTGTAGGTACTTGTGGGTACTTGTAGGTACTTGTGGGTGCTTGTAGGTACTTGTGGGTACTTGTAGGTACTTGTGGGTGCTTGTAGGTACTTGTGGGTGCTTGTAGGTACTTGTGGGTGCTTGTAGGTACTTGTGGGTACTTGTGGGTGCTTGTAGGTACTTGTGGGTGCTTGTAGGTACTTGTGGGTACTTCTGGGTACTTGTGGGTACTTCTGGGTGCTTGTAGGTACTTGTAGGTACTTGTGGGTACTTGTAGGTAGTTGTGGGTGCTTGTGGGTACTTGTGGGTACTTGTAGGTACTTGTGGTTACTTGTGGGTGCTTGTAGGTACTTGTCGGTACTTGTAGGTACTTGTGGGTACTTGTAGGTAGTTGTGGGTGCTTGTTGGTACTTGTAGGTACTTGTGGTTACTTGTGGGTACTTGTAGGTACTTGTGGGTGCTTGCGGGTACTTTAAGGTACTTGCGGTTACTTGTAGGTACTTGTGGGTACTTGTGGGTGCTTGTAGGTACTTGTGGGTTCTTGTGGTTACTTGTAGGTTTTTGTGGTTACTTGTAGGTACTTGTAGGTAGTTGTGGGTGCTTGTGGGTACTTGTAGGTACTTGTGGGTGCTAGTAGGTACTTGTGGGTGCTAGTAGGTAATTGTGAGTGCTTGTAGGTACTTGTGGGTACTTGTAGGTACTTGTAGGTACTTGTGGGTGCTTGTAGGTACTTGTGGGTGCTTGTAGGTACTTGTGGGTGCTTGTAGGTACTTGTGGGTGCTTGTAGGTACTTTTGGGTACTTCTGGGTGCTTGTAGGTAGTTTAGGGGTGCTTGTGGGTACTTGTAGGTGCTTGTAAGTAGTTGTGGGTGCTTGAGGGTACTTGTAGGTACTTGTGGGTGCTAGTAGGTACTTGTGGGTGCTAGTAGGTAATTGTGGGTGCTTGTAGGTACTTGTGGGTACTTGTAGGTACTTGTAGGTACTTGTGGGTGCTTGTAGGTACTTGTGGGTGCTTGTAGGTACTTGTGGGTTCTTGTAGGTACTTCTGGGTACTTCTGGGTGCTTGTAGGTAGTTGTGGGTGCTTGTGGGTACTTGTAGGTGCTTGTAGGTAGTTGTGGGTGCTTGTGGGTACTTGTAGGTACTTGTGGTTACTTGTAGGTACTTGTGGGTGCTTGTAGGTGCTTGTAGGTACTTGTGGGTGCTTGTAGGTACTTGTGGGTACTTCTGGGTACTTGTGGGTACTTCTGGGTGCTTGTAGGTACTTGTAGGTAGTTGTGGGTGCTTGTGGGTACTTGTAGGTACTTGTGGGTGCTAGTAGGTACTTGTGGGTGCTAGTAGGTAATTGTGGGTGCTTGTAGGTACTTGTGGGTACTTGTAGGTACTTGTAGGTACTTGTGGGTGCTTGTAGGAACTTGTGGGTGCTTGTAGGTACTTGTGGGTGCTTGTAGGTACTTCTGGGTACTTCTGGGTGCTTGTAGGTAGTTGTGGGTGCTTGTGGGTACTTGTAGGTGCTTGTAGGTAGTTGTGGGTGCTTGTGGGTACTTGTAGGTACTTGTGGTTACTTGTAGGTACTTGTGGGTGCTTGTAGGTACTTGTGGGTACTTGTAGGTACTTGTGGTTACTTGTGGGTGCTTGTAGGTACTTGTTGGTACTTGTAGGTACTTGTGGGTACTTGTAGGTAGTTGTGGGTGCTTGTTGGTACTTGTAGGTACTTGTGGTTACTTGTGGGTACTTGTAGGTACTTGTGGGTGCTTGCGGGTACTTTAAGGTACTTGCGGTTACTTGTAGGTACTTGTGGGTACTTGTGGGTGCTTGTAGGTACTTGTGGGTTCTTGTGGTTACTTGTAGGTTTTTGTGGTTACTTGTAGGTACTTGTAGGTAGTTGTGGGTGCTTGTGGGTACTTGTAGGTACTTGTGGGTGCTAGTAGGTACTTGTGGGTGCTAGTAGGTAATTGTGAGTGCTTGTAGGTACTTGTGGGTACTTGTAGGTACTTGTAGGTACTTGTGGGTGCTTGTAGGTACTTGTGGGTGCTTGTAGGTACTTGTGGGTGCTTGTAGGTACTTGTGGGTGCTTGTAGGTACTTGTGGGTGCTTGTAGGTACTTGTGGGTGCTTGTAGGTACTTGTGGGTGCTTGTAGGTACTTCTGGGTACTTCTGGGTGCTTGTAGGTAGTTTAGGGGTGCTTGTGGGTACTTGTAGGTGCTTGTAAGTAGTTGTGGGTGCTTGAGGGTACTTGTAGGTACTTGTGGGTGCTAGTAGGTACTTGTGGGTGCTAGTAGGTAATTGTGGGTGCTTGTAGGTACTTGTGGGTACTTGTAGGTACTTGTAGGTACTTGTGGGTGCTTGTAGGTACTTGTGGGTGCTTGTAGGTACTTGTGGGTTCTTGTAGGTACTTCTGGGTACTTCTGGGTGCTTGTAGGTAGTTGTGGGTGCTTGTGGGTACTTGTAGGTGCTTGTAGGTAGTTGTGGGTGCTTGTGGGTACTTGTAGGTACTTGTGGTTACTTGTAGGTACTTGTGGGTGCTTGTAGGTGCTTGTAGGTACTTGTGGGTGCTTGTAGGTACTTGTGGGTACTTCTGGGTACTTGTGGGTACTTCTGGGTGCTTGTAGGTACTTGTAGGTAGTTGTGGGTGCTTGTGGGTACTTGTAGGTACTTGTGGGTGCTAGTAGGTACTTGTGGGTGCTAGTAGGTACTTGTGGGTGCTAGTAGGTAATTGTGGGTGCTTGTAGGTACTTGTGGGTACTTGTAGGTACTTGTAGGTACTTGTGGGTGCTTGTAGGTACTTGTGGGTGCTTGTAGGTACTTGTGGGTGCTTGTAGGTACTTCTGGGTACTTCTGGGTGCTTGTAGGTAGTTGTGGGTGCTTGTGGGTACTTGTAGGTGCTTGTAGGTAGTTGTGGGTGCTTGTGGGTACTTGTAGGTACTTGTGGTTACTTGTAGGTACTTGTGGGTGCTTGTAGGTACTTGTGGGTACTTGTAGGTACTTGTGGGTGCTTGTAGGTACTTCTGGGTGCTTGTAGGTACTTGTGGGTGCTTGTAGGTACTTGTGGGTACTTCTGGGTGCTTGTAGGTAGTTGTGGGTGCTTGTGGGTACTTGTAGGTACTTGTGGTTACTTGTAGGTACTTGTGGGTGCTTGTAGGTACTTCTGGGTGCTTGTAGGTACTTGTAGGTACTTGTGGGTGCTTGTAGGTACTTGTGGGTACTTGTAGGTACTTGTGGGTGCTTGTAGGTACTTCTGGGTGCTTGTAGGTACTTGTGGGTGCTTGTAGGTACTTGTGGGTACTTGTGGGTGCTTGTAGGTACTTGTGGGTGCTTGTAGGTACTTGTGGGTACTTCTGGGTACTTGTGGGTACTTCTGGGTGCTTGTAGGTACTTGTAGGTACTTGTGGGTACTTGTAGGTAGTTGTGGGTGCTTGTGGGTACTTGTGGGTACTTGTAGGTACTTGTGGTTACTTGTGGGTGCTTGTAGGTACTTGTCGGTACTTGTAGGTACTTGTGGGTACTTGTAGGTAGTTGTGGGTGCTTGTTGGTACTTGTAGGTACTTGTGGTTACTTGTGGGTACTTGTAGGTACTTGTGGGTGCTTGCGGGTACTTTAAGGTACTTGCGGTTACTTGTAGGTACTTGTGGTTACTTGTAGGTACTTGTGGGTGCTTGTAGGTACTTGTGGGTGCTTGTAGGTACTTGCGGTTACTTGTAGGTACTTGTGGGTGCTTGTAGGTACTTGTGGGTGCTTGTAGGTACTTGTGGGTGCTTGTAGGTACTTGTGGGTGCTTGTAGGTACTTGTGGGTGCTTGTAGGTACTTGTGGATGCTTGTGGGTACTTGTAGGTACTTGTGGGTACTTGTAGGTACTTGTGGGTGCTTGTAGGTACTTGTGGGTACTTTAAGGTACTTGTGGGTGCTTGTAGGTACTTGTGGGTGCTTGAAGGTCCTTGTGGTTACTTGTTGGTACTTGTGGGTGCTTGTAGGTACTTGTGGGTGCTTGTAGGTACTTTTGGGTGCTAGTAGGAACTTTTGGGTGCTAGTAGGTACTTTTGGGTGCTAGTAGGTACTTTTGGGTGCTAGTAGGTACTTGTGGGTGCTAGTAGGTAATTGTGGGTGCTAGTAGGTACTTGTGGGTGCTAGTAGGTAATTGTGGGTGCTTGTAGGTACTTGTGGGTACTTGTAGGTACTTGTGGGTGCTAGTAGGTACTTAAGGGTGCTAGCAGGTACTCGTGGGTGCTTGTAGGTACTCGTGGGTACTTGTAGGTACTCGTGGGTACTTGTAGGTACTTGTGGGTGCTAGTAGGTACTTGTGGGTGCTAGTAGGTACTTGTGGGTGCTAGTAGGTACTTGTGGGTACTTGTGGGTGCTAGTAGGTATTTGTGGGTGCTAGTATTTACTTGTGGGTGCTAGTATTTACTTGTGGGTGCTTGTAGGTACTTGTGGGTACTTGTAGGTACTTGTGGGTACTTGTAGGTACTTGTGGGTACTTGTAGGTACTTGTGGTTACTTGTAGGTCCTTGTTTTTACTTGTAGGTCCTTGTGGTTACTTGTAGGTACTTGTGGGTGCTTGTAGGTACTTGTGGGTACTTGTAGGTACTTGTGGGTGCTTGTAGGTGTTTGTGGGTACTTCTGGGTACTTTTGGGTACTTCTGGGTACTTTTGGGTACTTCTGGGTGCTTGTAGGTACTTGAAGGTGCTTGTGGGTACTAGTAGGTGCTTGTGGTTACTTGTGGGTACTTATAGGTACTTGTAGGTGCTTGTGGGTACTTGTAGGTACTTGTAGGTACTTGTGGGTACTTGTGGGTGCTTGTAGGTGCTTGTGGGTACTTGTAGGTACTTGTGGGTGCTTGTAGGTACTTGTGGGTACTTGTGGGTGCTTGTAGGTACTTGTGGGTACTTGTAGGTACTTGTGGGTGCTTGTAGGTACTTGTGGTTACTTTAAGGTACTTGTGGGTACTTGTAGGTACTTGTGGGTACTTGTAGGTACTTGTGGGTACTTGTGGTTACTTGTAGGTACTTGTGGGTGCTTGTAGGTACTTGTAGGTACTTATGGGTACTTGTAGGTACTTGTGGGTACTTGTAGGTACTTGTGGGTGCTTGTAGGTACTTGTGGGTACTTGTAGGTACTTGTGGGTGCTTGTAGGTACTTGTGGGTACTTGTAGGTACTTGTGGTTACTTGTGGGTGCTTGTAGGTACTTGTGGGTACTTGTAGGTACTTGTGGGTGCTTGTAGGTACTTGTGGGTACTTGTAGGTACTTGTGGGTACTTGTAGGTACTTGTGGGTACTTGTGGGTACTTGTAGGTACTTGTGGGTGCTTGTAGGTACTTGTGGGTGCTTGTAGGTACTTGTGGGTGCTTGTAGGTACTTGTGGGTGCTTGTAGGTACTTGTGGGTACTTGTGGGTGCTTGTAGGTACTTGTGGGTGCTTGTAGGTACTTGTGGGTACTTCTGGGTACTTGTGGGTACTTCTGGGTGCTTGTAGGTACTTGTAGGTACTTGTGGGTACTTGTAGGTAGTTGTGGGTGCTTGTGGGTACTTGTGGGTACTTGTAGGTACTTGTGGTTACTTGTGGGTGCTTGTAGGTACTTGTCGGTACTTGTAGGTACTTGTGGGTACTTGTAGGTAGTTGTGGGTGCTTGTTGGTACTTGTAGGTACTTGTGGTTACTTGTGGGTACTTGTAGGTACTTGTGGGTGCTTGCGGGTACTTTAAGGTACTTGCGGTTACTTGTAGGTACTTGTGGGTACTTGTGGGTGCTTGTAGGTACTTGTGGGTTCTTGTGGTTACTTGTAGGTTTTTGTGGTTACTTGTAGGTACTTGTAGGTAGTTGTGGGTGCTTGTGGGTACTTGTAGGTACTTGTGGGTGCTAGTAGGTACTTGTGGGTGCTAGTAGGTAATTGTGAGTGCTTGTAGGTACTTGTGGGTACTTGTAGGTACTTGTAGGTACTTGTGGGTGCTTGTAGGTACTTGTGGGTGCTTGTAGGTACTTGTGGGTGCTTGTAGGTACTTGTGGGTGCTTGTAGGTACTTCTGGGTACTTCTGGGTGCTTGTAGGTAGTTTAGGGGTGCTTGTGGGTACTTGTAGGTGCTTGTAAGTAGTTGTGGGTGCTTGAGGGTACTTGTAGGTACTTGTGGGTGCTAGTAGGTACTTGTGGGTGCTAGTAGGTAATTGTGGGTGCTTGTAGGTACTTGTGGGTACTTGTAGGTACTTGTAGGTACTTGTGGGTGCTTGTAGGTACTTGTGGGTGCTTGTAGGTACTTGTGGGTTCTTGTAGGTACTTCTGGGTACTTCTGGGTGCTTGTAGGTAGTTGTGGGTGCTTGTGGGTACTTGTAGGTGCTTGTAGGTAGTTGTGGGTGCTTGTGGGTACTTGTAGGTACTTGTGGTTACTTGTAGGTACTTGTGGGTGCTTGTAGGTGCTTGTAGGTACTTGTGGGTGCTTGTAGGTACTTGTGGGTACTTCTGGGTACTTGTGGGTACTTCTGGGTGCTTGTAGGTACTTGTAGGTAGTTGTGGGTGCTTGTGGGTACTTGTAGGTACTTGTGGGTGCTAGTAGGTACTTGTGGGTGCTAGTAGGTAATTGTGGGTGCTTGTAGGTACTTGTGGGTACTTGTAGGTACTTGTAGGTACTTGTGGGTGCTTGTAGGAACTTGTGGGTGCTTGTAGGTACTTGTGGGTGCTTGTAGGTACTTCTGGGTACTTCTGGGTGCTTGTAGGTAGTTGTGGGTGCTTGTGGGTACTTGTAGGTGCTTGTAGGTAGTTGTGGGTGCTTGTGGGTACTTGTAGGTACTTGTGGTTACTTGTAGGTACTTGTGGGTGCTTGTAGGTACTTGTGGGTACTTGTAGGTACTTGTGGTTACTTGTGGGTGCTTGTAGGTACTTGTTGGTACTTGTAGGTACTTGTGGGTACTTGTAGGTAGTTGTGGGTGCTTGTTGGTACTTGTAGGTACTTGTGGTTACTTGTGGGTACTTGTAGGTACTTGTGGGTGCTTGCGGGTACTTTAAGGTACTTGCGGTTACTTGTAGGTACTTGTGGGTACTTGTGGGTGCTTGTAGGTACTTGTGGGTTCTTGTGGTTACTTGTAGGTTTTTGTGGTTACTTGTAGGTACTTGTAGGTAGTTGTGGGTGCTTGTGGGTACTTGTAGGTACTTGTGGGTGCTAGTAGGTACTTGTGGGTGCTAGTAGGTAATTGTGAGTGCTTGTAGGTACTTGTGGGTACTTGTAGGTACTTGTAGGTACTTGTGGGTGCTTGTAGGTACTTGTGGGTGCTTGTAGGTACTTGTGGGTGCTTGTAGGTACTTGTGGGTGCTTGTAGGTACTTCTGGGTACTTCTGGGTGCTTGTAGGTAGTTTAGGGGTGCTTGTGGGTACTTGTAGGTGCTTGTAAGTAGTTGTGGGTGCTTGAGGGTACTTGTAGGTACTTGTGGGTGCTAGTAGGTACTTGTGGGTGCTAGTAGGTAATTGTGGGTGCTTGTAGGTACTTGTGGGTACTTGTAGGTACTTGTAGGTACTTGTGGGTGCTTGTAGGTACTTGTGGGTGCTTGTAGGTGCTTGTAGGTACTTGTGGGTGCTTGTAGGTACTTGTGGGTACTTCTGGGTACTTGTGGGTACTTCTGGGTGCTTGTAGGTACTTGTAGGTAGTTGTGGGTGCTTGTGGGTACTTGTAGGTACTTGTGGGTGCTAGTAGGTACTTGTGGGTGCTAGTAGGTAATTGTGGGTGCTTGTAGGTACTTGTGGGTACTTGTAGGTACTTGTAGGTACTTGTGGGTGCTTGTAGGTACTTGTGGGTGCTTGTAGGTACTTGTGGGTGCTTGTAGGTACTTCTGGGTACTTCTGGGTGCTTGTAGGTAGTTGTGGGTGCTTGTGGGTACTTGTAGGTGCTTGTAGGTAGTTGTGGGTGCTTGTGGGTACTTGTAGGTACTTGTGGTTACTTGTAGGTACTTGTGGGTGCTTGTAGGTACTTGTGGGTACTTGTAGGTACTTGTGGGTGCTTGTAGGTACTTCTGGGTGCTTGTAGGTACTTGTGGGTGCTTGTAGGTACTTGTGGGTACTTCTGGGTGCTTGTAGGTAGTTGTGGGTGCTTGTGGGTACTTGTAGGTACTTGTGGTTACTTGTAGGTACTTGTGGGTGCTTGTAGGTACTTCTGGGTGCTTGTAGGTACTTGTAGGTACTTGTGGGTGCTTGTAGGTACTTGTGGGTACTTGTAGGTACTTGTGGGTGCTTGTAGGTACTTCTGGGTGCTTGTAGGTACTTGTGGGTGCTTGTAGGTACTTGTGGGTACTTGTGGGTGCTTGTAGGTACTTGTGGGTGCTTGTAGGTACTTGTGGGTACTTCTGGGTACTTGTGGGTACTTCTGGGTGCTTGTAGGTACTTGTAGGTACTTGTGGGTACTTGTAGGTAGTTGTGGGTGCTTGTGGGTACTTGTGGGTACTTGTAGGTACTTGTGGTTACTTGTGGGTGCTTGTAGGTACTTGTCGGTACTTGTAGGTACTTGTGGGTACTTGTAGGTAGTTGTGGGTGCTTGTTGGTACTTGTAGGTACTTGTGGTTACTTGTGGGTACTTGTAGGTACTTGTGGGTGCTTGCGGGTACTTTAAGGTACTTGCGGTTACTTGTAGGTACTTGTGGGTACTTGTGGGTGCTTGTAGGTACTTGTGGGTTCTTGTGGTTACTTGTAGGTTTTTGTGGTTACTTGTAGGTACTTGTAGGTAGTTGTGGGTGCTTGTGGGTACTTGTAGGTACTTGTGGGTGCTAGTAGGTACTTGTGGGTGCTAGTAGGTAATTGTGAGTGCTTGTAGGTACTTGTGGGTACTTGTAGGTACTTGTAGGTACTTGTGGGTGCTTGTAGGTACTTGTGGGTGCTTGTAGGTACTTGTGGGTGCTTGTAGGTACTTGTGGGTGCTTGTAGGTACTTCTGGGTACTTCTGGGTGCTTGTAGGTAGTTTAGGGGTGCTTGTGGGTACTTGTAGGTGCTTGTAAGTAGTTGTGGGTGCTTGAGGGTACTTGTAGGTACTTGTGGGTGCTAGTAGGTACTTGTGGGTGCTAGTAGGTAATTGTGGGTGCTTGTAGGTACTTGTGGGTACTTGTAGGTACTTGTAGGTACTTGTGGGTGCTTGTAGGTACTTGTGGGTGCTTGTAGGTACTTGTGGGTTCTTGTAGGTACTTCTGGGTACTTCTGGGTGCTTGTAGGTAGTTGTGGGTGCTTGTGGGTACTTGTAGGTGCTTGTAGGTAGTTGTGGGTGCTTGTGGGTACTTGTAGGTACTTGTGGTTACTTGTAGGTACTTGTGGGTGCTTGTAGGTGCTTGTAGGTACTTGTGGGTGCTTGTAGGTACTTGTGGGTACTTCTGGGTACTTGTGGGTACTTCTGGGTGCTTGTAGGTACTTGTAGGTAGTTGTGGGTGCTTGTGGGTACTTGTAGGTACTTGTGGGTGCTAGTAGGTACTTGTGGGTGCTAGTAGGTAATTGTGGGTGCTTGTAGGTACTTGTGGGTACTTGTAGGTACTTGTAGGTACTTGTGGGTGCTTGTAGGTACTTGTGGGTGCTTGTAGGTACTTGTGGGTGCTTGTAGGTACTTCTGGGTACTTCTGGGTGCTTGTAGGTAGTTGTGGGTGCTTGTGGGTACTTGTAGGTGCTTGTAGGTAGTTGTGGGTGCTTGTGGGTACTTGTAGGTACTTGTGGTTACTTGTAGGTACTTGTGGGTGCTTGTAGGTACTTGTGGGTACTTGTAGGTACTTGTGGGTGCTTGTAGGTACTTCTGGGTGCTTGTAGGTACTTGTGGGTGCTTGTAGGTACTTGTGGGTACTTCTGGGTGCTTGTAGGTAGTTGTGGGTGCTTGTGGGTACTTGTAGGTACTTGTGGTTACTTGTAGGTACTTGTGGGTGCTTGTAGGTACTTCTGGGTGCTTGTAGGTACTTGTAGGTACTTGTGGGTGCTTGTAGGTACTTGTGGGTACTTGTAGGTACTTGTGGGTGCTTGTAGGTACTTCTGGGTGCTTGTAGGTACTTGTGGGTGCTTGTAGGTACTTGTGGGTACTTCTGGGTGCTTGTAGGTAGTTGTGGGTGCTTGTGGGTACTTGTAGGTACTTGTGGTTACTTGTAGGTACTTGTGGGTGCTTGTAGGTACTTCTGGGTGCTTGTAGGTACTTGTAGGTACTTGTGGGTGCTTGTAGGTACTTGTGTGTGCTTGTAGGTACTTGTGGGTACTTCTGGGTGCTTGTATGTAGTTGTGGGTGCTTGTGGGTACTTGTAGGTACTTGTGGGTGCTTGTAGGTACTTCTGGGTGCTTGTAGGTACTTGTGGGTGCTTGTAGGTACTTGTGGGTACTTCTGGGTGCTTGTAGGTAGTTGTGGGTGCTTGTGGGTACTTGTAGGTACTTGTGGTTACTTGTAGGTACTTGTGGGTGCTTGTAGGTACTTCTGGGTGCTTGTAGGTACTTGTAGGTACTTGTAGGTACTTGTGGGTACTTGTAGGTACTTGTGGGTGCTTGTAGGTACTTGTGTGTGCTTGTAGGTACTTGTGGGTACTTCTGGGTGCTTGTATGTAGTTGTGGGTGCTTGTGGGTACTTGTAGGTACTTGTGGGTGCTTGTAGGTACTTCTGGGTGCTTGTAGGTACTTGTGGGTGCTTGTAGGTACTTGTGGGTACTTCTGGGTGCTTGTAGGTAGTTGTGGGTGCTTGTGGGTACTTGTAGGTACTTGTGGTTACTTGTAGGTACTTGTGGGTGCTTGTAGGTACTTCTGGGTGCTTGTAGGTACTTGTAGGTACTTGTGGGTGCTTGTAGGTACTTGTGGGTACTTGTAGGTACTTCTGGGTGCTTGTAGGTACTTGTGGGTGCTTGTAGGTACTTGTGGGTACTTCTGGGTGCTTGTAGGTAGTTGTGGATGCTTGTGGGTACTTGTAGGTACTTGTGGTTACTTGTAGGTACTTGTGGGTGCTTGTAGGTACTTCTGGGTGCTTGTAGGTACTTGTAGGTACTTGTGGGTACTTGTAGGTACTTGTGGGTGCTTGTAGGTACTTGTGTGTGCTTGTAGGTACTTGTGGGTACTTCTGGGTGCTTGTATGTAGTTGTGGGTGCTTGTGGGTACTTGTAGGTACTTGTGGGTACTTGTAGGTACTTTTGGGTACTTGTAGGTACTTGGAGGTACTTGTGGTTACTTGTAGGTACTTGTAGGTACTTTGCCTCCTCCATAGGATTAACATTACACTAAGTTTTGGAAGCTCGTAACTCTGGTTATATTCTAGGAGAGCGGTAGCTCTCTTAGATAAGACTTCATACTGCTCTTAATGTATAAGGAGGGTTTTTGTTTGGATGTAGTCTTTTTGTATTGTATTAATTGTTTCGAAAAACTACAATTCGGGCCCTCAATATGTGGTTAAAATTTCAAAATGATCCACCCATTAGTTTATTTTATAAAAAATAAAGTTGCTAAGGGTGGTTTTCATTTGCGTAAAATTAGTCAGTGTTTTTGGTGAAAAAGTTAAATTTTCTCATAGAAATAACATGGAGTTTTCCTCAAATTTTGTGGCCACCCTTTTGAAATGAAATATTCGTTTGTTACATTTGGGAACGGTTTTATATCAAAATATAAACCTTTTTCTAGGACCTTTTTTAAGCTTTTTGAGAAAAATTAAGTTTAAGTGCTAAATTTCATGTTTTTTAATCATGCTTTGACTTACGTTGTTGCAGCCTATATGTACTGTTGGACTAACGTCGTTTTACCGGGGATAAAGCCGAGAAGAAAGCCACTCTTGCACTTACGCTGTTTTACCAAGGACTTTTATCTGATTTTATTCTCTTTCGTTGCAAAAACAATGATTTTTCGTAACTAAACTATATTAACGATTACAGGTAATTAAGCTAGATTAACGATTACAGGTAATTAAGCTAGATTAACGATTACAGGTAATTAAGCTAGATTAACGATTACAGGTAATTAAGCTAGATTAACGATTACAGGTAATTAAGCTAGATTAACGATTACAGGTAATTAAGCTAGATTAACGATTACAGGTAATTAAGCTAGATTAACGATTACAGGTAATTAAGCTAGATTGACGATTACAGGTAATTAAGCTAGATTGACGATTACAAGTAATTAAGCTAGATTAACGATTACAGGTAATTAAGCTATATTGACGATTACAGGTAATTAAGCTAGATTGACGATTACAGGTAATTAAGCTAGATTAACGATTACAGGTAATTAAGCTAGATTGACGATTACAGGTAATTAAGCTAGATTAACGATTACAGGTAATTGAGCTAGATTAACGATTACAGGTAATTGAGCTAGATTAACGATTACAGCTAATTAAGCTAGATTAGCGATTACAGCTCAAGCAGTGAGGATTGAAGTTATGTAATAGATGCTTGGTCAGTTCAAAAGCTTTAACTAATGAAAGTACAACGCGCTAAAACGTTTTCTCTCCTAAGGTTTCTAAACAATTTTAATTAATATTAAGACTGAAGTAACAGATATTAATCAAAACGCGTCTTGGATTTAACCAAGACCTAAAAAGTATCGATAAGAACAAGGTTAATCACTTGACTGAATGCGCAGATATTGAAACTTTTTTTTAATAAAACTTACATGTTTAAGAAAGTAATGTTCCATCACCCTATTCCATTGAATAAACTTTTTTTACTGGTAGTAAATTTTTTCCCTCTCAATAATTGGAAAAATTTACTTATCTCGGGTTTTCGAGCACAATTCCATTCCCCGAAAACATTTTATAACTACATTTATTATCACTTTTAAGAGTTTTCGTGTGGAAAATACCTACACGAGTACACGTAACAATGACAAAACCATTTAGGGTAGTCTGCTTTAGCCTCTGCTGCGCCAGATACGAAGAAGGAGGATGTATAGTTGTATACCCCCCTTGATAGAAGTACGCCTTGTCGCCTTGTTCTATTCTCATGCCTGGCCTCGTCACCAAGGCAATAACCCACTCAATTACGCGTTAAGCTGCTCGAGAATTCTGTGTGAATTACTTTTTAAGGTATTCGTCAGCAAATAGTAATTGTTTTTGTGAGCATTCCTCGCCTTGAAAACCTTTCTACCAAATGCTACCAGAAGTCTCTGGGGATACTAGAAATACTACATTTGGGTTTAACTCATCCCAATTATCCTCGTCTGACCTACCCCCCGATCGAATCACTACTACGATGCCTGACTATTTTCCCACTGTTAGCGAAATTACATCCATTCTTAAATCTCTTGATATTAAAAGCGCTTCGGGCCCAGACGGGATACCAAATCGCGTTTTAAAAAATTGCTCTACCTCACTAGCCTTCCCACTTCACCAACTTTTTGTCAACTCTCTGACCTCCGGTTGGGTCCCTGCTGCTTGGCGACTGGCTCATGTTACACCAATTTACAAGGGTAAGGGTAAAAAATGTGACGCTCAGAATTATAGACCTATCAGTCTCACATCTTCCATATGCAAGGTCATGGAGAGATGCCTTCGCTCCGCCCTTCTGGCCCACGTCGGCCCGTCTCTTAGTCCTTTTCAGCATGGCTTCCTCCACAATCGTTCGGTCGAGACAAATTTACTATCTGCCTTACATTGTTGGTTGGAGGCTCTTGATGTTGGTGGACGGGTTGATGTGATCTATCTTGACGTTGCGAAGGCGTTTGATTCCGTTCCCCACGCACGCCTATTGGCTAAACTACAATCATTCGGGGTCTCCAACAACATCTTCCACTGGATTAAGAGTTACCTCCTTGACAGATATCAAGCTGTGCGCGTTGGTACCTCCCTGGGCGACGTCCTCCCTGTCTTGAGTGGAGTCCCCCAGGGAAGTGTTCTTGGCCCCCTCCTATTTGTTTTATTTATCAATGATTTACCCCTTGTAGTTTCCTCCCCAATTCGCCTCTTTGCCGACGACATTAAACTCTACCGCGTTATCCATTCTTTTGAAGATGTTGCTATACTCCAAAAAGATCTTTCTGCTATTGAGGCTTGGGCAACTGCTAACGGTCTTGCATTTAATGCTGGTAAATCTGTGGCCCTTACCATTCAGCGCCAAGCATCAAACACCGCTTACCCTTCCCCCTATCATTTAAATGGCCATGCAATCCGGCGCGTAAATGAATGTAGAGACTTGGGGGTGCAGGTTACACATAACCTGAAATTTGATTCTCATGTATCGCGAACATGTGGCCGTGCCAACGGCCTCCTGGCAGTTATCAGGGCAAATTTTCCAAATTTATCCCCCTCCCTTCTCACTCGCCTTTACGGTTGTTATGTACGTCCCATTCTTGAATTCGGTAGTCAGATTTGGAACCCTCATTCCGCCCATTCCACTTCCATCCTTGATGGTGTTCAAGCCCGAGCATCACGTATCCCACGTTCGCTGTCCCACCTATCACGCGAGAACCGTTTAGAAACCTTGGGATGGGCCCCTTTATCACTACGTCGCTCATTCCTAGATCTAATTAGTCTATTTAAAATCTTAGTCAATCCTACACAAGATTTTTTCACCTTTGTCCATCAGTCGGTACATACTCGCGGACACAGTCGTAAACTATTCCTCAAACCCTTTAAAAGAGATTGTCTTAAGTTTTCTTTTTACCGTCGAGTCATTCACCTATGGAATGCACTTCCTGATGAGCTAGTGTCTGTTCGTTCTATTAATATTTTTAAGAGAAAACTACGTATTCATTTAAACTTGTAAAATTATTCTTAAAATTTCAGTGTTAGAAATTCCTATTATAAGCAAACTAGTGATAAATCTTGTCAATCCTTGTGATATTTTGTAAATATGAAATTTAAAAAAAAAAAGAAGTACTATTATCAATTATCTTTTTAAGCGTGTTTTGGAGCTGTAAGGCTACTAAGCCCTAGCCCTTAAATAAATAAATAAATAAACCTGGAACAAAAGATTTACTATAGGAAGATTCGCAGCCACAAGTTTAAAAACCCATATTCCTTTAAAACCGTTAATACATTATCCTTGTTCCTGAAGATATACAGACTAAGTAGCAGAGTCGAGCCATAGCGTCGTAGATCACGCGACTCGGTGAACGCAGGCTATTTTGCAAAATAACCAAGTCAGAATTTTCAGGCTACGACCGCGCTTAAGTTAATAATTACAACAAAGAAAATCAAAAAATTACGAATATCATGCACGCCCCTACTGCTTGCGCACCATAGAAACGCCATGGCATAGAACCGTGTAAATAGAATGTTTCTTAGTGATTGTTCCAGTAAATAAAGCCTTAATTATTATTATTATTACCATTGTCTTTCGTACAACTGCTATAGGCCCTTTCTACGTAAAAAAAGAGATGTCAATCCTCAGTATCGGGACATACAGGGGGTTGACCCCTCGCCGTCTCTGCTCCATTTATGATCTTTCCATCGAGCGAGATGGAAGGCAAAGTTTTACCCCCGTGTCTTTCCCTCTAAGATATGTCGAAGTGATCTATTACACAATTCAGTTTAACCAAGAGTAAAAATCATAACGTCCCTATTGAATGTTCTGCCATTGTTGAAATTTGCACTAAAATTAACAAAAGGTTTCACTATGGAGCGTACAGGGCATGAACGGGAGGATATGTTAGCAACTTATTAACGACACAATGTCATACACGTACTCTCTTAAAAGTGATAATAAATGTAGTTATAAAATGTTTTCGGGGAATGGAATTGTGCTCGAAAACCCGAGATAAGTAAATTTTTCAAATTATTGAGAGGGAAAAAATTTACTACCAGTAAAAAAAGTTTATTCAATGGAATAGGGTGATGGAACATTACTTTCTTAAACATGTAAGTTTTATTAAAAAAAAGTTTCAATATCTGCGCATTCAGTCAAGTGATTAACCTTGTTCTTATCGATACTTTTTAGGTCTTGGTTAAATCCAAGACGCGTTTTGATTAATTTTATTAGATATGATAAATAAGAAAGTACAAAATAGATAATAATAATAAATGGCTTTTTATTGGAGCAATCATTAAGATAAGATCTTATTTGCAATGATGTCCAGTCCGTTTTAAATTAAAGTAAATAAAATTCTATTATGGTAGATAAAATTCAAGTAGGCCTATAATTAATATTGATATATTTTTGAACTTCTAGTTTGTATTTCTGGAGGGTTTTTTGGGTTTTGAGTTGATGGGGTTGATTGTTCCAGAGCTTGATGCCTCGAAATTTAACGATTTTGTCTCTGAAGTTGGAGTCAAAAGCTTCATTTGTAAAATTGGTAGTGTTTCCTCTTGTTCTTTATATATTGTTGTTCTCAGTGAACCTCCACTACACAACTAAACCTCCTCAAGTCAACTAAACGTCCTCAAAACAGCTCGTCCAAAAACAACAACGAAACGCAGGGAAAAACACAGCTGGAGAAATCTGAAATGAAATAAGTTGAAAAATATAAATTAGTTCGACAGTACAAACTTAAAGGCCGACTTCCCACGAAAAGGGTTCTTACGAACTGAAAACCGAGCATCGAGACTAACAATGGGGCGACCGTGCCGATTTTCGAGTTCATGCTGAGACCAAATTTTGAAGCGTTCTTACTAACTGAAAACCTTGCAAGGAGGGTTCTTACGAACTGAAGATAAACAATAGAGGGTCTCATAATATTTTCCCCCCAAATTTTGCATCCATCTGACGTAAAACTAGGGGCTCTTACTAACTGAAAACCGTGCAAGGCGGGTTCTAGCGAACTGAAGATAAACAATAGGGGATCCCTCGGCTCTGACGGGAACCGATAGGTTCGAGGCTTATTGATATCCGCGCCTAGGTCGATTCTATTCGAAGTGAAGATCAACAAAAGTTGCTTCTACAATCGCGCTTTTAAAATTTATTTCGAGAGAAGGGCTATTGTATATTATCACAGAACAATTCTACTTCAAGAAGGCGTGTTATTGGTATTTACAGGTTGCTCCTGGTACAGCAAATGTCCCGTAACCGCTTTACAATAGAGTAGTGTCGGTAGAGGGGGGAGTAGACTGTGTATCCCTCCCTCCAGGCGCGCTTTTGTAAGAGGGGATACTGTACGCGCCTGGTAGGGGGATGACACTTAGCTAAGAGAACTGACATTACTCTAATAGAGAACGTCGCCACCTAAAAACCTCGGTCCTTCTCTAAAGGATAAATGAAAGTATTTTTCTTGTACCGAAAAGAGGGATGGGAGGCTAGAACCCGCCTTGCACGGTTTTCAGTTAGTAAGAACGCTTCAAAATTTGGTCTCAGCATGAACTCGAAAATCGGCACGGTCGCCCCATTGTTAGTCTCGATGCTCGGTTTTCAGTTCGTAAGAACCCTTTTCGTGGGAAGTCGGCCTTTAACAGACTGTAATTATACTAATGAAAACAACCAATTATTACTAAAACTAAATGAAATTGAAAATGGTATTTTCCAACGTATTAAAAGCTAACTAGTCTATTTGGGAATGATTTGGGTAAATCATGCTAGCAAGAAAAAACCACGTGGACCTAAGCCTTTGCGGCTTGGTCCATGATGATTCCTTTCTTTAAAGGATTTAACAATAAATTGATAAAATAATATAGGGTTGGTACTGGTAATTGTGAACACTTTTTACAAATCTTTGAATAACTTCCGTGGCGCTAACGTTAGACACCTGAAACTTTCAGGACATGAAATATGATTCTTTAGACACAAATCGTTTTTGTTTTCAGCTTTTTAACTCTTTAAAATTTTGCACAATATCCTATTTCCAAAACCCCTTAGAGAACCCCAAATGTGAACAATCGCTGGTAAATGTAAACACCCTGACCCTAAATAGTGAACGCGGGACCCAAATGTGAAGACCAACGCTAATCAAATGGGAGGAATAAAAAAGGCCCTTGGAAAAAAGCTACCAATACGTAGGGCCTAAATTCATGCACCTGGATTAAAGTTTACGCAGATTTGATAAGTGATAATTGGATAATATAATTAAAAACAATACCTGAGTCAAAATGCTCAATAATTTGTTGAGAAGTCACATTTTATTCAGCTCCTAGAATAATAGCTGACTCGCGATCCCGCTTTCCCGCCCAATAATTAGTGGTAGCTACGGCCCTCTTACGGCTAAATTGAAAACTTTACTAAAGGCGCGAAATTTCAGTCTTTTCTTTGGGTCAATGATGTACTTTAAAGTTAATATTATCTGAAAGTAGCTTGTTTACACCACTGTTACCTTTAATCTTTTAGTAAAATAGCTTAAAGAGGATTCGAATTAACCTTGAAACGCCGTGTTCACATTTGCAATTTTTACTTGGTTTTTTCCAACTCTATTTTTGAATCGAATTCCGAACCGAAACCAGAGATTTTAATATCAATTTTATAGCAAAAAACGTGATCTATCTATTGGTTAAAGGTTTGTTATCGTGGGATTATTGTAACTCTTGCTAAAGCTTATTCCCCGATGGTATTGTATTAAGAAACACCTAAAATTGGCATCAACTTAAGCTGATCAGCCCGAGTTGGTGCGTATATTGGCCCTTATCTTTCATCCACGTATTCCTACAATATTCTAACCATTTTCATCGTAATCCTCGATATTCAATCTACAAATTGAGCCCTTTTAAAAGGAATTTGAGCCGCCCAAAAATTAGTTACAAAATGTTAAAGAAAAAGTGTTCACATTTAGAATTGTTCACAATTACCGGTACCAACCCTAAATATAACATATTAAATACACTAAAATATATAAAGATTATTAGTAATAAGTAATATGGACTAATATAAATTATTACTTTCAAGACTATACAAATAAAACACAAAACATTTAGGGAAGAACAAAATAAAAACCGTTCGCTTACCTCTCAACTAGAGGTGTGCGGTTAACCGTTTCAATCGAATAATTCGATCGAATACCGAACCGAATAATTCGATTCGGTATTCGATAAGCCTATTTTCACTATTCGATTCGAATATCGAATACCGAACTGACTATTCGGTTAAAGTTCGACTACCATAAATTTTGGTCCTTGGCACTAGAGAGACCCACCTTATTTAAAAAAATATCATCCCAATTTTTTTGTCTCCCATCAAAAACTACCAGCAAGTGCATAGGAAAATTGTAAGGAATACTTGACCACCAATGAGGAGAGGAATTTTGAAATTTAGGAGCTTCTAAATGTTCTTCTCCTTGCTTTGTATTGACTATTGGCAAATATTAGGGTTACTACCCGATTAATCGCGAATAGTTGGCCTAGTATTCGCGAATATTAGGGTTAAATATTCGCGGTTACTAGGCTTAACTATTCGCGATTAATCGGGAAGGAAAAAAATTACCAAGGCCCAACTATTCGGTATTCGATTTGGAATAAACTATTCGATTCGGTATTTGATAAGGAAAATTTTTTGCTATTCGATAACCGGTTCGATACCCAAAAAGTGTTATTCGCACACCCCTACTCTCAACCAAGGAATGACCAAAATAATCTCGGCCGCATGGCGTTACGCGGGAGGTCACGTGGTAGGGGGGTGAGAATAGGGTATAAGCTATTTTCACCCGGGAGGGGGGTGAGAATAGCGTATAAGCTATTTTCACCCGGGGGGGGGGTGAGAATAGCGCGTAGGCTATTTCCACCCGAGGGTGAGAATAGACACTCTCTATTAACTTTGGTATCGATTGGTAAAACAATTACACTGAATACTCTTATGTCTGTCAAAGGAGGATGGAACAGTTTCACGTGACTTCCTTGATAACGAACCCACGCAAGATATAGACAATCAAGTGGTTGATCAGGCTGAAGTTACGGAGGTAATAACGCGTAGTGTTCGTTAATCCAATAATGCAAGTCATGGATAATCGTGAACAAATATTAGACAGATTCAGAAGAAGCTTGAAAAGTTCAAATGTTTCGAAATACGCATTAATGCAGGGTTGTTGATGAGAATTATGATTGTAGTTACTTAGTTCTTAAAGTAACAGGCGGCTCTATTATCACCCCTAGCATGCTGGCTAATCTTCTGGACAAGAATTTTACCTTGCCAAAGGCAGGAACCAATCAGACCTAATGCACTAGGTCCCATTGGTTTCTGCCTTTGGTGTAACTAGCCTTTTTCCAAGCTTAGCCAGCGTTTAGTAGAAAGGGCATCTTTCAGGGGCATCAACGGAGCCGCCCTTTGCTTTAATAAAACCCCAAGTTGTTTGTTCCGTTTGTGTAAGATAAATCCAATATTTGAGGTCAAACTAGATGTGCTAGTATATTTGATTAGATAAGCTTGCTATTTGGTATTCTGATAAATATTACATAATTTCGGTGAACCTATAACATTTTTGACCTTCGTAGATTCCTGTTCACTTCTGGTGATATTCCGGATAAAGAGTTGATTGATCTTGATAAAGGAAAGAAAGGGTACCGAAATAGTTTCACCAATAGGGACTTGGCAGTACTACGTCATGTAACGTCAGGCTACCTTCCACTAGTGCTAAAAAACATACCAGGAGGAGGGGCTTATGTAGCTTTCATTCTGTTAAAAAAACATACCATAATGGCGCTGGGGGCGGAGTTAAGCCCGTATTGCCAAGTCCCTATTCGCTACATTCCACAGAATGCGAATTTATTTCCGGAGCTAAACTCGGTGCCAAAAATGTAGCAGATTGAGGCCTAGCTCGGTATAGGGGGCGCTAACTAAAGGTGTAACATGACTCGCCACCTACCTTACTCAAGATCAACTTATCTATTATGAGGCTAGAATAGGTTTAAGATAGGAGCCTGATGTATGTCTGTTTGTTTTCGAAGACTCAGTAGTGCATCCGATATAATGTGATGGAGCATAAATTTTAAAGATGAGGATAGAGAGTTTATGTAAATTAAAAAATGCCCGAAACCACGCTTTAGGGATGAAAAACATCTAAATGTTTTATATAATAATATATGACCATAATTCATATATGAAAGCCTGGGAATTATTTTATTTTATTAAATTTGGTTAAGAAACGATATCTAATTTACTAGGGAGAAGGTATAAATTCGCGCCACGTTTCTAGCTTTATCTCTAGTCCGAACGTAGGTCCGGAGTTAATCCCCACCTCTAAATTACAACCAGCATCTCATTGGTTCTTGAAAACCCACGTCAGCGCGACGCGAATGAAGAAAATTACTGACGACTGAGGAGAGGCGAAATAGCCCGGCCTCCTTTTACGTCCCCCCCCCTTGTATTTTGATAAGGGGGACTGGGACTATGGGGTGCGAATACTTAGGAATCTTATACCTTCTCCCTAGATATCCCTTCTTGATTTGGTTAAGCAAAATCATTACCAGAATGTCAACACCAAACGTAATTCATAAGATATCTTTTCTTCCTATTAATCGAAATGGGATGGAAACATTACTTTAAAATTTCGGATATAATCTTGATAAAAAAAATTTAAATTATAGACAGTTTTCACTGTTCGGGACTAGAGAAAATTGCTCCCCCTTTAAGCTTTTTTTTCCCCATTTAATGTGTGTATTTTAATTTTTAGTGTGACGTTTCAATGTCTAACATGAAGAAAGAGAGAATCAAAATTGTGTTAAGAATAAATGAGCAACAAGAGGAAATTGGGAGGCTTGATGAGGAAATTGAAAGGCTCAAGGGAATCATTGGAAACTTGAAAAATGAAGTTGAAGATCTTACGGTTTGTAACGTTCTTTCTTTTATAGTCGATTAAATAACGAAAATCAGCTTAATTTAGTAGTTAATTATTTGAATAATTAGGAAAAAAATGGATTGAATCGAAACTATGATTATGCCATAGCAGGACCAGTTGAATATGATCCTGAATCATATGGACTAGTATTGTCTCATCCATTTTCCATACACCAACAACCTCAAGAACAAATTGAAAGGTATTTAAACAGAATCTCACCTGCTAAATTACAACCAGCATCTCATTGGTTCTTGAAAATTCACGTCAGCGCGGCGGCGCGAATGACGTAAATTACAGTCATATTTTCCGACAGAGGAGAGGCGAAATAGCCCGGCCTCCTTTTACGTCCCCCCCTTGTATTTTGAAAGGGGGACTGGGACTATGGCGCGCGAATACCTAGGCATCTTAGACCTTCTCCCTAATAAACTAGATATCCCTTCTTGATTAATACTTGTGCTTTATAATTATTTATTTATTTATTTATAGTTTGCAAAGTATTCCCACTGAGTTAATCAGCAACATTTCCCAAAGTCTACTCGAAAACGAAGCCGTGAATCACAATCAACTTGGTATAAATTTTTTTTTAACAAATATTATAACGTTTCCCTGACCTAAACCTAAAATAAAAGTCGTTGGTGCAATCAGCACAACATAGAGAAAAACAAATCGGAGAGAAATTGGTTTTCAACTTAGGCTCCGGCTCGAGGCTTAGTTCCGCTGTGGTTGTTAGTGCATGCTTACATTACAATGATTGCAGCGACTCGGTATCGTGACGTCTGGCTCCTCGGCTGTGCGCCAAGGTAAGTGAGCGCATGCGTTTAAGATACAGAAACGGCTGTGCCTTTCAAGTTACCAACCCTCTTTGACTCTACTTCCTACATGTTGGAACTTAGAAATTGTGTGATCCTGAACTGAGTTCTATATTATATTTAGACGCAGCTTGAAAGCATGATATGTAGAGAAAACGATTTCAGTAGAAACCAGTAGTATACTTCTGCGACATACTTTACTGTGTTCACTTCTCTTGTGGAAATAATGAACGTTGTCTCGGTCGGAAGCCTCTAAAAGTCCAGGTCAAAATATAATTGATATTATAGGGAAATAAGAGACATATTAACATTTAATGTAAAATTTCATTAGAAAAAAGTGAGGGTTCTACTAAAATCTAGAGTAGCATGTATGGGATTTCCAAGAGTTGCTGCCATAACCTATCGGTGAGTGGTGCTTGCCTTTTGTAGTAGCTGACGAGTGACGTTCCCTGTGGGTGGTCCCGCTTATTAGCCATACTCATGGAGGAAATAAACATAAGAGAGTTAAAGGGGGAAGGGGGACGGTAAATTGAACGGCAACAGTCGTTTCTGTATCTCGTGAGCTTGAAAACTCACGTCAGCGCGACGCGAATGACGAAAATTACTGAAGACTGAGGAGAGAAGAAATAGCCGGCCTCCTTTTACGTCCCCCCTTGTATTTTGAAAGGGGGACTGGGACTAAGGCGCGCGAATACTTAGGCATGTTATACCTTCTCACTAGTAAACTAGATATCCCTTCTTGGTGGCATTCCTTGTCGGTGGTCGTCCTTGTAAGCCCGTCAGTACCCTTTAGATTTGAAAAGTCAGAAAGTATAATTCGTCAAACATCATCGCATCCGAAACAGTTTCCACTCTCATAGGTACCCACATACATAGGTAACATGCATACGCTCATGATGAAAAGCTATCATACGCTATTGTCAAATGTCAGATAGAGTTGATGTACTCCCCTAACGGTAAAGAACTGTTTGATCATTGGTTTACACGAAATCTGTAGCCAATGATTGATTGATTGTAAACCATGAATAAAGTATACTTTTTGTTTTCATCAGTACTCTTGAGGTGCTACTTTCACTTTTCACGCGCTTTTGCATTATGAATATTCTATGTCTTGTCAAACGAATAGTACACATTAGCGCTTCTTTGATGATATGTTTTTGCTTTGTGTACGAAAATTGCAGGAAAAGGATTTTACTGAAAACAACAATTCTAGCGAAGATAAAAAGTGTATAGAACATCACGCTAGAAAGAAAATGAGAGTAAAACGCTTCAAATGCGATCAATGTGGTTATGCTACCGATCAGAATAGTAAATTGATCCAACATCTACGCGTTCACAGTGATGAAAAACCTTTCAAGTGTGATCTGTGTGATTGTGCCTGCAAGCAGAAGGGTAATTTAATGGAACATCGACTCATTCACAGTGGACGTGAGAAACCGTTTAAATGCGATCTGTGTGATTATTCTTGCTCGAGGAAAAGTAGATTAATCGCGCATAAACGCGTTCACACCGGTGAAAAACCTTTCAAGTGTGATCTGTGTGATTATGCCGGCAGTTTCCATAATAATTTGATAAAGCATCAACGCATTCACCATTGTGAAAAACCCTTCAAATGTGATCAGTGTGACTACGCCACTACGGACAATAGCACTTTGAAAAAACATAAAGGCATTTACAGTGGTGAAAAGCCTTTCAAATGTGATCAGTGTGAATATGCCAGTATACATAGGACCGGTTTGATCTCTCATCTACGCTTTCACCGTGATGTAAAACCGTTTAAGTGCGATGAGTGCGAATATGCCACTACGCACAAGCGCATTTTGAACGAGCATAAACGTATTCACCGTGGTGAGAAACCATTCGAATGTGATGTGTGCGACTACGCCTGCCGTTACGAGAGTACTTTGGTCATACATCGACGTATTCACGGTGATGGAAAGAAGTTCAAATGTGATCAATGTGATTACGTCACCTCATGTCATGGTGTTTTTATCACACATCAACGCATTCACAGTGGTGAAAGACCCATCAAGTGTGTTCAGTATGACTGTATTAGCACGAAGAAGCCTTAATTGCGCAAACATCAACGTAAAGACAGTTGTAAAATGATGAAAGTAGCTATACCAGGACGCATAAGGCAAGTGGGATCAGAACACATAGAAATCACTTCAACTAATAGATTGGATTTTAAGGAAAAGGCTGTAGAATAATATTTCGTTTTGATCAAAAAGAACATGGAAAGTAACGAATTTTGAAAGGGCATCACACCTTCTGTATTTAAAACGGATTTTTAATGTTTTTTTTATTATTAAAATGTGTTTGTTAGGTAGACCAATTAATAAGGAGTATCCAGGGTTCATTTTCTTCAACTGCCATTGTTTGTTCATTGCGCGTGATCAAAGTTTAGTCATTATCAAAGTTTAGTCATTATCAAATAGTAATTAATCTTTTCAGAGTAAATGACATAAAACTTGGAACATTTGAAAATACTAAACTAAAAAATAAGCCTTTTTAAAATTTTTAAAAATTCACTTTTATGTAAATCAGGCCCAATAAAGCTTTTTTTGTATCCCATCCATGATTTGATATTAAGAAAATCCCTTCTATTTAAATTCAATCAAAACCTCTATTGAACTTTGCATTAAGGGCTCATTTTTTTCAGAGTTAGACCCAAGGTTTCACGACCAAGGCTTCGTCACAACCTATCTTCATACGTTGCCTACGTTAATCAAGGCCTGTGCGCGACGCCGATTGTTTATTTTTCGTTTGGCAATTTGAGTTGCCGAATTCTCTCACCTGAGAGCGCTATTAGCTGGACTTAAAATTTGAAATATTCATTTTCTCGCGCTTGGAATTTTAAACGTTCATTTTCGCGTGCTTGGAATTTGAAATAGCGTTTCGGTCCAGCTATCAATGCCATCTCGCGGTAAAATAGAGAGAAAGTAAGAAGTCTCGTTTCTTAAGTCGCCCCGGTCGAAACTACTGCGCACAGACCTTGATTAACGAAGGCAACGCTTCATATCACTAGCAAAGGCTGAAGTATCTCAGTTTTCATGGTATAAAGTTAAGTTGATAATTTTCTATAGGTTTTAAAAATCTTTATTTTTTCAACCACGCGCTAAATTTCTATTCAAGTCCCGCGCTCCATTTCACCATTCCTATTGTGAAATTAAGGTCTCGTCACTTTTCAAAAACCTTTTAGGCCGACTTTTTGGTTTGCTAAATCTAAAGTTAGATTATCACAATAAATACCTGGATAATTATTATAATATCTGGTAATTAATAGTTCCCACGAATATCTAGCACACGGTGCGTTGTATTTTCCGACCATTCCAACTGTAAGTTACGATTTATTTAAATAACATAGGTAAAAAATTGGACGATTTTACAACTCCAGAAGTAATTTATTTCCTAAATAATTTTTCTCCCCAAAGGGTAATACCGTGTTACGTTGGACATTTCGTTGCTCTTTTTCTCAGAGAAGTTTAACTTTAATTTTTGACACTTTTCCAAAATTTTTGAATTTGCTCGGAAAAACCGTTACTTTCTACATCTCTCTTTTCTTCGACGGATTTTCAACGAGTTGGAAGACAAATAATTCAACTTTTGTTTTGAAGCGGGTGACGTCTTATTCTTTACTAGTAGATTGTATTTTTTCTTGGATAGTGTTTTTGTGTATCGAGAGCGATAACTACATTCAGTGCATCGATAGTTTCCAGATGAAATGTCAGCCATCGGGGCATTAATTGGGGGCTTAAACCATGCCAAACATAATTCAGAAAGGTAATGCTCAAAAGGATACGCTAATTTGGTTAGTTTTTGTGGTAGAAATGACAATGTTTTTAGAATTTTAATCGAGTCTTCAGTAAGACCTTGGCACAAAATAAAACTATCATCGAAGAGCTGCTGAAATATATCCGTAGCAACATCTTCTCGGATCGATTCTCCTTCAAACAATAGCACTTTGATTACGCAGCCCTTAAAGATGTGAAAAACAGATGCTTCCCCGTTTTCTTCTACGATAATTTTAACCGGATCCAACCCGTGCCTTACAATAAGCCGATCCTTCCTGGTTATTTCCAAAAGAATCTGTAAATTAAGAATAATTTTTGGGTTTAATTCTTTTAAAATTAAACCGTAGAAAGTGAACTAAAAAAATTCTCGCCTCTTTCAATTCTTTGTGAAGACTAATTTTTTCGGCTATTAAGAGGCATTCCTTTTTATCTTTGTTAAGGAGCCAAGCTTTCAATTTACCCAATCTGATACTTCCAGAAAACCCCTGTAATCATTTATGTAGGTTTTTTTACAATGTAACTAAAGAAACATTGAAATCAACTATGATAATAGAGGCACCAAGGCTTAACCCTTACCAGAGGTTTCTCTGTATGTTTCATCCGTTTACTGGAAATTTCTTCATTGGAAACGTCATCGCAATTACAAAGATGACCTCTTTTTTGTAATAAATTGTATTTTACAGTTGTTTGGACTAGTTTCGATTTAAGTTCTGGGCCAAATTGGGACGAAAATACCGCCGTTGAGCGCGCCGTCATTTTTATACCATTCTTCTGGCTGTCTCCCTCGCTCCTATAGGGCGTAGCGCACTTATCCCTTAATCCACTTATGGTTGTAACTATTGTGTATTAATAAACAAAAGCAACACTTTATTCACAGTTCGCAGTCATTTCCTGTAAAATGTGCAGCAAACTGAATTAAATTGATAGGGGAGCATAACGTAAAATTGCTAAGGTGCGCATTCTAAATTTTATCACGCTCTTATGTATCAGACTACAGGTGGTGAAAAAAATTAATCGCTACGCTTTAGTCCATTCCAGAGAAAAAAAATCAGAGAGAAATTTGATTACAACTTACTGCCGAGTCTTAGCTCTGATACAGTTGCTTGGATCGTATGCTTACATTGGCATTGCAGAGCTTCTGGCTCCTCAACTGTGCGCCGAGGTAGGTACGCTCATGCCCGTGAGATACAGAACCGACTGTGCTGTTCAAGTTACCGTCCCCTTTCCCCCTTTGACTCTCTTATTTTTATTTCCGTCATGGTTATGGCTTATGAGCGGGACCACCGACAGCGAACGTCAGCTACTGCAAAAGACAAACGCCACTCACCGATAGGTTATGACAGCGCCACTCGAAAATCCAATATATTTTAATCTAGATTTTAGTAGAACCCCCATTTATTTCTAATGCGAGTTTACATTAAATGTTAATATGTCTATTTTATCCCTATAATATCAATTATATTTTGACCTGGACTCCTGGAGTTTCCGACCGAGAAAATGTTCATTATTTCCACAAGAGAAGTGACCACAGAAAAGTATGCCGCAGCAATATGCTACAGGTTCCCTCTAACGTGGTTTCCTCTACATATCACGCTTTCAAACGCTCAGTTAAGGAAAATTCAATTTCCAAGTTCCAACAAGTAGGAAATAGAGTAAGGAGAGTCAAAAAGGGAAGGTAACTTGAAAGGCGCAAGGTATCTCACTTACCTTGGCGCACAGCCCAGGAACCAGACGTCATGATAACCATTGCAATGTAAGCATGCACTAACAACAGCAGCAGCAGCAGAACTAAGCCTCGGGCCAAAGTTGTAAACAAATTTCTATCTGATTATTTTTCTCTATGTTGCGCTGATTGTGCAACGACTTTTATTTTAGGTTAAGGTATATTTAATCCATGGGCAAACGTTATAACATTTGTAAAGAAATTTTTTGTACCAAGTTGACTGTGATTCACGGCTTCCTATTCGAGTACACTATCGGAAATGTTGCTGATTGACTCAGTGGGAATACTGTGCAAACTATATAAAAAAAAATAAATAGTCATAAGCACAAGTAGTAATAAAAGATGAATACACCATGTCCATATACACTACTGGTATTATACACTATACTGATGTGAGATACTACTGACTTAAATGATAATTTCTCTCTCGTTATTTATCTGAGAAACACCTGACATGAATGAGGTTTCACTCGTTATTGATACAACTGACGTACACAAGTTTTCACTAGTTATTGATACACCTGGCATACGTAAGTTTTCATTCGTTATTGATCTGAGATACACCTGACATGAATGATAAAATATTCACGTATGTGTGTGCCGAATATACAGTTGGTAAATTGCGGGTGAGTATCGAATCTCCAATATTCACTACGGCTTATGTAAGTTAGTTTTAGTGATTCTTGGATGAATTCTCGAATTTTTGTGACATACGCAGCTGGTGTATCTCGGGTGAATATTAAATGTCCAATATTCATAAAGGTGTATCTAACCTCAGTGAATACTCGATGTCCGATATTCATCCGAGATGCACCTACTGATTATAAACCTACAAACAGTATAAAGTGGTCCCTGGAGTGATTCTTCGATGTTATTCACCTGATATTGCTATCAGGAACCTTCATTTCTTCAAGGCTTTACCTTGGACGTAACCATATCCATGGATATTTTAAGGGAGTGGTAGCATTATAGCACGAGTAAGTGCGCGCATCTATAGCATGCATATTCAAAGATGTATAAATTCACGATAGTGGTAAGTGTAGGTTTAACCACTTTCATCCATGAATGGTTTGTCTATTCGATTTAAATACCTTTCAATTTGTTCTTGAGGTTGTTGCTGTATGGAAAATGGAAGAGACAATACTTGTCCATATGATTCAGGTTCATATTTAACTGGACCCGCTATGGCATAATCGTTGTTTCCATTCAATCCATTCTTTTCCTAATTATTCAAATAATTAACTACTAAATTAACCTGATTTTCGATTTTTTTCTCGACTATAAAAGGAATAACGTTACAAACCGTAAGATCTTCAACTTCATTTTTCAACTTTCCAATGATTCCCTTGAGCCTTTCAATTTCCTCATCAAGGCTCCCAATTTCCTCTTGTTGCTCATTTATTCTTAACACAATTTTGATTCTCTCTTTCTTCATGTTAGACATTGAAACGTCACACTAAAAATTAAAATGCATGAAACAAATGGGAAAACCAAGGGGAGTTATTTTCTCCAGTCCCGAACAGTGAATAATTTAAATTTATTTTTTTAATCAAGATTATTTCCGTAATTTTAAAGTGTAATGCTTCCATCCCATTTCGATTTATTCCTTTCGTCAATAGGAAGATATCTTATGAATTACGTTTGGTGTTGACACTCTTGGCAATTATTTTGCTTAACCAATTGTAATACAATTTGAATAATTCCCTGCAGGCTTTTAAATATGAATTATGGTACTCAAGACCCGGATTATTTTTATATAACAAACATACATCAGGCTCCTATGCTCCCTAACTTTTAAATGGACACTGGCAATATTTTTACTGGACACCCGCGCCGTCTGCTTTACGCCGTCAGCTTCTGCTTCCGCGAATTCGTTTAAATAAAGACTCCCTTACATGAAAACTAGGATTTTATAGGAGGAAAACTAGGATTTTATAGGAGGAAAACTAGGATTTTATAGGAGGAAAATTAGGATTTCATAGGAGGAAAACTAGGATTTCATAGGAGGAAAACTAGGATTTCATAGGAGGAAAACTAGGATTTCATAGGAGGAAAGTAGTACCTATTTAAGAGTTCATGCACAGGGGAGCCGTGGGGAGCCGGGGCGCCGATGACGCCGTTGCCGCTGTTGGCACCCGACACCAAGTTGGCGCCGTTATCGCTGTTGCCGCCGTTATCACTGAAGTCGCTTCAATCTCCCTCTGACGCCAGATATTTCACGCGCGCCTTATCTTTATTGAATTTGTTAAGGGAAAACATATGTTAGACTTAAGACTAAGCGCCATATTTCCATAGTAAACCACAACTTCGCCTGAAATTAGAATTCATTGCATCATTATTTTGTGGCGCCAGATATTTGTTGGCGCCTTATTGACTTTGACAATGTGGCGGGGAAATACGTAAGTGTAAGCCTATTTTTAAATATCCTAGAATTGTGTATTTTAAATATTTTGATTGGCCATATTTACTTTTCATATATTTAATAATAATAATAATAATAAAATGCTTTTATTGGAGCAACCTTTAAGAGATTCAAGTCTTATTTACAAAGGTGTCCATTGTTAAATTAAAATTACTTAAAATTGGTTAAAATGGATTAATTCCTAATTAAGATATTGTTTTAATATAGTTTTTTAAAGCGTTCTTAAACTCGGTGGTGGGTTCGATTTTTTTTATTGAGTTTTGTAGGCTGTTCCAAAGTTTAACTCCACGAAATTTGACACTTTTAAGGCGAAATCTGGAGGTGCAAGTTTCTACATAAAAGTCATTGATGTGGCTCCTGGTACTGTGATGAAGTCTTGGGTCGGAGAAGTGGTCCAGTATGTACGGAGGGGCTCTATTGTTTTTAATAGAGTGCATTAAGGTTAAAATATTATAGTGATAGTTTTCTTTAGGTGTCTTAATGTTAGCTATAAGCTTAGCTTCAGTTGCAGAAGAATACTTGTTTCTTTTAGATATCAGCTTTGTGCATATTGTATATAGCGCGTCTAGTTTTGTAGTATTTTTCGAGTTTGCTGAGTGGTAGAAAATGTCTCCATACTCAAAGATTGGTTTAATGCACGCGTTATAGATAAGACGGAGAGTTGTTATGTCTAGACAATTTTGAAGAGGCCTTAATAGCCAAGTACGGGATTTTAATTTTTTGGATACGTAGTTAATTTGTTCTTCCCATGTGAACTTCTCGTCCAACCAAATACCCAAGTATTTAAAAGTCGCCACTCGAGTGATTGTGTTCTTATGAATGGATTGCAGACTTTCAGCAATTTTCCTCAGTTTTTCGTTTGGTGCAAATAACATAAACTTGGTTTTAGATTCGTTAAGGACTAGACCTTTCTGGATTAAGGCCTTTTTTAAGTTCGCAAGATCCGATTCCACTTGAATAGTCAATTTATGTAGGTCTTGGTCGGCGCCAACTAAGGCGTTGTCGTCCGCGTATTCGTTTGCTGTTGTGTATTCGATAACTTTATGAAGGTCAGCAGTATAAACGTTGAACAACAAAGGTCCTAATACACTGCCTTGTGGAACCCCATGTTTGATTAGTTGTTTTTGGGAGAAGTTGTTCTCGTAACATACAGTTTGAAATCTACTAGTTAGATAGGATGTTAACCAGGATAATGCCTTGTCTTTAATTCCAGATTGTTTCAGGTTCTCTATTAAAATATTATGTTGCACCGTGTCAAACGCCTTAGACAGGTCGATGAAGACAATGATGACGTACATATCGTTGTTTAAATTATCTAAAATAGATTCGTATACGTTAAAAAGGCAGGTTTTTGTAGAGTGTTTTGGTCTGAAGCCGGATTGTAGAGCATAGAGAACCGAGCCGTCTTCTAGGTAGTTAGATAGTTTCGTGTGTACTATCCTTTCACAGATTAGTGATAAAGTTGGTAGTATAGAAATTGGTCTGTAGTTTTTCGGGTCTCTAGAGTCTCCTGCTTTATAAATTGGTATCACCTTAGCTAACTTCCACTGCCTCGGGAACACTCCAGAGGTTAAGGAAAGGTTGATTATTTTGGTGACTGGTGTAGTAATTATGGCCGCTAAAGCTCTAAGTAGAGAGGGGGCAAGACCATCCATACCCGTTGATTTATTATTTTTTAATTTCTTCAGCATGCAGAAAACTGTTTTCTCGTCAACTGGGTCAAAATTCTCCAGGGACATTGATGGTTCTTCCTTTTGATTTTCTGTGCCTGGGTTTTTAGGAGCATTGGGATGGGGTGACTGGACGAAGTTTGAACGTTTGCTTTCTGAGACTAATGTGTCTGCGATATTTATGAAGTAGTCATTAAGTGCGTTGGAGATCAGAACCGGCTCATTATATTTTTTGTTCTCGTAGACCAATTCATTGATCCGTTGATCGCCTTTCAGTTTTACGTAGGGTTTTATTAATCTCCATATGTTTGTGTTGCTATCTGCGATATTGTCTTTAAAGTATGTAGATTTTTGTTTGTGTATAATTTTGTTGACGTAATTTCTCTGTTTCCGGTATAAGTCCAGGTAGGTCTCCTTTAATTGTGATTGTCGACTTTTGGTTTTATAGGTGTCTCGTAGGTGGATTTGACCTTTGATGAAAGGGGTGATCCATGGGGCGTTGTCTGTTCTTACATATTTTCTTCTTAGAGGTGCATGCGAGTCCAAACACGAGCTGATTTCGTGTTGAAGGCTGTCCAGACTAGTTTCTACGTCTGTATATCTGTAGTATGAGGTCTCGATCCTTGACTGAAGGTCTCGCACGAAACTATCCGTGTTTATTTGTTTTAAATTTCTGACGGCTTTCAATGTTTTGGTGGCTTTCGGGCATGATTTTCTTCTTACTACCCATGTCAGGTCGTGGTCGGAGACTCCACATACCACCACTTTGGTCTCAAGTATTCTATTCGGATAGTTTGAGTATATATGATCAATCAATGTCTTAGAAGTTAAAGTAATCCTTGTAGGGACGGTTACAAGTTGTTTAAAGTGGAACATCGCTTTGTTTAGCAGTTTTGATTTAGCGGATAGAGGGGCAGGTTTTAACTGATCACAGTTAGTATCACCAAGAATGATTACCTCGGTATTTACTCGGTTGTGGACGAAATTTGTGAGTATATACGTACTAAAGAAATCATAGGAAAATTTATTCCCTGTGTAAGCAAAATGAGAGTCAGATTTATAAGTGTAGAAATAGGGGAAACCTATATAGCACTTCAACTTTCGAATTATCATGCTTTGGCGCATGCGCTTAATTCACTTCTAATATTGACATGATTAGAGTATAAAAGAACCCCCAACATTAGAGATTGTTTTATTTCGTCCGAGACTCTCGAGTTCTTCAGACAGTTAACACTTAGTAAGAAGTTTTCTTGTAGAAATTATTCTAGAAGTTATTTTATATTCAGATTAAATATAGTTAACTTTTAAAAATGGTAATGTGCGATATTTGCGGACGTAAGTACGTTCAGAATAAGAATCTTTTAAGGCATCAAAAAGAAAAGCATCAAGGCGTTAGACCTAGCTTCTCGTGCACCATTTGTTCGTCTACATTCACGAGGCGTGATAGGTTAGCACGACATTTAAAAGTCCATAACTCTCCCACCGAGTCTATGGCTAAAAAGCAGAAAACTGCTATAATTCCTGACCACTCAACCTCTGTTGCGGATACTTACCCTCCTTCGGTCAACACCGGAAGAGTGTCACCGACCCTCACTCTCGCCGACCTGACACGGCAGGAAAACGAAACTCGACACGCCATCATGAACCGACATGATGGTGTTGGGAGGAAGAGGAAAGCGGACACCCAACCCGCATACGACCCCGACGTACTCGATGACTTAACTAGTCAAGAAAACCGAGACCTGCAAGATCTCATGGACAGAGAAGAGGAAAGGCTAGCAAATGATGAACCGCAACCCATGGTTACCACGCCCGACGTACCCCTTCCCGATCAACTGGAGGAGCTGAACGTATTGAATAATGCGATCTTCTGCGCTAGATTTACGCCTGCAATGGTGGAGACCAGCGTGGACCTTTACATTGAAAGGCATAGAGACGCCATAGAGGATTATCTGAGGAATAAACTAGCTCAGGATAGGGGGATTAAATGGTATTTAACTGTTAGAGCACGTTACACACGTGAGTTAGGGAATTCAGAACAGGATGTAGAAATTCTAATATACCATAGAACCCGCAACCTCATTATTTTAACTCCTGATGTTATTCATGGACAAATAGATCAGGGGATTGTAACGTTAAAACGTTTAATTGAGGAGTATGAAACCCAAGGTAGCGGTTGGACGCTGGATGGAATTATGTTCCTTCAAATTAACATAATATCATATATACCTTTGCATGGGGGTACATATTTTGAGCTTCCGAAAAAACTCGCATCTAAGAAAGCCCTTACCAATGTTAAAAACCACGACAATAAGTGTTTTCTATGGTCAATTTTAGCCCATTTACATCCTGTAGTCAGAAACCCAAGCCGTGTAGAAAATTATCTACAGTTCCGTAATGAATTAGACTTAACGGGAATCACATTCCCTGTAGAGGTAAATGAAAGGATGCTAGGAAAGTTTGAAAGGGTTAATAACCTTTCAATTAATATATTTAGCTTCGAAAATGAGGTGTTCCCCCTTTAGGTTAGTTCGAACAGGGTGGAGGAAGCGCGTCAAATAGACCTTTTATTGCTAACCCAGGGGGAGAGTAGGCATTTCTGTTTAATTCGCAATCTGAGCCGTCTTTTGTCATCGTTCACTGCATATAATGGTAGAACCTTCTACTGCCGTTATTGCCTTCACCGTTTTTCCGGTATTGGGTCTGAACAAAGACACGAAGAACATGTTAAAGAGTGTAGCCTACACGGTCCGCAGAAAATCCAAATGCCAGTAAAGGAACCCATCCTGGAGTTCAAAAACATTGCCTGGCAACAAAAAGTAAGTAACTTTTTCAAAGTATTGAGAGCAACTGTCCCGAAACATATGATGTAAAATCTTAAATTTGTTTCCAATTTTTCTGTTCCATTAGGTGAAGTTCGTCATCTACGCGGATTTCGAGTCAATCTTAAGTAAAATACAGGGATGCGATCAGGACGCTACCCTCTCTTCTTCCACGAAAACCTCCCAACACGTTGCCTGCGGGTTCAGCTACGTCATCGTTGGACAAGACGGTTCAGTGTCAAAACCAGTGACGTACAGAGGAATGGACGCGGCGGAAAGGTTTTTACAAAACCTTATACGTGAAGATGAAATCATCCAGGGGAAAATAAAAGCCAACGTGCCCATGAACCTGACAAACTCGGAAATGACGGAATTTGTATCAGCCCAAGTCTGCTACCTATGCAGGAAGGCGTTCACCCATGATAACTGCAAAGTTCGGGACCACGACCATACAGATGGGTCCTACAGAGGAGCGGCTCATAATACCTGTAACCTCAAGTTGAAGACATTGAAATTCGTTCCGGTGTTCATGCATAACCTATCCCGCTATGATGCTCACTTGATAATGGACAAAATCGGACTCTTTAAACATCAAGAAATTAAGTGTATTCCGACGAATTCCGAGACTTACATTTCGTTTTCTCTGGGAAATCTACGCTTTCTAGACTCTATCAGGTTTATGCCAGCCTCGCTCGACTCCCTCGTTTCCAATTTGGCCAAGGGAGGTGCGGACAAGTTCAAATGCCTAAACTCTGTTTTCAAACCGGACGAAGTGGAGCATTTACTGAGGAAACAAGTCTACCCGTATGACTATTTCGATCGCGAGGAGAAATTTGACGAGACGGAGTTACCACCGAAGGAGGCTTTTTTCAACTCGCTCACCGATGAAAAGGTTAGTGACGAGGATTATTCCCAAGCCCAAACAGTTTGGGAAAAATTCAGGATCGCTAACCTCGGCGAGTATCATGATTTATACGTCAAAACCGACGTTTTACTCTTGGCTGACGTATTTGAAAACTTCCGAGCCATGTGCTTGGAATATTACAAATTAGACTGCGCTCACGCCTTTACCGGCCCCGGTTTTGCTTGGCAGAGCGCTTTACGTATGACTGGAGTTAAATTAGAACTTCTTTTAGACCCTGATATGCACCTATTTATCGAGAAGGGAATTAGGGGAGGAGTTTCTCTGATAACCCACAGGTTGGCTGAGGCGAATAACAAACATCTTCCTGAAACCTACGACGCTTCGAAACCTAGTTCCTACATCACTTACCTGGACTGTAACAATCTTTATGGAACAGTAATGTGTCACCATTTACCTATGAGGGGTTTCCGATGGTTGCAGCCATGTGAAGATTTCACCAGAGAAGTTATTCTTAACCATCCCGACGATGACCCTCAGGGTTTCATTCTAGAGGTGGATCTTGAATACCCGGACAGTTTACACGTAGAGTATAATTGTCTCCCCCTCGCCCCTGAAAGACGTATTGTTACCGCCGGCGAACTATCTCCATATTCAATAGATCAATTGAACAAACTAAAACTGAAAATTAAAGATAGTCTTCCCAAATTAGTCCCCTCGCTTTACAACAGAGAAAAATACGTGCTCCATTACCGAAATCTAAAGTTCTACCTCGCTAAAGGTATGAAATTAGGGAAGGTTCACCGTATTCTCACGTTTGAACAAGGAGCTTGGTTAAAACCCTTTATCGAGTTTAACACGGAGAAGCGGAAGATGGCCGCTAACGCGTTCGAAAAGGATTTCTTCAAACTATGCAACAACTCTGTGTTCGGGAAGACGATGGAGAATCTACGTAACCGCATAAATTTCGACCTTGTGCAAACCCGGGAGATGGCAATCAAGAAAGCGAGTTCTCCGGCGTTCGAAAGGTTTACAGTTTTCAAGAACGACCTAGTTGGAATTCACCAACTGAAGAAATCCTTAACCTTGGACCGACCCATTTATACGGGCTTCACCATTTTAGACTTGTCTAAACTGGTTATGTACGATTTCCATTACAACACCGTGAGAGCTAAATATGGGGAAGCCGCCAAGCTTCTCTTCACAGACACAGATTCCCTGACCTACCAAATCTTCACCGACGATCTGCCCCGAGACTTTGCCGAAAACAAGGAGATGTACGACTTCTCCGATTATCCTCGAGACCATCCCTTGTTCAGCGAGGAGAACAAGAAGGTTCTCGGCAAGTTCAAAGACGAGCTTAATGGAGTACCGATTCAGGAGTTCTGCGGACTCCGTCCGAAGATGTACTCCATCTTGTCGTCGAAAGGGGAAAAGAAGACGGCGAAGGGAATTTGTCGTCGTGTTGTTAAGAAGAAGATTCGTCATGCCGACTACAAGGAATGTCTACTTCAACGTAAACTCTCCGTGGAAGAGATGAAAAGAATTGTGAGTTTGAAACATGAACTGTTTTCCGTCACCCAAAAGAAACTCGCATTGAACCCGTGCGATGACAAGCGATACATCATCGACGGTGTGTCTACTTACTCGTTAGGACATTTTAAAATTAGGGATCTATAAAAGCGAGTTTTCCTCCGTGGCATAGCC
The DNA here is from genome assembly GCF_054372755.1 of Phalangium opilio. Classification (NCBI taxonomy): domain Eukaryota; kingdom Metazoa; phylum Arthropoda; class Arachnida; order Opiliones; family Phalangiidae; genus Phalangium; species Phalangium opilio. Next base: position 4,377,817 of record NW_028324165.1, read on the forward strand.
CGGTTTCTCGCTTTATGTAAATTATTTTTCAAATATCTTAGAGCTGTGTAACTTTAATATCTTAGAATTGTACAACTTTTCTAAAAATATCTTTCGTGTAAATTTGTATATGTAAATATGTATGAACTTGCTATTTTTTTTTTTCTTTTTCTTTTTATAAATTTTTGAATGCTGTTGAATATAAAATAAATATAATTATAATTATGTTAAAGTATTCTTCTCCAAATTTTTCCTACTCTTATTCATTTTTCATGTACGAGGAGGAAGAGAGAGGGGCCCGGCCTCCCCTTCCGTTCAAAGTTTCACTATTTCCGTTCAAAGCTTCACTATTTCCGTTCAAAGTTTCACTATTTCTGTTCAAAGTTTTACTATTTCTGTTCAAAGTTTCACTATTTCCGTTCAACATTTCACTATTTCCGTTCAACATTTCACTATTTCCGTTCAAAGCTTCACTATTTCCGTTCAAAGCTTCACTATTTCCGTTCAAAGCTTCACTATTTCCGTTCAAAGCTTCACTATTTCCGTTCAAAGTTTCACTAAGGGATTGATTACATTACTTTACATACAGTCTACCAAAAATGCACTTATTCTCCTAAACAAAATTTATCGTACCATCAATGATAGATAAGTCACAACTCTTACAGAGAAGGGACTGATTTCCGAATTCCAAGTGCTTTATTTGTTTACTTCCTTATCAGCATGATAAGGAACTGTCGGCGGGAAATTCAAAAATCGTACCCTATATAATCAGTTCAGTTCCGAGTTTAATTTTTATTCAGTACTTGAGCAATTGACGATAAATTTGAAAATGCTAAGCCTATACGAAACGTGTATTTGTTTTAAGACCCCCCATTCCCCGATTTCACAACTAATTTAGGAGTCTAGGACGTCTTTGATGGTAACTTGGGTTTATTGGGCCTTGGGGTATCAGAAACTTTTGAAGTGGGCGAATTGGCGACTGATAAGATACAACCTTTGCAGGGGAGGATCAGATATTCAAATTCCATGATCCCGGGGGGGGCGCAACCACCCGCCTAGTTTAAAAAAGAGCCCCCCCCGGGATCATGGAATTTGAATATCTGATCCTCCCCTGCAAAGGTTGTATCTTATCAGTCGCCAATTCGCCCACTTCAAAAGTTTCTGATACCCCAAGGCCCAATAAACCCAAGTTACCATCAAAGACGTCCTAGACTCCTAAATTAGTTGTGAAATCGGGGAATGGGGGGTCTTAAAACAAATACACGTTTCGTATAGGCTTAGCATTTTCAAATTTATCGTCAATTGCTCAAGTACTGAATAAAAATTAAACTCGGAACTGAACTGATTATATAGGGTACGATTTTTGAATTTCCCGCCGACAGTTCCTTATCATGCTGATAAGGAAGTAAACAAATAAAGCACTTGGAATTCGGAAATCAGTCCCTTCTCTGTAAGAGTTGTGACTTATCTATCATTGATGGTACGATAAATTTTGTTTAGGAGAATAAGTGCATTTTTGGTAGACTGTATGTAAAGTAATGTAATCAATCCCTTAGTGAAACTTTGAACGGAAATAGTGAAGCTTTGAACGGAAATAGTGAAGCTTTGAACGGAAATAGTGAAGCTTTGAACGGAAATAGTGAAGCTTTGAACGGAAATAGTGAAATGTTGAACGGAAATAGTGAAATGTTGAACGGAAATAGTGAAACTTTGAACAGAAATAGTAAAACTTTGAACAGAAATAGTGAAACTTTGAACGGAAATAGTGAAACTTTGAACGGAAATAGTGAAACTTTGAACGGAAGGGGAGGCCGGGCCCCTCTCTCTTCCTCCTCGTACATGAAAAATGAATAAGAGTAGGAAAAATTTGGAGAAGAATACTTTAACATAATTATAATTATATTTATTTTATATTCAACAGCATTCAAAAATTTATAAAAAGAAAAAGAAAAAAAAATAGCAAGTTCATACATATTTACATATACAAATTTACACGAAAGATATTTTTAGAAAAGTTGTACAATTCTAAGATATTAAAGTTACACAGCTCTAAGATATTTGAAAAATAATTTACATAAAGCGAGAAACCGGGCTATGCCACGGAGGAAAACTCGCTTTTATAGATCCCTAATTTTAAAATGTCCTAACGAGTAAGTAGACACACCGTCGATGATGTATCGCTTGTCATCGCACGGGTTCAATGCGAGTTTCTTTTGGGTGACGGAAAACAGTTCATGTTTCAAACTCACAATTCTTTTCATCTCTTCCACGGTGAGTTTACGTTGAAGTAGACATTCCTTGTAGTCGGCATGACGAATCTTCTTCTTAACAACACGACGACAAATTCCCTTCGCCGTCTTCTTTTCCCCTTTCGACGACAAGATGGAGTACATCTTCGGACGGAGTCCGCAGAACTCCTGAATCGGTACTCCATTAAGCTCGTCTTTGAACTTGCCGAGAACCTTCTTGTTCTCCTCGCTGAACAAGGGATGGTCTCGAGGATAATCGGAGAAGTCGTACATCTCCTTGTTTTCGGCAAAGTCTCGGGGCAGATCGTCGGTGAAGATTTGGTAGGTCAGGGAATCTGTGTCTGTGAAGAGAAGCTTGGCGGCTTCCCCATATTTAGCTCTCACGGTGTTGTAATGGAAATCGTACATAACCAGTTTAGACAAGTCTAAAATGGTGAAGCCCGTATAAATGGGTCGGTCCAAGGTTAAGGATTTCTTCAGTTGGTGAATTCCAACTAGGTCGTTCTTGAAAACTGTAAACCTTTCGAACGCCGGAGAACTCGCTTTCTTGATTGCCATCTCCCGGGTTTGCACAAGGTCGAAATTTATGCGGTTACGTAGATTCTCCATCGTCTTCCCGAACACAGAGTTGTTGCATAGTTTGAAGAAATCCTTTTCGAACGCGTTAGCGGCCATCTTCCGCTTCTCCGTGTTAAACTCGATAAAGGGTTTTAACCAAGCTCCTTGTTCAAACGTGAGAATACGGTGAACCTTCCCTAATTTCATACCTTTAGCGAGGTAGAACTTTAGATTTCGGTAATGGAGCACGCACAGTAAAAAAAGAACATTCGAAATTGAATGTTTCAGCGTTCAATACCTTGCCACTGTGGTGGTACGCCTTAGCAATCAAATATTAACGCCTAAAGTGGTATTCAATTGTACACGTTAAGGAAATGTTCATATTTGAACGCTAATATTGATATTCAAAAATTCACGCTAACGAAGCATTCAGATTAGGTCATTTTGGCATTCAAATATGATTGCACTAGCATTTAAACGAGAGCGTTTTGGCGTTTAAACGAGGTCGTGTTTGGCGTTCAAACGAGGTCGTGTTTGGAGTTCAAACGAGGTCGTGTTTGGCGTTCAAACGAGGTCGTGTTTGGCGTTCAAACGAGGTCGTGTTTGGCGTTCAAACGAGATCGTGTTTGGCGTTCAAACGAGATCGTGTTTGGCGTTCAAACGAGATCGTGTTTGGCGTTCAAACGAGATCGTGTTTGGCGTTCAAACGAGATCGTGTTTGGCGTTCAAACGAGATCGTGTTTGGCGTTCAAACTAGATCGTGTTTGGCGTTCAAACGAGATTGTGTTTGGCATTCAAACTAGATCGTTTTTGGCGTTCAAACGAGATCGTGTTTGGCGTTCAAAGGAAAGCGATTTTGGCGTCCACATGTAAGCACTTTTGGCGTTCAAACGAGAACGAATTGGCATTAATACGTAACTGTTTCGCGTTATAATAGGATTGCATTAACAATTTAACGAGAACGATTTTGGTGTGATCAATTCACGCCATGGTCAAATATTATTTGCCCGTATTAATACCCTAATTTAAGCCTCTATTCACCTAATTTACCTCATTTTAGTACCCTATTTACAGCATTTCAAGTTGATTTGACTATAGTAGTTAACCGCTTTCCTCCCATTCTGCCGACCAACGCCGCAAATTGTCGGATTCATCAAATGGGACAAACATCTTGGGTTAAACGTTCCCAGTGAAATTAAATTACTAATTCCCGGGAACGGAAAGATTCTATCTTTTACTGCAAAAATCTACTTAACCTATAACGATTGAGTGGCTAAATAAAATTAGCACTAAACCCAATTTTTTTGTAAAATATTTAGCAAAATTGATAGTTTACAAGAACCAAATAATTTTAAATTAAAGAAATGTACCTTTATAAAAACATTTCTTGATATTTATTTTCATTTTAAGTCATATGCATCACATAACACTGCAAAGAAATTTGAACATAAAACGAGTACCCAAATATGATTTCCTAATGTAATACACTCCCTATAAAAAAGACATCAGCAAATATTTTATTTTTAAACGCTGCCGACGAAAAAACACTTCTTATTATTGAAAAAACCAAAATATTACCTCTCCGAGTCAAGAGGTCTACTTACAAACTTATTTACCTAGATAAGGAATTATATCTCTCCTTTTTTGATGTAAAAATTTACGAATTATTAAAGCTAGGTTCCCTCTTGACCGAAAATGACGACCGAAAACTTTAGCATGCTGCGTCAAAAATGAGTTTTACGCAGGCCTTCAACGGCAAGATTTTAGTTTGGTTCACACATACGACCGAATTCAGACAAAAAGGGCGGTCGGCAGGTAGTCACGTGGTACTTAAGCCTTGGCCTTTGATTTTCCCTTGATGTTATCTTAATTAGGGAGCTTACTTCTACCAAATTAAGGTCAGAGATTCAAATGAAAGGTTTATTTCGTACAAACACGGCAATAGCGACTAGCGATCAAATCCGATTAGAGAATTCAAACTCAAAAATTCATAGCATGCAAAGGTGGAAATGGCGACTGGCGAGTTGAAACAAAACTCAAAGCGGCGATAAAAAACTCCCCTATTATGACGTCAGCAGAAGCTTCATCGCGAAACGAATTTTGATTGGTTATGAAAATAATTTTACGTCGGCCTCTGCTTCAAAAATAGAACACTAATTCTGTTTCGGTCACGTTAGGCGGAAGATGTTTTACCGCAGAGGTACTTACGCAGTGTTTCCGTCGTGTTTTCGGTCAAGTGGGAACTAAGCTTAAAGCAGTATTCCAAGCATAGAGAATATATAGTAAAGCAGATGACATTTTACATCCAATAAGAATGTGCCTTGGACACATGAAATCAGTCAATGGGGAAAAAACAGGAAATTAAGTGCATAACTTTTGGGAGAGATGGAGTCTTTATGTGTTTAAAAGGCCCAGTTGTCTACGCCTCAAATTTTAACCCTGTACTCTCATAACTACATTCACAACTGGTTTTTGCAATATAAACAATATTGTCTCGTTTCACCTCATATATATTCTTAGTTTGCCAACGCGGGTTTTAACGTTAATTATCAGCAAAGCTGATTTGTGGTTAGACGCAATGAAAGTCAATGTGCACCACAATAAGAATGAAAACTCCGAAGCTACAACCCAATTACGACAAGCCCTTTCAATGATAAATTGCCACCATGGTCCTTACATCTGTTTTAAAAACTAGACCTTATTTAAATGTGTACTTAACTTTCGGTTCACTCTGAACCGTTAATGTCTCTTCAATGCAGACAAGAAAATCAGAACCCATAATTTACTAAATCTCGGGTCTCAATTACTTCCTCTTTGGTTCACTAAGCTAATTACTGTTAATCCTTAATTTACCCGACGGATCCTAGCTTTCTTTTTGTAATCACCATAGCAAGGATTATTGCATATACAGATGTAGTATAGCTTAAGTAATATATAAACAGCCATTTCAAATAATAATATTAGAAAATATCTTTGGAATATCAAAATGAAACAGAGCATTAAAGCCACAAAACTATTAAAGGCATAGTAAATACGAAAACTATTTCCACATATTCACTTTATATTATGAAAAAATTGAATATTAAGGTTCTGTAGGATTTCTTTACACATCAACACAAAACAAACTGCTAAAGCGGCGCACTAGTGTAACAACGGACGGACACACACAGACAATCACATAGACTGCTTTTTAACCCTTTTCGTATTAACTTGAATTTGAGAAACAAGATTATCTTAAATACTAAAATAAATATAATTAATATTAAACATTTTCTTCGTTAGTTGTTCGCCTTATTGAGCGTTACATCGTTTTAAAAAAGAACAATTAATCATTCTTGAGAGACTTGACTAATATTGACGTTTGAAATGAAGCATACGACTGCTGCTTCGCCTTACTCAAATAGGTAGTATATAAAGGACTCGAATCGTAGCTGTTGATAAGAACATCGCAACCTTTGGAAAAAGACCCCGCCATTGGGAGGCTAGACGTTTCTCGTAACCCTAGCCGATCGTCGCTAATGTCTTAACCTTAACTATGATGATGGAGATAGAAGCCAGTATGTGGGATGGGCAAAAGACCGGATGATGGTGGTATTTAGAAGCCAGTGAGTACAGACTGGTGTCCATGTGGGATGGACAAAAGACCAGATGATAGTGGTGTTAGACAGACAATGGAGTAATAGCCATTATAAGTGGAATACAATTTTCCAAATTTCAGGTTCGGAAATTGAGAACACATTTACCCCGATTTTCCAACTGCGAACGCGGTCCCCTAGGGTGTAACATCAGACGGATAGACAGACAGACACGTCGAAATTTGAACCTCTCCGTGACATACGTCACGCGGAGAGGTAAAAATTCAATTTATAGGATGTGTGTATATGCACACGTCTAGTATTAAGAGGATGAAAGCTTAAATTTGGAACCGTAGGTATTAAAGACACCTAACCTAAACTAAGTCTTACCAAACCTAACCTAAACCTTTTCTAACCCTAACCCAACCTGACCTACAAAACAAGCAATATTTTGAAAAAGGCAGGTGTTTATTGTATATAAACTTAGCTAGTATTTTTCACGATTATTTGGAGAGGAAGATCGCCAATCAAACTTAATTAATCACCCAGTTAAGCAAGTTATTTAGTTTACGTTTAACCTCCATTTTCTAATAATATTTCGTAATTTGAGTCTGTAAGTGCTTGTGTTCCTGAAAAAAATCAATAGTCTGAGCCAAGAAAATAATATAATGGTAATGAATAATTGGCAAATTATTATGTTCTTGAACATCAAAATATAATAAAAATGATTTTTTGAATTATAATATTAAAATTTAGATTAAATGAACCTGGATTTTTACCATTGTAAATATTACACCCAAAAAACTCGCCAAGAATTGCTCCCTTGAACGCCCAAAAAGCTCTCCTTTGAACAGAAAAAAGCTCCCGTGTGAACACTCATAACGCTCTCGTTAAAAAAACAAAAACGGTCTCATTTGAATATCAAAAACATTCACCTTTGAACGCCCATAATGCTCTTGTTCTAAAGCCAAAAACACTCTTGTTAGAACACGAAAAACCATCTCATTTGAACGCCAAAATGTTCTTATTTGAACGCTTAAAACGCTCTAGTTTGAATACTAATACAATCCTATTAGAACGCCAAAACGACCATGTCTGAACGTTTCATTAGCGCAAGGCAGTTATTCAAAATTAAATGGGATGAAGATTCTATTTTGAGTGGTAATTTATAAGCTGTTCAAAAATGAATGCTAGTGGTTAGTTTTGAACGCGTAAAACAGTCCTTGTTCAAAATTGAATTTTTCTGGTTAAATCTGAATTCGTCAATAGAGGTTTGTTCAAAATTGAACGGTCGCCATCATTTTTGAATGCCGAAAGCACGCTCATTTTTTTCAGTGCGTATTTTTCTCTGTTGTAAAGCGAGGGGACTAATTTGGGAAGACTATCTTTAATTTTCAGTTTTAGTTTGTTCAATTGATCTATTGAATATGGAGATAGTTCGCCGGCGGTAACAATACGTCTTTCAGGGGCGAGGGGGAGACAATTATGCTCTACGTGTAAACTGTCCGGGTATTCAAGATCCACCTCTAGAATGAAACCCTGAGGGTCATCGTCGGGATGGTTAAGAATAACTTCTCTGGTGAAATCTTCACATGGCTGCAACCATCGGAAACCCCTCATAGGTAAATGGTGACACATTACTGTTCCATAAAGATTGTTACAGTCCAGGTAAGTGATGTAGGAACTAGGTTTCGAAGCGTCGTAGGTTTCAGGAAGATGTTTGTTATTCGCCTCAGCCAACCTGTGGGTTATCAGAGAAACTCCTCCCCTAATTCCCTTCTCGATAAATAGGTGCATATCAGGGTCTAAAAGAAGTTCTAATTTAACTCCAGTCATACGTAAAGCGCTCTGCCAAGCAAAACCGGGGCCGGTAAAGGCGTGAGCGCAGTCTAATTTGTAATATTCCAAGCACATGGCTCGGAAGTTTTCAAATACGTCAGCCAAGAGTAAAACGTCGGTTTTGACGTATAAATCATGATACTCGCCGAGGTTAGCGATCCTGAATTTTTCCCAAACTGTTTGGGCTTGGGAATAATCCTCGTCACTAACCTTTTCATCGGTGAGCGAGTTGAAAAAAGCCTCCTTCGGTGGTAACTCCGTCTCGTCAAATTTCTCCTCGCGATCGAAATAGTCATACGGGTAGACTTGTTTCCTCAGTAAATGCTCCACTTCGTCCGGTTTGAAAACAGAGTTTAGGCATTTGAACTTGTCCGCACCTCCCTTGGCCAAATTGGAAACGAGGGAGTCGAGCGAGGCTGGCATAAACCTGATAGAGTCTAGAAAGCGTAGATTTCCCAGAGAAAACGAAATGTAAGTCTCGGAATTCGTCGGAATACACTTAATTTCTTGATGTTTAAACAGTCCGATTTTGTCCATTATCAAGTGAGCATCATAGCGGGATAGGTTATGCATGAACACCGGAACGAATTTCAATGTCTTCAACTTGAGGTTACAGGTATTATGAGCCGCTCCTCTGTAGGACCCATCTGTATGGTCGTGGTCCCGAACTTTGCAGTTATCATGGGTGAACGCCTTCCTGCATAGGTAGCAGACTTGGGCTGATACAAATTCCGTCATTTCCGAGTTTGTCAGGTTCATGGGCACGTTGGCTTTTATTTTCCCCTGGATGATTTCATCTTCACGTATAAGGTTTTGTAAAAACCTTTCCGCCGCGTCCATTCCTCTGTACGTCACTGGTTTTGACACTGAACCGTCTTGTCCAACGATGACGTAGCTGAACCCGCAGGCAACGTGTTGGGAGGTTTTCGTGGAAGAAGAGAGGGTAGCGTCCTGATCGCATCCCTGTATTTTACTTAAGATTGACTCGAAATCCGCGTAGATGACGAACTTCACCTAATGGAACAGAAAAATTGGAAACAAATTTAAGATTTTACATCATATGTTTCGGGACAGTTGCTCTCAATACTTTGAAAAAGTTACTTACTTTTTGTTGCCAGGCAATGTTTTTGAACTCCAGGATGGGTTCCTTTACTGGCATTTGGATTTTCTGCGGACCGTGTAGGCTACACTCTTTAACATGTTCTTCGTGTCTTTGTTCAGACCCAATACCGGAAAAACGGTGAAGACAATAACGGCAGTAGAAGGTTCTACCATTATATGCAGTGAACGATGACAAAAGACGGCTCAGATTGCGAATTAAACAGAAATGCCTACTCTCCCCCTGGGTTAGCAATAAAAGGTCTATTTGACGCGCTTCCTCCACCCTGTTCGAACTAACCTAAAGGGGGAACACCTCATTTTCGAAGCTAAATATATTAATTGAAAGGTTATTAACCCTTTCAAACTTTCCTAGCATCCTTTCATTTACCTCTACAGGGAATGTGATTCCCGTTAAGTCTAATTCATTACGGAACTGTAGATAATTTTCTACACGGCTTGGGTTTCTGACTACAGGATGTAAATGGGCTAAAATTGACCATAGAAAACACTTATTGTCGTGGTTTTTAACATTGGTAAGGGCTTTCTTAGATGCGAGTTTTTTCGGAAGCTCAAAATATGTACCCCCATGCAAAGGTATATATGATATTATGTTAATTTGAAGGAACATAATTCCATCCAGCGTCCAACCGCTACCTTGGGTTTCATACTCCTCAATTAAACGTTTTAACGTTACAATCCCCTGATCTATTTGTCCATGAATAACATCAGGAGTTAAAATAATGAGGTTGCGGGTTCTATGGTATATTAGAATTTCTACATCCTGTTCTGAATTCCCTAACTCACGTGTGTAACGTGCTCTAACAGTTAAATACCATTTAATCCCCCTATCCTGAGCTAGTTTATTCCTCAGATAATCCTCTATGGCGTCTCTATGCCTTTCAATGTAAAGGTCCACGCTGGTTTCCACCATTGCAGGCGTAAATCTAGCGCAGAAGATCGCATTATTCAATACGTTCAGCTCCTCCAGTTGATCGGGAAGGGGTACGTCGGGCGTGGTAACCATGGGTTGCGGTTCATCATTTGCTAGCCTTTCCTCTTCTCTGTCCATGAGATCTTGCAGGTCTCGGTTTTCTTGACTAGTTAAGTCATCGAGTACGTCGGGGTCGTATGCGGGTTGGGTGTCCGCTTTCCTCTTCCTCCCAACACCATCATGTCGGTTCATGATGGCGTGTCGAGTTTCGTTTTCCTGCCGTGTCAGGTCGGCGAGAGTGAGGGTCGGTGACACTCTTCCGGTGTTGACCGAAGGAGGGTAAGTATCCGCAACAGAGGTTGAGTGGTCAGGAATTATAGCAGTTTTCTGCTTTTTAGCCATAGACTCGGTGGGAGAGTTATGGACTTTTAAATGTCGTGCTAACCTATCACGCCTCGTGAATGTAGACGAACAAATGGTGCACGAGAAGCTAGGTCTAACGCCTTGATGCTTTTCTTTTTGATGCCTTAAAAGATTCTTATTCTGAACGTACTTACGTCCGCAAATATCGCACATTACCATTTTTAAAAGTTAACTATATTTAATCTGAATATAAAATAACTTCTAGAATAATTTCTACAAGAAAACTTCTTACTAAGTGTTAACTGTCTGAAGAACTCGAGAGTCTCGGACGAAATAAAACAATCTCTAATGTTGGGGGTTCTTTTATACTCTAATCATGTCAATATTAGAAGTGAATTAAGCGCATGCGCCAAAGCATGATAATTCGAAAGTTGAAGTGCTATATAGGTTTCCCCTATTTCTACACTTATAAATCTGACTCTCATTTTGCTTACACAGGGAATAAATTTTCCTATGATTTCTTTAGTACGTATATACTCACAAATATATGAAAAGTAAATATGGCCAATCAAAATATTTAAAATACACAATTCTAGGATATTTAAAAATAGGCTTACACTTACGTATTTCCCCGCCACATTGTCAAAGTCAATAAGGCGCCAACAAATATCTGGCGCCACAAAATAATGATGCAATGAATTCTAATTTCAGGCGAAGTTGTGGTTTACTATGGAAATATGGCGCTTAGTCTTAAGTCTAACATATGTTTTCCCTTAACAAATTCAATAAAGATAAGGCGCGCGTGAAATATCTGGCGTCAGAGGGAGATTGAAGCGACTTCAGTGATAACGGCGGCAACAGCGATAACGGCGCCAACTTGGTGTCGGGTGCCAACAGCGGCAACGGCGTCATCGGCGCCCCGGCTCCCCACGGCTCCCCTGTGCATGAACTCTTAAATAGGTACTACTGAGGAAAACTAGGATTTCATAGGAGGAAAACTAGGATTTCATAGGAGGAAAACTAGGATTTCATAGGAGGAAAACTAGGATTTCATAGGAGGAAAACTAGGATTTCATAGGAGGAAAACTAGGATTTCATAGGAGGAAAACTAGGATTTCATAGGAGGAAAACTAGGATTTCATAGGAGGAAAACTAGGATTTCATAGGAGGAAAACTAGGATTTCATAGGAGGAAAACTAGGATTTCATAGGAGGAAAACTAGGATTTCATAGGAGGAAAACTAGGATTTCATAGGAGGAAAACTAGGATTTTATAGGAGAAAAACTAGGATTTTATAGGAGGAAAACTAGGATTTCATAGGAGGAAAACTAGGATTTTATAGGAGGAAAACTAGGATTTTATAGGAGGAAAACTAGGATTTTATAGGAGGAAAACTAGGATTTCATAGGAGGAAAACTAGGATTTCATAGGAGGAAAACTAGGATTTCATAGGAGGAAAACTAGGATTTTATAGGAGAAAAACTGTGCTTTTATAGGAGAAAAACTGTGCTTTTATAGGAGAAAAACTGTGCTTTTATAGGAGAAAAACTGTGCTTTTATAGGAGAAAAACTGTGCTTTTATAGGAGAAAAACTGTGCTTTTATAGGAAAATATTGGAATAAAAATGCTCATATATAGTACTATTTTGGCGTAAATTATGTAGAAAAATCTCATAAGAAAAAATACTTTACTTTGAAAAGAGGAACTTAATTAAAATATAATGTAAAAAAATCTGAGCAAGCAAGAAAAGTCCGCAATTTCGGTGTATAGTCAAATGTGATCGCGATAAAATCATAAAAGAGCTAAAATATTGATAAATTAGATGCTAAACTAAACGAAAACTTCGACATAATCAAAAATATCGGATATTTTAGAACCTTTCGTGAAATTATAGGATAATATAAGACATGATCAAAACTATAAGATTTGAAAAGGAATTATGCAAAGATGGAAATCGAGCTGAAGTTTTGCTTTTATTGAAGAAAGGTATTTATTGTTAAAAAGTGGGGAAAAAAGCTAAACCAGTTGAAGGGCGAGAAAAGTCACGGGTTTGCCATGCTCCAATAAACAGTGCCCATTTCACCTTCCCTCCGTGAGGGCCGTGGAAGAACACTATGTTAAATTTAACCTGACAAAATTGCGCCTGGGCGGGAGCTAGTGAAATCCCGCCCCAAAAACTATCCAGGGTTCGTACAAAATTCTTGGAATGAAATTCCCCGACTTTTCCAGGTATTCCCTGACTAAATTCCACAATTTTCACTGACCATTTGCAATAAGGTACATGGCGAACATATATGAAAACCAAACTAAATTCAGTCGAATCAATTTGGCACGAGATATTATTATAAAAATTAGACAATTAATTCGATTAAATTTAACTTTAGGTAAGTCATAAATAACCGGAGCGAGCGAAGCGAGCTCCGCGAATTTGGCGCTCTGGTCTAATCTCAGACAACACATTTTCTGGTCACCCTTATACTGTTATCCATTATGTCCCTCCATTATATTTTTCCCTGACATTTCCCTGACTTTTTAGGTCCATTTTAAATTTCCCTGACTTTTCCCTGACCTTTTAGGCCCATTTTCAATTTACAGAGAGCTTCCGTTTGATGATTTAAGGTGGAATTCATAAACGTCGGACGCAACGCAATTTAGTACAGGCAAAGGCAGGGCGTCGTGCGCAGGAACAGTTGAATTTTCAGCTTTGATTCGGGTTCAATGGAAGCGCCCCCTTCGCGTGTGTGATAGGGTGAGTTGCTTGTAGCGCCATCTACATGCGGCGAGGTAAACTAAAATATTACTAACCCCATATGTTAACACTCGAAGTTAAGCAGCTTCGAGCGCGGTCAGTACTTGGGAGGGAGACAACGCGGGTTCGAATCCCGCCAGGGACGTTTTATATTTAATTAATTTTTATTAATTTCCGTATTAATTAATGGAAGGAAAAGTGTTTGTAGAATAAAGAGATGTTTATTAACAGAGAATTAAAACATTTGCAAGATGAAACATTACGGTATTTATTTTTTGTTCAAATTGAATAGCTCCTTCGCTCGCCGATAGGGGCGCCACGTATCAAAAACCCTATCACACACGCGAAGGGTGGGATGGAAATTTTCGTAACAGAATGTCGCGAGACCCCCCTCGCAATAGTTGTCTAGGTTCTTAATAGTGTTCTAATGTCTATGGCGCAAAAGGCGGAAGTTTGCGCAAGATGCCCTGCCTTTGCCTGTACTAAATTGCGTTGCGTCCGACGTTTATGAATTCCACCTTTAAATGATTATTTTTCATTTTGACATGTACTTCAGCTTCTGTTGTGGGTTGTGTCTTTATGACGGGCGTGGAACGCGTTATTATGGTCAAGAAGTTAGATGGACAGAGGAATACTTACCGAAAATGTTGCTTCGAGGTTATATGTTTTTGGGTCAGGGTTTCTTTCAGTGGGTCCAAGATCGCCAACAAAATGTTCACTGCATACGTAATGATATTTTTTAATTTTATCGGGCGTTAACTCGACTCTCCCACAGGCTTTTATCCATCTTATACACTTTTCTAATTGAGTTTTTGGTTTAGGGAAAGGGTAAAAAACCGTTCCCTTTACTACAGTTTTATCTAAGAACCTGGAATCATTCCGACAACCCTTGTAACAACAGTTTTTAGTGCGAACCATAATTTACTATTTATATTACATAAAAAAATTATAACTGTTCCGTCTTGGATTAAAAGTTATTTTAATTTTTGCCCCAAAAATGTACGTTTTTGGTCCAATTTTACGTTGAAATTAACGTTGGATTGTGGTTCGGCAGAATAGATTTAGCTTGTTAATTGAGATTCAATAAATAATTCACATTAATATCAATGTTTAATGGAAAATTCAATACTTGCCGAAAAAACCCTATTTTACCCCAAATTTTGGAGTTTCGAGCCTATTAATGTTTTTTAAAGATAATAAAAATTAATTTAAGGGTCAGATAGGAAAAAAGTAGCCAGTTTATTAATTGCAAATCTATAGGAGAACAAAGGCTGGGACCAGTTTGGCGACCAGTTTATTACTTCGGACATAGGGGGGTCACTGGTCCCAAGGACTAGTTTAAAAAATATCCTTATTTCCCAGACTGCTTCCTAGTACTGGAAAAGTTCCTACCAGGCTAGGAAATAAGACAGGTTTACAGGTAAAAAACCAGTTTATTAATAGCTTGGACCACTTTTTTTATTCAAAACGTGAGGGTCACTGGTCCCAATGACTAGTTTATTAATTGCAAATCTATAGGATAACAAGGGTGGGGACCAGTCTGGAGACTAGGGGTACGTTCAGTAACGAAAATCTCAAGGAAATCGTTGTTTTCTTGATGTTTACTTGATGGGCTCGAGACGTGACGTAAAAGGTTGTTGTACGGAAAAGTGACACTTTGAGGTTAGCGCTGTTTTTGAAAATATAGAAGGGGAACTTGGGGAAACGTCTTACTGGCCCTCAAAACGTCACGAAGCGCAAATGGCGCTATTCAATTATTAAAACGACCTCGCAAAAATAAATTTTTTAAGAAAATTATGCCTATTTGAATGGTAGAAGTATTTTTGTAATGAAAACTAATGCAATTACTATAGGAATAACATTGTTGGAATTTAATTTTTTAAATCCCGCGCCAATTTTTCGTCTGTCAAATGTTCAACAGTCAAGTGCTACGTCAGCCATCAAAAAAACCATATCGATTAGATGGTTTTTTTGATGACCAAGCGCTGAGCATCATGACGTCAAAACCGGAAACACGAAAAAGCGTACAGTGGGGAAAATCTGGCATCGCTTAGTAAGCGCTGTCATCAAAGAGGGTTACTGAACGTACCCCAGTTTATTATTTCGGAAACTAGGGGGTCACTGGTCCCAAGGACTAGTTTAAAAATTATGCTTATTTCCCAGCCTGGTTCCTACCCTGCTTTGCGCTTTTGAAGAACACGTCGTCTGCTACTCATTCTGGAGTGAGATAGTGACGAAAAACGTGAAAACGTGAAATATGTAAATTTCAACAAGGGGCCCCAGACCACTGAGCAGTCTGGGAAATAGCACACCTCCTCTGGTCCAAAACCAGTTTATTAATTGCTTGGACTAGTTTTTTAATTCAAGTAGTGGGGGTTACTGGTTCTCAGGACCAGTTTATTAATTGCTTGGACTAGTTTTTTAATTCAAGTAGTGGGGGCTACTGGTTCTCAGGACCAGTTTATTAATTGCTTGGACTAGTTTTTTAATTCAAGTAGTGGGGTTACTGGTTCTCAGGACCAGTTTATTAATTGCGAATCTATAGAGCTATTTCAGAGGGGGTAATGGCTACGTCACCAATGCTATTTGCCCATAGAGAAAACCCTCATAAAATGGCCGCCCTACACTCAAAGGCAGCCTTAAAATAAATTGTCTATTCTGCCAAAGAGAGTATAGGGGAGGAGTGGAAAGAGGGTAAATCTTGTTGCTCTTTTCTACCGCGCATCTTCAATGCGCAGTACCGAGGCAATTCCGTTTGAGACATTAAACGGTATCGTAGGTGGCGCGACTGAGCCGGAAACTCCCTCGTACCACTAGTATAATTTCGGGGCAACATTGTAATTTAGCCTTGTGGAGCGGGGGTGCTTCCACTCCTTCCCTATACTCTCTTTGATTCTGCCACGAAGCTGCATCTGGATGGAGTGGGCTATGAGGTTACAGTAATAAAATGGCTTCTGATGCGAAGGATACAGGTAAAGAAAGAATGAGAAGGTTGCGTCTCAATCCCGAATATAGAGAAAAAGAAAATGGGGCAACTTTGGAGGATTCTTCAAGTTATTCACCTATTGGAGGCTCAAACAATGAAATGGCTAAGGAAAATTCTTCTTCAATGAGTTTTGATCATCAGTCAACATTTGAGAGCCCTTTATCTAATGAAGGCTTTTTGATTAGCCCTGCAACTAATCCCGAATACGGAGAAAAAGAAAATGGACAAATGTAATATAAGATTGTTTGTGTACAAAAATGTCATGGTCCAGCTTGATATACCTTTAGTTTGAATAACTATAGATTTTAGGGAAGATTTACAATTTCACAAACTAACTTTTCAAAATCCCGAAATGAGTTTAGTAAATCTTCAAAGGGTGGCCATTAAAGAGGTATTTGAGAAATTATTGGAATATTCCCTTTTATAGACAAACTGAAAATTAGGAAAACTTCGTTATTAGGAAATGAACGATGGGGAAGATTGTAACTACGATCACTTGAGCAGAGATGATCTTATCAATGAAGTAAAAGCCAGGGATGGTCGAGTCAGGGAACTGGTAGCCGAGGTATTTTCAAAACGGAAAAGTTTTTTTCTACATGTAACGGAGAATGTAGGGAGATGTCAGCAGGCGTCCTTGAAAAGCTTGTGGATCAAAAACACGAAAAACAAGAAGGGTAGTAGCCTGTATATACAGGCGGTGTTTTTTGGTTTTTCTTCTTTCTTGCTAGTTCCTTTAAAATACGTTCAGCTGAAGAAAGTCCGATGATTATTGACTTTTGTAATGGAATCTTATTTTATTTAGTGTAATGTTTTAATTTCAAACATGGAAAAAGAGAGAGTGAAAACAACATTAACGATAAATAAGCAAATAGACGAAATTGAAAGACTTAATAGGGTCAATAAAGACTTGGAAAGGAGAATCAAAGATCTGATGGTATGCAACATCCTTCATTTTCATAGTCAATAGAGAAGAGAATTATTTTAGGAATGAAATTTATTGTTAATTGTTTGAAAAATAGGAGAAAAATGGAATACATCAATTAGCTATCAATGAAACTGAACCTTTGGAAAATGATTTGCAAATTAATGGTCATGAGCCATCCCTTCCAATTGTGATGCAGCAAGAAATTCAAAGGTATTTAAAACAAAGCGCGGCTCCAGTGGATCCCCTAAAAGTGGACTTTCCTCCTGAACTCCAGTCTCGGCTTGGCAAAGGCATTTGTGTGCGGGATTTATAAGTGCACTTATAAATCCCGCCCACAATTTCCTTCTCCAAGGCAAAACTGAAGTTCAGGAGGAAAGTCAACTTTTAGGGGACCCCCTAGACTCGCGCTTCATTTTAAAGGAAGAACCAAAGGTATTTCTGACATTCAGTAGATAATGGCAAAACTGATGTCGCTGATTAAGCGTGGCAATCTCTCGTACATTTTTATAATCTAGAATTTTTAGTGTAAACTAAGATTTTTTATTTGAATAGTTTACATGCTCGGATTATCAACGACATTCCCCAAAGTCTACTTGACACGGAGGCCATTAAACTCAAGGGAACTGGTAATGGTATGCAAGTTTTAATTTCTTCACAAATGTTAAGAATGCTTCTCACCTCAGCCTCCTAAAATAAGCCATCGTCGGTACAGTCGCCGCAATTAAAAACTTTCTCTCTCGCGACTTCTTGTTTCAACAAAAGCCACAAATACAATTGATAAAAAAACCCTATCTTATATTGTTGTTTCAATATAGATTTTACTAAACGTTTTTTTTTCACACTCGCCACCTCCCATTTCCAACTGCTAAATAGGGGGTTTTGAATCATTGGGATGATTTTAAAGAGAAGGTGAACAGTTGAACATTGCTCGTCCAAATAACCAAATGACATTCCAGTAAAGGGGCAGTGATGTTAACTGTAATGTTCTGAATACGCGTCCACAACGGAATCAATTCATTGAGCCATATTCTTATACCCTCTTATACCCTTTAATATTCTACAAATGTATAAGTCAACAATTGTGGAATGAAACTTCAAATCTTCCTTTGGTGAAGATATGGCCACGGGTGCGGCGTTCTATTCCGCTATGGTTCGCAAATGCTAGGGGGTGAAGAGAGATTTCAATCTAGATTAGTGAGCGAGTTTTGATGTCAGTTTCAACTAAGGTCTGCATGAACGGTTGGTAGAAAACGGCGCATTTCGGAGAGAACCATCTAAAAATTCAATGCCCAACCAATTCCCTCAATATGTCGCCCATTGAAAACCGCTTGGCGAAAATAATGGTTTAATGAAAAAGGAGAATGCCCGCATTCAAAGCAGCATGGGTCACAAAATGGTGCCTACATTTGTGAAAGTGGTTGTGTTCATTGTATTCAACTAATTGGGGTTCGCCATAAACAAGATGACGAACCTTCCTCACGGAACACTCATATTTACAATCCGTAATTAGTATTATACTATAGAGTAATGTCAGTTCTACTATGCAAACGTCATACCATAGAGCAGTGTTGGTAGAGGGGGGAGTAGACTGTGTATCCCTCCCTCTAGGCGTGCTTTTGTAAGAGGGGATACTGTACGCGCCAGGTAGGGGGGATGACACTTAGCTAAGAGATAGAAGGTATGACGTTTGCATACGTAGAACTGACATTATTCTATCTCTTAGTGTCATCCCCCTACCAGGAGCGTACAGTATCCCATCTTACAAAAGCGCGCCTAGGGGGAGGGATACACAGTCTACTCCCCTCTCTACCGACACTACTCTATAGTCCCACTAGTCTTAGCAGTATATCCGATGGAATAAGGCTAGTGGGACTATAGTATAATACTAATTACGGATTGTAAATATGAGTGTTCCGTGTAGAAGGTTCGTCATCTTGTTTATGGCGAACCCCAATTAGTTGAATACAAGGAACACAACCACTTTCTCAAATGTAACATCACTGCTTCTTTACAGGAATGTCATTTGGTTATTTGGACGAGCTATCTTCAACTGTTCACCTTCTCTTTAAAATCATCCCAATGATTCAAAACCCCCTATTTAGCAGTTGGAAATGGGAATTGGCGAGCGTGAAAAAAAAAGGTCAGTAAAAACTAGGGTTGTAAATTTTCCGCTAATCGGAAAAATATAAAACTAGCAATTAAGTGAGCTTTGAGTCAGTTTATCAAACTTTTAAAGATTTAAAACATTCTCCAGTTATTTTGCCATCTTTAGTAGATTTATTAAAGTACCGCCAAATATTAATGGTTGATTTTCCCATAATTTGTGACTTAAAACAGGGTTAACAAACTTAATAACATTAACAACATAACACCTCGTTTCCCTTACAATGACGCAGACGATCACTATCCTTTATGCCCGATAATTTTAGTTTCACTTGGGTCTCTTAACGGTTAGGTCTCGACTCTCTAACGCCTTATACCGTCATAAGAGCAAACAGTAACCCTATGCATGCAAGCGATAGCCAATGAGTGAGCTTTTCCTATAGAGAATAGGGGTCACTAAACTGTGCCTTTGGACAATTTTTACCCCTCCGAATTCACCGAAAACAAAATAATGAATGTTTTGAAAAGAAAGGCAATTGAAAAATTTTAAAGTTTTATCTTTTAAATTGAGAAACTGGTAGTGGAAAAATACGGAAAATTTTCCGAAAAAATATAGCTCGGTAATTTTCCGGAAAATTTTCCGACTTACAACCCTAAAAACCTATCTTATATTGAAACAACAATATAAGATAGGTGTTTTTATCAATTGTATCAGATCAATAATTTGCGGCTTTATGTTGAAACAAGACGTCGCAAGAGAGAAAGTTTTTAATTACGGTGACTGTACTTATACTCTCAGCTGGAAATTTTAGTGTCATTTTTTATTTTTTTCTGGTTGGTTTTAATGAAATATAAAGTTCTAACCGATTTAAAGAAATGATAGTGGCTATGTACAATGCGTGTGATAGGATGGGAAGTGAGAGCGCCAGATTAGGGGTGTGCCTTTCGGAGGTAGCTAATAAAAGCAACACTTACTAGGGTTGAAGTAGAGCCATTTGTGTTCCAAAGTAGGTCTACTGAAGTGATGGCGTGAATTGAGAATGTTAACGCTCGGAAACTAGTCAAACTGGATTGCCTCGTACAAGGACAATCTACCCTACTACTGAACGGGTCTTAGCTTAGAAGGTGAATACGGCCTACCGCACTACATAACTAACTCTGAGCTAACACCAACAGCTATCCGTGATAACTGCCACTTATCAGGATACTATCATGATGACTAAATGAAACAGACTGCTGAACAGGATGAGACTGTACAATGACTATAATAAACAGCTGACCTGACTTTATATAGTCCTAGGAATAGGCCTGGCTCAATATAGGGGGCGCTCACCAAAGATGCAATATGAGTCGCCACCTATCCTACTCATGTTCAACTTATCTATTATGAGGTTTAAAAAAGACTCAATATAAAGAACTTAAGATTAGAGAGGAGCCGGATATAAGCCTAGCCACGCGTGTTTATGAAGGCGTATCCTCTACACAGTCTTTATTTTTCGGATTTTTTAAACAATTATTTCAATGTAAATTACATTTTTTTGAATTTGTTAGGCTTAGCAATGGATCTCGATTTTAGCGCACTTACCTACCAGCCAATAAAAACCTCTTTAAGGATTCAGCCAATCCCATAACGTTTAGATTATTTAGTCGTGTGCTCAGTGCTGTCTGCATCACATAGGATGATAGGAAAAGCTGAGTTTCCAAGGGTGGAAAATAAGGAACTAAATAAAATGTTGAGTGTTACTATTCTCACCCCCTACTATTCTTATTTCTTACCCTATATTTCCACCCTACCACGTGACTAAAAATTGAGGGCTGCGGTAGGGTGAGAACAGCTTGGGTACTGTTTTCACGCTCCAGTGAAATTCCTACCCTTTGTGAAAATAGCGTTAAGGCTATTTCCACCCTACCACGTGACTAAGAATTGAGGTAAGGGCTGCGGTAGGGTGAAAATAGCTTGGGTACTATTTTCACCGCACGGTGAAGTGAATAGTCGACCCCGGGTGAAAATAACTTCAATTCTTGTTTAAACCTATAATTAGCTTTTGAAAGGCGGCATATTTCAACATAAGGAATCAGAATAAAAATACTTAATTTCTGTCAATAATGTCCCTTTAATGCTTTATTTCATAAAGGTTCATTTCAAAATGCCGAAGCTGTCAATGCCCAAGGCATGCTGGGTAAAGAAGATATTATTCGAGAATCACTTGTTTCTGAGCCTCAATATTTTGCTGAGCTTGGCAATACAAACACCGAAACTAAAATTACCTCGAAAAAGGCTGAAAATGAGGGGCTTACAACGCGAATTACGAATCTCTGTGTTCCTAAACCGAATTACGATTACAGTTTGCCTCAAAGTGCGCCTTCACCTGAAATTAAGGTCGAAAACCAAATGCCTCCTGACAAAACGAAGGAAAGCGATTCGCCACGAGAGCCTCTCGAGAACAATATGAACGTTAATGACTCTCTTCTTAAATCGGCAAGTGTCTCGACAGAGGGAGAAACTGAGGATATGACAACTCGATCGAAGGAATTGTGTGTTCCTGAATTGAATGCTGAAGTCGAAAAACATTTATATCTATCTCTTGACGCAAATATCGAAAGCGATTCATTCGAAAGAGTCCTAGAAAACGATCATGTTGATAACCAATCTAAAGTCAACTTGACAGATTCGCAGAAAACTGATAATAGACAATATCAAAGTCTGTATGTTGATCCGAGGACGCTCAGTGTGCCAGTATGTGTTCCTAAATCTGAATGTAACCCTAATGATCTATCAGAATTGGCCTCCGTCTCTATGGAACGCAATTTGCCCGAAGATCCGATTGAAGTTGGAAATTATAGTTCAGAATTGCCCTCCGTCTCTATGGAAAGCAATTTGCCCGAAAATCCGATTGAAGTTGGAAATTATAGTTCAGAATTGGCCTCCGTCTCTATGGAACGCAATTTGCCCGAAGATCCGATTGAAGTTGGAAATTATAGTTCAGAATTGGCCTCCGTCTCTATGGAAAGCAATTTGCCCGAAAATCCGATTGAAGTTGGAAATTATAGTTCAGAATTGGCCTCCGTCTCTATGGAACGCAATTTGCCCGAAGATCCGATTGAAGTTGGAAATTATAGTTCAGAATTGGCCTCCGTCTCTATGGAAAGCAATTTGCCCGAAGATCCGACTGAAGTTGGAAATTGTAGTTCAGAATTGGCCTCCGTCTCTATGGAAAGCAATTTGCCCGAAGAGCCGATTGAAGTTGGAAATTATAGTTCAGTGTCCAACTCGGAGACATTTCAAGATACCGCATCGCTTCATTCGGAAATTGGTAAGTCATTTTATACTTCAATAGTGTAACCACACTTGTGAGATTTCTAAATTCGCCCCACGTGGCCATAAGAGCCTTGGCTAATACTAAAATTAAACTACTCCCGTTACCTTAGATTTATTCATACTTTTATTAATCTAAATAATTTATAGTTAAATACCGACTTGTATTTATTACAACTAAAGAAATTAAATAATTACTAATTGTGATGAAGTCCTACGGGTAGGATTGCACTTTATCTAACTAACTCAACTAACAGCGCGGTTTCTGACGAATTAGACCACGGGGAGTTTGGAAAAAATAGTAAAAAAATTCTAAACTCGCCGCAAGTTGGTCAAAAACCTTTTTGAAAATTTTAAAATTGCACGTACTTACCGTTATAGACTAAACGCAATATGCACTCAATCTTTGATAATAGGCCCGGGGGAGGGCAACTATAAGAACTTCAAGGACCCGCGACGGAAGTATAGCTATGGAATTTTTAAGAACTACTGAATTTAACAAAACCATTCATTTTTGGTACTGGGATCGAAAAGTAATCTGAGAAATTTTCAAAATATTGGGAAAAGAAAAATTTAGAAATGCCAAAAATAAGGAAAAGGAGAATATAAGCGAGAAATGGCGAAAATTACATTAGCGATATTTTAGTTTCTAAAAATAAAGCTTTAAACTTTTGGTAAGTATTTAGAAGTAAACCAATATTTTGGGAAAAAAAGGCACTAATTGGTTTTTAAGTACCTAGGCCTAATCGCAAACCGAAATTTTGGAAAAGGGTGGTAAATTAGCTAATAAGTAACCAAACCAAACCTAACCTAACCTAACCTTACCTTTAATACCTTTGAAATATGTGGTATTCCTTCCCCGCTAAAACTGTCTGAAGTCGCTGGCCGCCCCTTAACGCCTCCCCCCGATTCGCGCCTCTTCCCGCCTCGCGGGTTGCCATGGAAACGAGAACTTGCTGCACAGAGACTCGTTGATGTTCAACGTGATTAGACGTGTTTTTTGAAGAGGCTTTCTTGAGAGATAATTATTACTGCTGTCAAATTATATTTTCTGGGGTTTATTTGGTTTAATTTCTAAATGGCTCATGCTAATTTGGAAAACGAGGCGTATGAAAACCGAAATTTTGGGAATGAGGAACATTTCTTCTAAAATGGTTTCCTTGAAGAATTGGGGAGGATCTTTTCCCGGGATGGATGATGCCCTAAAGGAGAGGTCATAGAGGGATGTCATTGTCCTAGTACATTCTTTGGAGCTTGTCCCGCGTCTTGAATCCTTCAATGAAGGAAAGACACCTTGCGGATGTGGGAATAAAACCGATGATGGGGAATTAAATGGATATCTTGTTGGGTTTGGCAATGCCCAAAGCCGATTTGGCTATTCGATAAGATGTTCCGCAGCCCAGTCTCGCGCTAACAAGCGCAAGACCTTAAAAGCATTAAAAAGAAGGTACCAGAGTATTTGGCGGTAGAATGCACGAAGGCTTTCGTCCCCTCGAAAAACACCTGGTTTTTCAATCAAAACCTGTCGGTTACCGACAATCTCTTCCTCGTGTTCCTGTGGGTTTCCAAAATGAGCGTTTCTGACGCTATAATCCCTAGTGAATGTGCCAGCCATACCGTCGTGGACTACTTTTCCATGTGTCGCGAGGTAGCTGAGATTGTCATTTCGAACAGGGCCGACAAGGTGCAGATTGGATGACCAGGATTGTTCGTAGAGGTGGACGAAACATACTTGCACTCTAGAAAGTACCACCGTGGGGCTCAATAGGCCGGAGAGACCATTTGTATCTTTGGTATTGCAGAGATATGAAAGATGGTTTTTTTTAAGGTCAGGAATAAGTCCAGGGCCGTTTTGTGGACCCAAATGGCGAAATAAATAGCTCCGGTGTCAGTGATAGTGTCAGATGGCGCCTCGATGTAAATGAATTGTACTTTGATGGGATTTCGGGAGCATCTGACTGTTTTGCATAAGTATGAGATCGTGAATTCGGAATAACGTCGAAAACAGAAACCGGCATTTGAAGGCGAGCATAAAGTCCTACAGAACTGACCAGGGTTTGAACAATTATATGGCCACATATTGGTACAGGTGCCTTTTTTTCAAGGACCAAGATGGCAATTGGCTTCCTCATGGAACCAACTTCCGTCAATTCCTGGAAGACGTCAAGGCGTGCAATCCTGGTCCAGGGAAAAGAGGCCTTGAACTAATTGAAATTGGCGTATCGGAGGAAGAGTTGAACGCTCTGAATCCAGAGACACAGCCGGCGTTCCTTATTGGTGGACAAAACGAAGAAAACACGGTTGAACTCAGCGATGAGTGAGGTCGGTTTTCATCGTTTTAGGCTGTGGGCAAGGGGATTCAATATCCTGGGGAGTTTTCATTTGGCAGCCCCTCTACCTATATAATGTCGACCTCAATGTCCTGAGGTGTTTTGATTTGGCAGGGCAATGAGGTCGACATTATATAGGTAGGGGGGCCTGCCAAATGAAAACTCCCCAGAATATTGAAGCCGGCAGTAGGCAAGGGGACCTGCCATAGAAAAACTCTCCATGAGAAACTAAGTGTGGCCACCTCCAAGTGGTGTTTCTCGGGTAACGCTAAGCGCCAAACATTACTGCATAAACATAAATATATTTGGAATTTCTAATTGTATTTAGTTCTTCCCTGGTAATTTCAAACCCTTTCCAAAATATCGCTGTTTGTGTTTAGATATTTCAAAAAGATTGACGCCTTTTGCAAAATATTGCTGTAAAATTTGACGCCTTTTGCGAAATATTGCTGTAAAATTTGACGCCTTTTGCGAAATATTGCTGTAAAATTTGACGCCTTTTCCAAAATATTGCCGTAAAATTTGATACCTTTTCCAAAATATCGCTGTAAAATTTGACGCCTTTTCCAAAATATCGCCGTAAAATATGACGCCTTTTGCGAAATATTGCTGTAAAATATGACTCCTTTTCCTAAATATTGCCGTAAAATATGACTCCTTTTCCAAAATATTGCCGTAAAATATGACTGCTTTTCCAAAATATTGCCGTAAAATATGACTGCTTTTCCAAAATATTGCCGTAAAATTCTGTAATTCTCGTGGGTTATGCTAAGTACATGCAATTTTAAAATTTTCAAAAAATGTTTTGACCAACTTGCGGCGTGTTTAGAATTTTTTTACTTTTTCCGAGCTCCCCGTGGTCTAATTAGTCAGAAACCGCTGTTAGTTGAGTTAGTTTAGATAAAGTGCAATCCTACCGCCCTACGCTCGAGCGAAGTCTACAATTAGTAGTGGAGAATGACTGACTTTTGACTTATAACATGAGTGAATCATATACTAGCTCCCTATAAGCTACTCAGCCACACTGGCCTAATGTATCAAAGAAAATATACGCTCCAGGAATGGAAGGTATGTCTGGGGGTTGGGTTGACCAAGGAACTTCCGGTCTATGCAATTTCAATGTAGCCGGAAATACCTCGGTCAACCGAGCCTGCCTTTGGAGCAGCCATGGAAATAACACAGGTTTACAGGTCCAAAACCACTTTATTAATTACTCAGACTAGTTTTTTTATTCAAAAACCGAGGGTCACGAGTCCTAGGGACTTGTTTATTAATTCTAAAATTTGATAAATATTGACAGGGGACCAGTTTATTAATTAAAGGTTTTCGTCAAATTTCGACTCCTTTCTCATTGTAAGGAGTATCCCTACTCCTAGTCGTAGTGTCAGGTTAGTAGTAATCAGTACAGCGTTGCCAGACGTACGATAATTATAGTACAATGCGATAATTTTAAGAGTTACTATAATTATGACGCTGTACTAGTAGGCTAAATTCGATAATTCGGCTTCGGCGTACGATAATTGTACGATAATTTAGAGGGAAATCTAACTAATCTGGGCACAAAAGGCTCGCTAGAGGAAGGAAAAGGTGAAATAGGATGAAATTATTCATGTTTTAAGCCCAAAGGCAGGATGAAAGAAACGTTTGGAGACGTTATTTGTCCATCTCCTTCAGGACCCTTGTAAATATTATTAAGTTGTACCGATTTTAGTATAATTGCAAGGTCAATCAGAACACCGCTGGAGCGTACGATAATTTTGGTTGAAAATCGATAATCTTTTGGCTATCGTACGATAATGTAGTCAAAGATGGCTAAATAAAATTATTAAAAATGATTTGGGACCATGTAATTTTATATTTATAAATAATTTTAAAGTGGGACCAGTAGTATAATAAATCGCACAGGGGTAACTGGTCTCAGGGACCAGTTTGAATATTGTTGATGTCGGGGTCACTGGTCCCGAGGACTAGTTGAAAAAAAACCTTATTTCCATGGCTGCTTTGGAGTGTACTAGGAGGGGCCAGACAAAAATTTACACTAGAGGAAGCTACACTTTCCATTCCTGGGGCGTGTATCTTCTTTGAATGTATCCAGCATTTTCTTCCCATCAAAAAAGTGTTACCTATATGCGACCCCCAGTGAGAGAAAATAACACTACTCTCGGCGCTTACGCATTTCCGGTCAGCGTGGGAAATAAGGCAGTGGCACAGGGCAAATGACCAGTTGAAAAATTTCCTGGACCAGTTTAAAAATTAAATCCTAGGGGGGGTTGGTGGTCCACGGGACCTCAAAGAAAATTCAAGTGTAACCAGAGTCCAGACATTTTCTCAACTATTTTAATTGCCCACTTCTTTAGTTTAGCAGACGCGCCCTGGTCAATGGTTATGGACCAGTTTATTTATTCCAGGCCAAGGGGGTCGCTGGCCCAATGTCCAGTTTTAAGAAAATACTTATTTCCCACCCTGTTTCCGGTAAAAAACCGGAAAAGGGGTTCAACCAATGAAACTTTGAACTGAAAGATAGTTAGTATAAGCAGACGACTTTTAAGAAATGTTGTGATCAGGCTTAGAAATAAGGAATTTTCGTAAACTGGTCCTTGGGACAGTGACCCTTACCTTAATATTGGGTACGTTCAGTAACGAAAATCTCAAGGAAATCGCTGTTTTCTTGATGTGTGGTTGATGGGCTCGAGACGTCACAGTGACGTAAAAGGCTTGTTGAACGGAAAAGTGACATTTTGAAGTTAGCGCTGTTTTAGAAATAGGAGTTGGGGAAACGTCTTGCTGGCCATCAAAACGTTACGAAGCGCAAATGGCTGCTTTTAAATTTTAATTATAAACGAGCTCGCAAATAATGAAATTGTTTAAGAAAATTATGCCTATTTGAATGGTAGAAGTAGTTTTTTAAAGAAAACTAAATTACTAATACAATTACTGTAGGAATAACATTGTTGGAATTTAATTTTTAAATCCCGCGCCAACTTTTCGTCTGCCAAGTGTTCAACAGTCAAGCGCTACGTCACGCCATCAAAAAAACCATATCGATTAGATGGTTTTTTTGATGGGCAAGCGCTGAGCATTATGACGTCAAAACCGGAAACGCGAAAAAGCGTACAGTAGGAAAAATCACACATCGCTTAGTAAGCGCTGCCATCAAAGAGGGTTACTGAACGTACCCATTCTTTCTACTGGTTGATTGTGGTGACGAATACCTACCTAGGCCTTATATATATGTTCCGAGTCACCGAGTGACGATTCCGCTAGCCACTTGCGAGAAGATTCAAGGTAGTTTAACGTTACAAAACGGTATCAAGTCATATCTACAAGGGCCTACCGGCCCTGTAGAATAAGGGTTTATTGTGTTTGAAAGAGAAAATTGAGAGTAGAAAAAAACTGGTCCAAACAATTAATAAACTGCATGGTTTTGGACCAGTGGACGTGTGCTATTTCTAAGTCTGGTTGTAATTGTTTGCGGACGGCTCACAGTCGTATTTCATCTTTGAAATCATTTTAATGGGTTAAGGTTGGCGCAATAGGAAGTTTTATTTTTTCGCATTAAATGGCAGAATTTTGGACATTTTTTGACAAAACCCAAATGAATGAAACTCATTTAAATTCAGAGCGTTGCATACGGAATAAGAGTTTTTATTCCGTAGGCAACATTCAGAGTCAGGAACTATTTATGGTGAGAGAACCAAACTTTATCAAAAATAAGAGCTAAACAACAACATAATAGTTATCTCGAAAACCTTAAAAAACGTTTTAATAATCCGACTAAAGAACTAAAAACTTAAAGAAAGGCCCAACCCATTTTTAACGAAGCCTGCTGTGAAACCCAAACTATTTTTAAATAAGCAGAAGAATGAATGTGACGCAAAGAAACCAAAACCGTTAATACCATTTGGAACTATCGTCACTTTCAAGTTGTCGATATACAGGGTGTTACAAAAAGATGTGTCACAAATTCAGGGGCGCATTCTACGGGTCAAAACAAGACTAAGTCACCGAAGAACTATGGTGCAAAACTGAACACCCGCGGAGATACGGGCCATCAAAGTATCACGTAAAATGCGATTAATTTTCCCTTCAAGTTTAGCGACGAATATGGCTTGACCATTTTTTTTCAATTAATTGGTCATAATTGAAAAAGATTCGATATTTAAGAAACGATCGATTCTGGGGGCAGAGCTAAAAGCATTTTAGACCAAAAAATTAAACATTTAATTTGGCAAAGTGTTTTAATTTGGCCTAAAGTTACAACGGCGTTTTCAGATCGCTGTAGTTGCTGAGTGGCTTGGTTTTTCATTCATTAAATCGATGGCCCATTCAACTTCTTTGTCAAGCCAACGAGTAAATCGCTTTTACGTGTAAGCAAGAGCACCTAGTTATTGGAAAGATGTGACAACGGCATGAACCTAGTAAAACCGGCGTTTTTAACCAGACCATGGTATTATTACCCAATCTCGCATGTCTGTTATCGAATCCCTGTGGAAGTTGCGTTTGCCATCGAACATTCGTGGATATCTGTGTCATGGGACATTCTTCAAAGACGGATTCACTATCGGCCACGTATGCAATAAATGACGCATACGGCGACAAACGACCAATGCTATTTCTCACGTGATTGTAAGACTGTGTGACGCGTAATCCTTCGAAAAGTAGTCGCTTACGTACATTGCTGCTAGTAATGATTGATAACTAGCGACGTTTGGGAATATTTAGACGCCACCTATCCTGGAAGGTGGATCGGTCGTGGAGGACCTGTTGCTTGACCAGCTCGTTCGCCCGACCTCAACCCTTTGGATTTCTTTCTTTGGGGTCATTTGAAGGACATGGTTTACCAAACGGAAGTTCCAAACATCGAAGATTTGCGTCGATGGATCATTGAGGCATGTGAAACCATCAGAAATACACCAGGAATCTTTGAACGAGTTCGTGGGTCTTCCGTTAAGAGGGCCGAAGCTTGCGTAAGAGCTCAAGGACAACATTTTGAACAAATTTTGTAAAATTTAATTAATAAAATACTATCTCGATGCTCATTGCACCCTTTAAAAAACATTGTAATGTACTAGTTGACATTTGATCTAGCAGGTGTAGTCATCAATCATTACTAGCAGCAATGTACTTAAGCGACTACTTTTCGAAGGATTACGCGTCATACAGTATTACAATCACGTGGGAAATAGCTTTGGTCGTTTGTCGCCGTATGCGTCATTTATTGCATACGTGGCCGATAGTGAATCTGTCTTAGAAGAATGTCCCACGACACAGATATCCACGAATGTTCGATGGCAAACGTAACTTCCACAGGGGTTCGATAACAGAAATGCGAGATTGGGTAATAATACCACGTTCTGGTTAAAAACGTCGGTTTTACTAGGTTCATGCCGTTGTCACGACATCTTTCCAATAACTAGGCGCTCTTGCTTACACGTAAAAGAGATTAAACTCGTTGGCTTGACAAAGAAGTTGAATGGGCCATCGTTTTAATGAATGAAAAACCAAGCCACTCAGCAACTACAGCGATCTGAAAACGCCGTTGTAACTTTAGGCCAAATTAAAACATTTTGCCAAATTAAATGTTTAATTTTTTTGTGTAAAATGCTTTTAGCTCTGCCCCCAGAATCGATCGTTTCTTAAATATCGAATCTTTTTCAATTATGACCAATTAATTGAAAATAAAATGGTCAAGCCATATTCGTCGCTTCACTTGAAGGGAAAATTCATCGCATTTTACGTGATACTTTGATGGCCCGTATCTCCGCGAGTGTTCAGTTTTGGACCATAGTTCTTTGGTGACTTAGTCTTGTTTTGACCCGTAGAATGCGCCCCTGAATTTGTGACACATCTTTTTGTAACACCCTGGTATTAATTTCAAAGCCCTCACTCATGCTTATTATGATAAGCAGTCGACCCTTTTGGTCAAAGGTAACACAGGGTGTTAATCCTCTCTTTAATCTTACACCCCTGGAGTAGAAACTCCGGAGGTCCCTAAACTATTACGGAAGGTTACAATAGTTAGAGTTGAGAAGTCTTATTCCCACCCTTGGTGGGGAAATATCCAAAGCAATTACTTCTGCCTTCTCGGTGTGAAGTCTAATAGCGTATTACATTTAACTTTTCAGAGATCGCTCTCGATTTCCTCTAGCTACTACGACGTAAAATCCCCTTTACTTCCGGAGCTTCCTTAACTTTAAGTCTTTTCCTTCCTTAATGTCTATACAAATTTAGCGAGCCATCTGTTCTGTACAGGGGATCTCGGGTCCAGCGCTTGGTGAATGGAAAATGGAAATTCAAGCGCGAGCTGATGTAGCGCCCATAAGCGGTGAATGGAATACGCTATTGATATTGCTGCCATCTAGGTGAAAAACTGAAAACACCTTGCACTCCTGGGAAAAATAGGCAGATCCATATCCCAGGGTTCATACGTAAACCGTTTTTCTGTAAATTGTGACAATCTCTGCGATTTGAAATGTGTCGGAAAAGGTTTTGGTCAAACCTAATTAGAGCCGGGTACGATGAAATGGGCTCTGGTATACATCTAAGTCCTGAATAACCTATAAAATTGTGTGGGACTTTCGTCCGAAATTATCGTTTGACAAGCTCCACTCTCCATCTTCCCTCCTCTTTATTTCAGAACACCGGTAAGCGATACTTATTTTCAATTGTTTCAAGTATCAAAGAACAGTGGCAATTTTCCATTGTTTCAAGTATCAAAGAACAGTGGCATCATCCCATTAAATAGTAATTCTAGTCGCGCGCTTATGCGTACGGAAATGATGGTGTCAACGCCATTACTTTTCTTCGACTACAGAGTAAAATTTCATTTAAATCCTAGAACATATGTGTTGGACAAAACGCTGGTGTTACGTGTCAAAACCCTTAAAATGCCCTCTATCGCGAGGGTCTTCACTCCTTTCGTATCATCGCTGGTACTTATTTCGACTAAAGATACTTTGACAATAGAGAGGGGGTGCCAGTACGGAATAAAGGGCTAAATTGTCTAAACGCAGCATCAGCTAGTATTTGATTCACCGAACATCTGTTGAATATGGTGAGAGCAAAGAAAAGTTGTAAATACAACCTTTCGGGTGTCGAGACGGGGTTTCTTTCTTTAAGTTGATGTTTATCCCCTTTTTGTTGATACGCTCGTTTACTTATTGGATAACGCCTTTGATCAACACTGCTTATATTCTATACCACTCTTTCTTTAACTCCTCAGCATTACCTTTTTTAAGTGTTACTGTATTTTTGATACTAAATTGTAAATGGTATGTTTTTTATTTTTCTTTTATATATTTTGTGTAGGGAAATTCAAGAAGAAACGTTCACCTCTGTTCAAATATTCTACTGAATATAAAAGAGATCTACAACGTCACGTTAGAAATGGTCCCCAAGATCAGTGTGACTATGAAAGTATGCGGAAGACAGATTTCATTGAACATCAACGCATTCACAGT
The DNA here is from genome assembly GCF_054372755.1 of Phalangium opilio. Classification (NCBI taxonomy): domain Eukaryota; kingdom Metazoa; phylum Arthropoda; class Arachnida; order Opiliones; family Phalangiidae; genus Phalangium; species Phalangium opilio. The sequence goes on from NW_028324165.1 coordinate 4,410,281, forward strand.
GGTGAAAAACGATTCAGATGTGATCAGTGTGAATATAAATGTACGTACAAGAGTTATTTGATCAAACATCAACGCATTCACAGTGGTGAAAAGCCATTCAGATGTGATCAGTGTGAATATAAATGTACGTACAAGACTTATTTGATCAAACATCAACGCATTCACATCGGTGAAAAATCCTTCAGATGTGATCAGTGTGACTATAGATGCAGGCAGAAGAGTTCTTTGCTCAGACATGAACGCATTCACAGTGGTGAAAAACCATTCAAATGTGATCAGTGTGAATTTGGATTCATGTACAAGAGTCATTTGATCAGACATCAACGCATTCACAGTGGTGAAAAACCATTCAGATGTGATAAGTGTGACTATGGATGCACGCGAAAGTGCTATTTGATCATACATCAACGCATTCACAGTGGTGAAAAACCATTCAGATGTGATCAGTGTGACTATAGATGCACGCTGAAGCGCTATTTGACCAGACATAAACGCATTCACAGTGGTGAAAAACCATTCAGATGTGATCAGTGTGACTATAGGTGCACGCTGAAGTGCTATTTCATCAAACATCAACGCATTCACAGTGGTGAAAAACCATTCAGATGTGATCAGTGTGACTATAGATGCAAGCTGAAGAGTTCTTTGCTCATACATCAACGCATTCACAGTGGTGAAAAACCCTTCAATGTGATCAGTAGGGCTTTAGATGCAGGCAGAAGTGTCATTTGATAATACCAAAAACGGATTTATGTAGGAAGAACGTTGAATGTAGCAAATTCCCTTCCCATTCTCGACTACTTTGTATTTTTTGATGGGAGTGGCTTATAATTTCAAAACTCGCACTCTCCATCTATCGGCCTTATTTTCTTATATTTTGGGCTTTAAATATAGATACTGCATAATTCAAGTAAATAATAATAATAATAATAACTTATAAATGTACTACAATAATATTTTTAGTACAAAGAAAGAAAAACCAGATACTTTAAGTAAATATTTGAAGAAACATCAATTATATATATACTTTACTTTACTTTAAAACTTAATTCCACTAAATCCAGAGTTATATCGCATTGTTGTCCACTTTGCTCTTTTACCACGCGCAATTTCGAAAAAAATAATTAAATGAAAAATTATTTAACCACGAAAATAGAGATCAGAATGACATTTTCGACCACTAGAAGTCGTTATATACAAAATTTGTGGGTGGAGCCAAAATATAAGCAGCACCAAAAATATTTTTGATACAAAATAAATGTTTTATATTCTTATTAAGAATAAAACAAGAGGATAAGAAAGGTCTGTCATCGCGTAATTTTTTAAGCTTTTATCATGATTACTCTATACAACAGTAACAAGGAGTATAAACCCATTAGTGGAAGCAGTATTTTTTTTCCGAAACAATCTCTCTTATGTTTATCCTCTCTAGACTTCGCTAAAAACGTATTACTCCTACGCAAAATATTAATAGACAGGCAAGGATTCATACCATTAAAGAAGGAGCGCAATATTATCCATATTTTCATTTCATATACAGAGAAAAGAAATATTATGTTTCTGAGAGAGGTTCCCATGTTTGTTGTGGTTTTGAAAAATAAATCGCAATGCACGGGCCTTGATAGATATAGGAGGCAATGAATGAAATATATCACAATGCACGGGCCTTGATAGATATAGGAGGCAATGAAGGAAATATATCGCATGCACGGGCCTTGTTAGATATAGGAGGCCATGATTTAATCTCTCTCTTTGCACGTTGGTTTATCTATAATATTTAAATAAATATAATTATTTTTAATTATTTTAATCCTCAATAATTAACAATAATAGTTGAATTGTTTAAACTAAAGTTATACCTATTATCTTCTCAAACTTTGCTAATATTGACGTTTAAATTGAAGCGTACCCCTCTTACCCTCTTATGTTTATCCTCTCTAGACTTCGCTACAAACGTATTACTCCTACGTAAAATACTAATAGACAGGCAAGGATTCATACCATCAAAAGTGGATGAGAGGAAAAGTATGAAAATGGCCAAAAGTCGCGAGTCGTCAGAGTTTCGCTGTAGTTGACCGTTTTATTGGCGTAGCTATACGGGGCCTGTTCACTCTCTTAAAATAGGTCTTGTGTTAATTCGCGGTTACAAGGTTACCGTCGTTTGCTATTGTGTATGCTAGAACTTCCTCGATTTGTGTTTGTAGTCAGGACAGAGTAGCTGGTAATGTTTTAAAAGGTATTTGAAGGTATAATATGGATTTAAGTAAGTTTATCAAAGCAATAGAAGAGCGCATAAAACTAGATACGTTTAAAACAAATGTCGGTAATTTAGCTATAGCACGAGCAGCTTGCGTCGTGATGCGCGTGATCGAGTGGGCTATGGTTAAACCAAGGAGCATAAATGTCTGAACTACTTTCAGTCGCGAGTTTGCAAGTCCATCAGTCACTAGTAGACTAAATAGTTATTGGCAAAACTTTGATGTCCGCGTTTTTTAACACAGGCTCTATGGCCATTGTCATACTTTCCCTCTCATCCACATTTGATACCATTAAAGAACGAGCGCAAAGTAGTTAACCCACCGAAATATGGAGAGTTAATTAGGTCATTTAAGTGTGCCGCCAGCCTTCTAGCGCGCTAAACCCGCGCGTGTATACTCGCGTGTGTCTAGAGTGGGGGAACACCGGTTTTTTATCCGGGGGGGTTTCTTTGAGTTCGTTTATTGGTCGAGGGTGGGGGTCGCCAATTGATTAGGTCTTTTTTAACTGGTTAAGGGGCGTGAACTTCTTTAGTCGTGACGTAATGGCCAGATTTAGATAAGAGGGTGTTAGCTTATGCGACGTATGTTAGACATCTGTTAACGTCTCGAATTTCACTGGAGACGGTTTTCTCTACGCCTACATGTTATCCGCTACTCGGTCATTGCGCTAGAAAGATCAGAAAATTGACTGAACAAGATGTCGCCAATAGTTTTAAAGGTATTGACTGACAACGTAATCTTTAACTGTAAAAATTTACTTTAATTGTACGATTACATATACATTAAATGCATAAATAATAAATGAAAAATACAGAAAATAAGATATAATTGAAAAATACATAAAAGTTGTTTACGGGAAGAATTGAGGAAATTAGGGACTCTCGATAGTATCTACGAGGAATATTTATCCTTTTTATTTCCCGGTAGTCGTTAATGTAATCTATTCTATAACCGTCAATTGATTAGGTCTTTGTTAATTGTTTATAGGTTTTTAGGACGTGTCTGTACTTGTCTTTAGTCGTGACGTAATCGCCAGACTTAAATAAGAGTTTGTTTGATAAGAGAGCGATCTCTCTTTATCTCGGTTATTCGACGAACGCCTTGAAGAGAGCAGTGACTTCCGAGGGAGATCTTACAAAATGCGTTATTTAGTGACGTATCAACGATTCAAAGGGCGCGAGGATTTCCAATATATGGTCGCGTATCTTTTAGATCAATGCGCTATGTATACAATATGTTTCGAACACCGAGTATCTGAAAGTGGGAAAATCGCTCGTGTTACGAAGAAATGCCCGATGTTTAAAGATAGAGAGCCTCAAGAAAAAGATATCGAGTATCAGAATCAGGTGGAAATTTTGAAACGATTCATATTACCTAGAAGTACCATTATTTTGGAGGAATTAGATGATGGACTTTTATTTACCCGATTGGGTCACGGTATAAATCAACCAAGAGCCAAAGCCCCGGAAACGGATTCACCGGCGCCATTGTGTTTAGAAGAAAAAGCCGAATTTTACGGAAATGACTTTATAAAATACATACAGGAACAAATGAGTAAATTCGGTACTCCCGATAGTTTTTATCATGAACATTTACCCGTTTTATTTCCAAGTATATGTTAATGTAATCTTCTTTAAAAGGTAGGAAGCGATTAAGGTTGCTCTCGGTGTAGTGGTTAGCGCGTTTGTTCGCCAATCAATAGATCGCGAGATCGAACCCCGCTCTAACCATCACATCGAGTTCAACCTTTTATTTCTAAATAAAATTGGATAACGTGTAAATCCTCATTCATTTTTAAATAAAATATCAATTATGTCGGTCAATTCTTTTTTCGTTACTCTGTTAAGTGATAAAACTTATGAATATCCCGATAATTCACAATCGTCTTTCACGGTCAAATTAGGTAAACCAATTATTCTTTCAAACGAATGGGAAATTGGTTTATCGGAAATATTAACACCGAAAATTTCAACCGTAATAGACAATACCTGTAACTCTTTCGAAATACAGGTACCTGAACGATATTTAACGAATGATGGCTGGGACGTTAGAAGAGTGGAGTTAATACCGCAAAAGTACGAAGGTTCGAAAGATAAAAATGGAAACGCCGTATTTTTTTCAATGCAGAATAAACTGGTGCGTGACTTAACCGTTCAGCTTGAAAAACAGAATTTTCCCGTGAAAATACAGGTTATAGATATGTCAGTCCCGACTGGGCCTCCTATCAAGAGAGTTAAATTATCAGTCGATGCCGGTCACCAGGCCAGGCTAGCTCCTGGCCCTCTGGCTCAGGTTTTAGGATTCGAAACGGACGAGTACATTACTGGGGAATACATTTGTCCCATTCCATTGTCTCAACAAGCTAGAAATATTACGATAAACTACACCAATAATTATATCGAGATAAAATTGAAAAAAACTTTAAAACTTCAAAATCGTATGGTAACGGTAAAGATTCCTGAGGGACCCTATAGCGTCGACGCCCTATTGGAAGCTATGAATAGAGCGATACCCGAAGCTCATCAATCTCGGTTTAATTTCTCATTAAACGATAACGGTACCGTTCGAATAACGACTGATAAGGAGTGCACCGTGCTTTTTAGAGGCGTTCGTAACAAATTAGGTTCTATGTTAGGATTCGGTGACCAAACTAATCGTCTATTAGGGTCTGCAAACGCCAACTTCAAACCGGATTTAGTCAGTCAATATTTATACGTTTACACTGATCTGATATACCCCCAGTTTATAGGCTCTGGTTTCAAACCTCTTCTACGCGTCATTCCCACTAAAAACGATACGTCGGAGAAAATTATCACATACGATACTATAGACTATTATCCTATAAGATCCAACGAAATTGAAACTATCAAAATTGATATTAGAGACGAAGCCGACGCTCCTATATCCTTTATATCGGATCGCATCATTATCAAAATTCACTTTAGACGACATGTCTCGACCTAATAGGTACGTGTCCTATTATCAGGATCAGTTCCTTGGATCTCCACCAGGTGTATTAGTGCAGAAAGGATTTGGTTTGGGAGGCATTTTTAGAGCTTTGATGAGAATGTTAACTCCTCTAGCGAAACCGATAGCTAAGAGCGTGGGTAAAGAAGCTTTAGGACTTGGTGGAAGGTTTATTCAAGATTTAAGCGCTGGAGAAGAACCCAAGAGAGCGTTCAAAAGGAATCTAAAAATAGCCGGCTCAAATTTAATTCATAAAGCGGGTGATAGTCTGGCTAATTCTCAGTACGGGTCTGGTATTCGACGGAAACGTCAGAAGATACGCAAGAAGAAAAGTAGATCAAAGGCCGATTTTTTATCATAAAACAAGATGGCCCAATTCGAAGGGATGATGGGGGAATTAGACCTATTCGCGACACCCCCTTTGAACGCTAATATTATAACTAGTAGCGACGAAAGTTATCAACCTTTAAGTTCCGTAACGGATAGTGGACCTTTGGAATTTTTTGTCCCTGGCACGAGCGAACATTATATCGACCTTTCTAAAACTAGGTTAAGGCTGAAGGTCAGGGTGCTTCATTTGGACGGCACCGAAGTACCAGCCGCTGAAACCAAAGTAGCTCCGGTTAATCTTTTACACGCCGCCCTCTTTTCCCAAATAGACGTCTTTTTAGGAAACACGAGCGTTCAGTCCCCTAACCAAGGAGCCCCTTATATCGCTTATCTCGAGAATTTATTAAATTACGGTATAGATGCTAAAGAAAGCCAACTAAATCTAGGGTTGTATTATAAGGATAATCCGATCGATCCCGATTCCGCCTGGGTGGCAGCCAATAAAAAACTACCAATGGGATATTAAGAAGAGCCGAGAGAGCCAAGGTATCGAGTACGATAGATTTATACGCCCCGTTACACGTTGATATTTGTCGCTTAAATCGTTTCCTATTGAATAATGTAGACGTTAGATTTAGGCTTATTCGATCCAAACCAGAGTTTTGCGTAATATCGAAAGAAGCCGCTGATAAGAAATATAAAGTGGTTATCGATAATGCCTCATTGTACGTTAAAAGACTAAAAATAAATCCCGAAATAATGTTAGCCCACGCTACGGTATTAGAGCAAACCAGCGCCATCTATCCTTTGAATCAAACAGTCGTGAAAACCTTTTCAATTCCAGCTGGAATGAACGACGTTAATCGAGAAAACGTCTTCTTAGGTAAAATACCTCAAAGAGTAATCATAGGTCTAGTTCGAACCTCGGCCTTTAATGGTAATCATTCTTTAAACCCCTTTAATTTTGAAACCTTTGATCTTAATTACCTATCCGTCAACGTCGGTACCGATACCTATCCTTCGGAAGCCTTTACGCCTGATTACGAAAACAATCTATACACTCGAGAGTACATGTCGTTATTCACCTCTCTAAACACATACAGAAAAAACAAGGGAAATTTTATCACGTACACTCTAAGAAATGGAAGTGTTAAATAGGTGTTAAAACGGTGTAAACACCGTAAAAACACCCAAAAGAGTGTTTTATTACCTCGAGTTTTTAGGGGCCAATTTAAAGTGTAAATTCGGTGTAAAATAACACTATTAAAACACCGTTCGAAATTAAAACATGAAAAATTATAATACTGCGGGTTTCTTAAATAAGGTCTTTCATTTATTTTTCATTAATGTTTTAATATTAAAGTCAATACAAACAGTAAAAAATTATTGAAAAACGTACTTGTTAAACCTTTTTTTAAAGATGATATTCATGAAAGAAAACAGTTTTATCCTTTAAATAAAATTAACAAAGAAATTGGTAATCTGGCGGTGTTGTACCTTCATAAAACTATGCTAAACGTGTTAGGCGACACTCTTACAGGTGTTAAGCGATACTCTTAAAAAACGAGACTAGGTTAGATACTGGCCTCACAGTAGGGCCAGCTTGAGAAGCCAAAGTGGGGCACTTGCTTTTGTGACATTTTTTATCATTATTTTGAGAAAAATTAGAGTACTAAATGGATTTTTTTTGTAAAATCTGTAGTGCAAATTAGATTAAACGCGTTTCTGGTGCTCGAAAAAGTCTTAGTGAAAAGAGATTATTAAATTTAACAAGAACGTCTATATCTACTGCTTGAATATTATAGCCTCCAAAACTAATTTAATACCCTATGCATTTGTACGAATTGAAACTTTCTGCCTTTTTCAGAAGTTCATAAACCCGTAAAAATGACTTTATACGCAACAACCCTCGCTTAAAGGGGTATAGTTCTGCATGTGAGAACTTTCCTCCCTATAGGTGATGAAGTTCTCTCAAGATGGAACCCTGCACTCTAAGAAATGGAAGTGTTAAAAAAGTGTTAAAACGGTGTAAACACCGTAAAAACACCCAAAAGAGAGTTTTATTACCTTGAGTTTTTAGGGGCCAATTTAAAGTGTAAATTCGGTGTAAAATAACACTTTTAAAACACCGTTTTGAAATTAAACATGTAAAATTATAGTATACTGCGGGTTTCTTAAAAAAGGTCTTTCTTTTTCATTAATGTTTTAATATTAAAGTCAATCCGAACAGTAAAACATTATTGAAAACCTTAATTTTTAAACATATTTTAAAGATGATATTCATGAAAGAATATATTTTTATCCTTTAAATAAAATTAACAAGGAAATTGGTAATCCGACGGTATTGTACATTCATAAAGCACTGCTAAACGTGTTAGGTGGCACTCTGAAAAGCGTTATGCGACACTCTTAAAAGTGTTATGCGACACTCTCGCAGTGGCGTCGCTAGGCCTTTTATGGGGGCTATAGCGCCCCCAAATTTCAAAGTTAGCCCCCTCAAAAGAATCTGTAAACTATACCAAAAAATTGCTCGTAGCCCCTAAAATTCTTTAACAATGTAGTGAATAAAAATTATAATGAAAATTTCGTTAAGTTTCATCTTTGTAGAGATGAATTTCAATATCAAACAGTAGTGGGGACTAAAAGCAAACGAAAACTAAACTTAAAAAAGACGAGTGAAATTCTTTCATCCACAATTGTCTCATAGTCAATAACTCGGTTCCGTTCTCTTTATCAATAAAAGTTTGTATATCTTTTATATACGAATCATAAGATTAAGCCCCCCCCCCAAATTTCAAGCCCTAGCAACGCTATTGCACTCTTGAAAGTGTTACGCGATACTCTTTAAAGTATTGTGTGACACTAAAAAAACGAGACTAGGTTAGGTACTGACCTCACAGTAGGGCGACTATTATTATTATTGTTACTATTGGGGAGAGGGGGCTCACATCCTTGCACCGATGCCTGAGGCATATTGTGCACCCTCATATTCAGGCCTTGAAGAGACCTGTGACCGCGGTGTAGCGTAGAACTCGTTCCACCGTTATGGACTATAAATGCCAGCTTGAGAGGCCAACATGTAGGGCACATGCTTTTGTGACATGTCTTATCTTTATTTTGAGAAAAATTAGAGTAGAAAATGGTTTTTTTTTGAAATATTTTACAGTAGATTAGGTCAAAGGCGTTTCTGGTGTTCGAAAAACTCTTCGTGAAAAGAGATTGTTAAATTTAACAAGTTCGTGTGCATCTACTGCTGGGATATTATAGCCTCCAAAACCGATTTAACACCCGATGCATTTATACTAATTTAAAACTTTCTGCCTTTTCAGAAGTTATTAAGTCGGTGAAAACGACCAACTGATCATGCAGATTCACGCTGGATTTTAAGCAGTTTCACATTGCATGAGAGAACTACCCTTGCATAAAGGGGTATAGCTCTGCATGTTAGAACTGTCCTCTTAAGTTCTCTCAAGGTGGAACCTTGCTATTAATATAGCGCTATTCGTGAATAAATCAAACACTCTGAAAGGTGTCGTGCGACACTCTTAAAGGTGTTATACGACGACCTGAAAGGTGTTATGCGTCACTTAGAAACGTGTTATGCTACACTCTAAAAAACGTTATTTAAACTCGGAAATGTGCTATTCTACACCTTTTAAGGAGTTGCACAACACTCATATGAGAGTAAAAAATTAACTTTTAGTTCGATATAAGAGTTAAAAAGGTGTTAAAATACACCTCTATTGCACCATTTTATTCTTATCTTTAACACCAATTTCTCAAATAAGTGTTATTAAACCCTTTCAGGGGTGTAAATGAACACCTGTAACGGTGTCAAATTTGGACCCATATAAACTACTTTTAAAGGTGTTAAAGCACACCCCAATTTCTTAGAGTGTACGAAGAGTACAAAAAAGGTTACGCTTTGTATTGCCTAGATTTAAGCCCGGATGAAAATGCGGGGGCTAGTCATCTTTCTTTGCCCCGACAAGGAAATCTACGTATCAATATGAAATTTAAAAACAATTTACCACACAATGTCACGTGCATAATTTATTCCGAATTTGAAAATTCTATCATGATAACTAGGGATCGCTCGGTGTTATTTAATCCCGAGTAAAAAGGCTCTATATAACCTCTGATTTAAGAAGCATTCTCTCATAACCGGTTAGAGATGAATCAAGTACACTACCTATCGGAGAAGCAAAACATTTACGTTGGAAGCGGAATTCTTCCCGTCTTCAATGTCAAACGACTCGATACTAAAACCGAAGCGTCTTTCGACAGTTGTATTTGGAATAGTATATGGACTTTCGAAGCGGATATTGACGCTTTCTTTAACGGAATAACGGGACGATTTCTGACTTGGTTAGTTGACGGTACTCAGAGAGTTAAGCTAGAATGCTTCGTATGTCAGAGAGGAAAAATAGTTGATATTCGTCAATATATTAGAGGATCGAATAATAGATATAATATTCTATTCTCAACATCGAAAGGATTTTCATTAAATAAAGACAGTTGGTTAAGGTTAAAGAACTTGAAAAATGTTATTGGTAGCGAATTAAAGCGAAAAGAAGAGGCCAGAGAAATAATGAAGAAAATTATCTTGGACAGTTTGACCAATATTTTATTTAATTTCACTGATTCGTGCGAAAATATCAGCTGTCACAACGAAATCGCCCACGATATCACTTGTTTACCCACGGATACTAATTGGAGCGAGAGAGTGGAGAAAAACCTAATTAGAGCTATTCCGTTGCTTAACTACGAAAGAATTCTAGAATCCTTTGTCGAGGAATACGGAGATTACGAAGACGACGTCTCAATTTTATTTAACGATATTCTCGGAAACTTTGTCGGTCTAAAAACTGAACTAATGTACGGTTAAAATATATGTCACTCTTATCTCGCGTGTATTGGGTCATGGATTACTCTAAGGCGTCTGAAAATATTCCGAGAGGATTTGAAATCGTTGGAATGCGTTACCTCGGAGAAGAGCAAAATGAATTTAATATCGAAATTACTCGATAAACGGTGCCAAGGGACCAGGAGATATTCGCCAGAGAACAACCACTACCGAAGCTAATGTCCTAAATGATCCAGTGTTTAATGACGTATCTATTTAAAATATATTCTTGGAAATTTTGTCGGTCTAAAAACAATGTATTGTTAATTTTTAAGTAACCGAATAAAATATAAATTACTCTTATTGTTGCGTTTCCTATACCTACGTTATATATCAATTTTTTTCCTTATTTAGAAAATATTCCAGAAAATTGTATCTCTCCCTCTTATATAATACCCTACAACTACGTTATATTATCAGATATCATTTTCGATCTTGTTTAGAAAAAATGTCTCTCTCAAACGCGTACTACGACCCCGAAAATCCCTCCTCTTTTTCCGGATTGGATAAATTAACGAAAGGAGTTCCTCAGTCTTCGAGGAAAGAAGTTGAGAGTTTTCTATTAAAACAACCCACCTATACTATTCATCGTTATCGTCGATTAAAGTTTCCTCGCAATAAAATTACAGTGACATCTATGGATGAGACTCATCAGGCTGATTTAATAGTTTTAGATAAACTTTCCAGATACAACAAGGGTATGAAATATTTGTTAAGTAATATAGATGTTTTGAGTAAATACGCCTACGTTATACCTATTAAAAACAAGACTTCCGCGGAAGTTATAAGAGCTTTTAAAATAATACATAAAGATGTTGTACCCACGAATATAAATACGGACGCTGGCTCTGAATTTTTAGCTAAACCAGTTCAGCAATATTTTAAAGAGAAAGGTATTCACCACTACGTAGCTTACGGGAATAAAAAAATTGCGATCTGCGAGAGATTTAACAGAACGGTTCAAGAGAAAATACACAAATTCATAACTAGCGCTGATACTCGTAGCTATCTGAGTGCGTTACCAAAAATAGTTAAGGCTTACAATCACTCGATACACCGCTCAACTGGTATCGCGCCAGTCAATGTTAATCTACAAAATGAGCATAAGGTGTGGTACCGTCTTTTCGGTACCATTAAACCTGGGACAAAACCAAAGCTAAAAGAAGGTGATTTAGTAAGGTTGAGTAAATTTGAAAAAACCTTTTCAAAGGGATATAAAGGCTACTTTACAAAAGAGATCTTTATTATTGATAAGGTTTTATACCGTAATCCTCCAGTATACGTCGTTAAAGACAAAAATAACGAGATAATTAAAGGAACGTTTTACGAATACGAACTATCTAAAGTGATATGAATACGTTACAAATAAATCAAATATTATCATGCGACCAGAGGACAAAACCCTACTACCTAGGTACTTTTCCTAGAGACATGCTTCCCAGGAAACCTAGAAAGAAGAAATTTTGTTTTGTTCTGAACACGGAGAGAGCCGAGGATCCTGGACTTCATTGGGTAGCCATTTACGTTGAAAACAATGAAGGTAATTTTTTCTGCAGCTACGGGCAGAGCCCGGATACGTATAAAATTAACCTGGCCAAATACGCGTCCAGATGGATCTATAACGATAAATTAATTCAAGATATGTTCTCCCTTTGTTGCGGACCTCATTGTATATTCTTCCTTCTTCAAAGATGTCTGGGAAATTCGTTTCATAGAGTTCTGAAAATGTATGAAAATAAAACGGAAATTAACGACGCCTTATCTTTATGGAATATCTGCCTTCACTTGTTAAGACATAGATATGAAAAATGTAACCAATAAAATATTAAAGTTGTAATGTTTAATAATCAGATACACTTGTATTGAATGCGAGAATAAAAATATTTATTATTCGATTATAATTTTTTATATAAATTGTAATTATCATGCTTTTATATAAATTGTAATTATCATGCTTTTATATATAATCAGATACAAGCTTTTTTATATACTCAAATACATGCTTTTATATAATCAGATACGTGTTTTTCAATATAATGAGTTAGATGCTTTTATATAAAATGTAATAATCATTATTAAGGTTATTTTTTTGAATTTCTATAAGTTACCCATTCGATCTTAGATTCGGGCTTTTGAAGTTCTTTCAAACTAGCTTCGCGATCTTTTTTTATTTTGGCTTGTGTAGGGTACGGTTTTGATTTCGTAGATGGAATTTTCGCGAGTCTTTTTTTCGGCGAAGTCTCATCGTTAGGGTTTAGTTTCCGGAACTTTGAACCAGAAGCGCCCTTCGTTGATAAGGCCTGTTGAGACGTCACGGGCTGATTCGGTACCATGGGTGTTAAAACTGGCATACTCGGCGTTTGAGACGTCCCGGACTGTTTCGGTACCACGGGTCCGATGGGTGTTAAAATTGGCATACTGGTCGTTCGAGAGAGAGACGCTGGCGTAGTAAACGATATCGCCGGTGTTTGACCCATTGCTGTACTACTCATTATAGGCTGTGGGGTAGTCAGACTCGAGGAGATATTAAAAGGGATACTTTGGGGAGGGGTAGCGACATTAGTAGGGACAATTTGGGAGGGGGTAGAGATATTAATAGGTATATTCTGGATAGGGGTAGGCCACGATGGAGGAATCCAAGACGAGGATGAAGGACTTAGAGGCTGTATTTTACTCGACACTCCGGGTGCTGGAAAAGACGAACTCGTTGTAGGTGGCAAGATAGTAACGCTTGGTGGCTCCGCTAAACTCTTTAAAGATAAATATTTTTGAAGAGTTAAAAGGTACTCCTTCAATTTTTCCTCGGCAGAACCAGGCTTTCTCAGTACCTCTTTAATGGCGTTGTCTAAACTGTTAACTTCCTTTTGATTGTCCGTCAGTAAAGCCGCTGGTACTAAAACGCACTTTTTCATTATCTAGTAAAGACCGAAGCTATTGTCGGTATTAACATTGAAAGCAACGCCGGCCAGAATCCTCCTACCTGTTTAATTAACACCTGTCGCCTCTTTTTGTCGCTTAAACCTCTCTTGGATAAATACCTTATAACGTTTTTGTAACGTTGAAGTCTTTTCTTTTTATGACGATTCAATGGAATACCGCCGTTCTTCAAATTATAACAAATACCGCTTATACAATCCAATTGGGGTCGCGTACACTTTGATATTAAAAGTTTTCTTTGTTTCACACCGCTTTTACGCAAGAGATTTAAAAAGGGTAATTGGTTCCTAACCGACACGGGTAAAGGCATGTCTCGAAATGAGGTTAAATAAATTGAGATTTATATTTTATGGATTATTATTTTCTAACGTAGATTACCATCGGTCCTTCATTGGGGAATATATTGGACCTAAGTCTTAAACTATTATCGGTACTTTGTTTTAGATCTATTAAGATATAAGAATACTTTTTTTCGGTACACTCTTCGTACGCTTCCGTTAGGCGTTTGGTGTCTGTAGGAAAAAGCTGACGACTTAAATAGCGAACCTGGTTATTATCCCTAGGATTTTTAAACATAACGATATAAGAACAGTTCAATGATATATTTCTAGAATATTTACCTGGGTTAAAGACATTTTGAGACAGCAGCACGATGCTTAAAGATAAATGATGACTCCCGACACAAAAAAGATTACTTATAAACTCCTGTTTGGTACAGGTGTTAGCTAGATCGTCTAGGATTAAAAGATTATTTATTCGTTTATCAAAAAAATCAGAATCATTAGGAATTAGTCCTTCGTGGAATTCAATAGGTAAAAAGAGTTTCAGTTCATCAAAAATGTCCTGATAAACACTATAGCAATAGACTATTCTATCAGGAGGTTTGTCCATGATAATGTCTTTATATTTGAGTAAATTTATTACCCACGTTGTTTTCCCCGAGCTGCTTGGGCCAGCCAGTAAAATGGTCATCGGTGTTTCTAAGCGGAGGCGATACTCTAACCCGTTCTCCATTTTTAAAACGTTCTCTAATATCGTCTATGAACTCGTAGTTGACTCGATCTTCGTACGGTATCACTCTCACTTTAACAAGGTGGGAAAACGTGACCCGATGTTTAGTGGTCCGTTTTCTCATTTGACGTGGCAGACGGGTCTTGATGATTTAAATATCCGTAAGGAAGTGTTGTGTAATCCTCTAAGACTCTACGTTTATTGAAACTATATCCAAAGGTTTTCTTTAGATTGCCTAATAAAAGTGTAGCTGTTTCTTTACGTCTTACAACATTAAATGGAACGGTGACCGACAAAGTTTTAGAGGGACTATATAAAACACTTTTAATCGAATCAAAGTTAATGATTTCTTCATTTCTTCTGTTAAGGGTAATACCTTTCATTTTAATAACAGATTTACCGTCTGTGGTACGGTAAGCGTACAACTTAGGCCCTGTCGAGACAAATTCGAGAATCGTCTCACCCTTTAACTCATCCGTCCAACACCCTAGATTACTAGATAAGGGTGGTAGATATTCCCCTTCCTTTGTTACAACTATACATGAATCAGTGTCACAATAAAGTAACCTCTTACCCATTTTACTTATCGTATTATACAACTCGATACGTCCTAATGAACTAACAAAGGAAGCTATCGTGGGACTTCCTTTGTAGTAGGTAGGAGCGTATTCTTTTTTTAGTTTATAACTGACTAAACAGATTTTATCGTTTACCGGTTTCAGGTCTAACAGTTCTTTCGTTTCATCAGTTATTATCTGAACTAATCCAGCGTAAGAGTCAATGTATACATTTTTTCTCTTATCCGTATTGTAACTCATTTTTCCCCAAAGCGAATTTAGACATAGTTTACTAATGGCGCGGAGAGTGGGGTTGTCCACTATCTCTTCTTTATTAATAACTATTCCTTCTCGGTCATAAATTGATTTTAAATACGCTTCTTTTTGCTCTTCGCTTTCTATTCCCGAAGGCCAACCTGAACTAGATTGTTTAATTTTAAGGTAACAATCAATGAACGTGTCAAATAAACCGGTATTTTCTTTTCTGTCAAACTTATCTTTGTAATGTTGGACTTCAAAAAACTCTAGAATCTTATATCCATTTTTAACTGCTAGATATACCTCGGGACTTGGCCAACAACCACAGAAGGATCTTTCTTCCGAATTATGTGTACAGACTGATTGTTCAGTTTCAACGCATTTTAAACACAAAGCAAAGAAAAGTTTCTTTTTAGTTTTAATTGGAAGGACAGGCAAAAATAGATTTTCAGGCGCTAATACTCGACAAGAAATAAGACCGAAATAAAAATTAGGTTCAAAGTTGAAGTCTTTCGTAATAATTTCAGGATGACCTTTAGGAAATACGCCCCATTTACATACGTAAGGATAGAGCGAGCAGATATCTAGGTATTGAATAGACTCGCCCGGTTTTGCCTTATAATACAGACATATACACTCGCTTCTTCCCCCGTACAAGGCACTCCTGGATCCAATTGGTTGTTTAAATTTTAAACTGTCACAATAGAGTTTAGCGTCAGGATCATCTCGTAATCTCTCATTGAACTCGCATTCCCAAATATTGAGGTGTTCGGCGTTCGGTAAAATCTTTTTTAGATAATTTTCCCTATCTAGAGTTCTTTCGTAGACATTTCTGTTTAGATCTTTAACTATAGGATTGTACTCGTAATGTTTTGTGTGTTTTACACATCCGTGATAGACGCATCCGTTATAGTTTAAAACAATTTCAGGATTTTTACAATATCCGTCTATTAAATAGTTTGACACCCTTTTTTCCCCTTCCAATGACAAGGCAGTTTGAAATTTTACCCCGCGTAATTTTTCTTCCAAGGCTATACACTTTAAGGCTCCGATACTAAAATTTCCACGAAAACCCTTTGCAGGTACGACACCTAGTGTGTATTTTTCAAGATGTTTGTGAAGGAAAATATTAGTTACTGTTCCCGCTATGGTAATACCACCTACGTTAAGCACGTCGACCCCGGAGACATTCCTAAATAACTCTCTAAATTTTTCCATTCCTAATTGTAGGACCTTAACATCTTGAATAGCGTATGTTTCAAGCTCCTGTCTCAGATTATAGGGCTTATCCTTTCTTTCCGAATACCATTTCATAAAATCCGCGTGCTCCTTATCTTTAAAATTATCGGGCTCAAATTGATGTATCTCGGGTATAGGGCCTACATAGTCTAACGTTTTTTCATTATGGAACAGATGCGGGAATTAGTCTTTTTTTTCTTCCCCGAGATCGAATGTAGATGAAAATTTTCTTAAGGGGACACTAATAAATCTGTAACTGTCAATGAATTTGATCTTTAGATTTTTTAAGAAGAGTGCCATGATTTTTGAACCGTTGAAGATAGGCTCAGGAACTATATTCCTTCTAAGTATTTCTTTCAATATAAAGAAAAAATCGAACCCTGCCCCGTTATGAGCGCAGCAGATTACATCGGAAAACAACATTCGCGCAACCTTTACTTTCTTATTTCCCTTTTTAATAGAGCTTGTCTCACATTGGAAAAGATAGTCTATAAAATCCTTTATACAATCAAAGCCCCTAAAGACACGAATGGTAAATTCTTTTGAATCAACGGATTCTTGCGCAGCGGAAACCAAGAGTACGGGAGTGTGTTCATTATTTAAAGGGATAGTTTCACAATCGAAGTATAGAAGACGAACAGGAGGATAATCAATATCTAGGGGCATCACCCAACAATGATTTTTTTCATGCGTAATTTTACAATTTTTGCAATTTAGATCACACTTATGATTTGGTTTTATTTCGCGAGCGCAATTTCCGCATCGTTTCAAAGAATCGCATGTTCCGTTACTCTTATGGTTATTGAAACATTCGGTTCCCTTTAAATATCTATTACACTCCTCGCATCTTATGAGTTTATACTCGTCTTTTCCATGATAAGCCTCCGTTGTTAAACAGCGGTAACACTTAGCCGTTTCCGAGCAAGAATGACTAGATTTTTCTTCCAGACCGTAAAATAGGGTTAAACAGTATTGACAATAAGCCTTAGCCGCGAACATTGAGATGTAAGACCGTACAACATGCATATGATTCCCAACTTTGAGGAGGAAAATTTTTTTTCCTTGTGAGGACCTATAAATATTTTCTCAAACTTCTCTTCCGCTGAAAAAATTACAATCTGGTAATCTGACAAGGCATTTTGAAACTTTTGAACACCCAATAAATCTACAGGACCCTCCGGGACTTCGGCTAATGCGTGTAACTCTAAAGCCGCGGTTTTTTGGGAAGGGTGGTCTACATTTCTTAATAATCGGAAGCTCCATTGATTAAACTCGTTTAGCTTTCCTATTGATTTTAAATAAGTTCGATCAGCTAGACTTTTACCCACGGCTAAGGCTCTAGAAACGCATAGAGTATCATTATTTCTAATAGGTATGTAAGCATAACCTTGATCAATATATTTATCCAGTTCAGCTATAGTTCGATTATGCACCGCTTTTCTACCTGTCATTGGAACATTGCATTTTAAAAGAATAACATCAATTTTTAGAGAACCCTCTAATAAAAGACTACGTTTGGACTGAGCCACCTTTTCGATACTAGAGAGTAATCGATCAGGAGTTAACTCATTTATCGCCATAAATCTTAAATTTACAGGGTTCTCTAACGCGTCGGAGCTTATGGCGAATCTAATTAAGTTATACTCTTCATTATTTTGCGTGATTTGGTTTATAAGAGATGTTAATATTTGGGAAAGTTGTTCGTGAATTTTTGTTAATTTTAGTTCTTCTAAGTTACGGAATTTAACATTATATTCTGTTGTAATACATTTATATTTTCTAGATTTTCGATTAGATATTTTGTCTATCTTGAAATATTGTTCAGGTCTAAATTTTGTGGATAAATCGATGGGATAAAGTTCATCATCTGAGGATGACGAAGTGTCCGACATTTTTTTCTTAATGGGAAAGTTCTTCAAATCTATTGATTGTTTTCTCCAAGGCAACAATTATGTTATGGAGATCGTCTGAATCTCTAATTACGAACTGCTTCTCATAGGGTTGTCCTCTGTATTTAAAGATGGCTATTTCTCGGTCAGGCGTGGTGGCTATTTGAATGGGTTCTTCTGACATATATACCGTTGCGCCCCAATCTCCCTGAGCGTTGTTCAGAATTGATTTCAGTTCAAATGCGCTCTCGTATTTAATACATATACCGTCCTTAGTAGGGATGGGAAACGGTTTTCGCGGGTTCTTTGATTTCGCGTACCTCCTAATATCAAGGTATAGAGACCATTGAACGACGATATTTTAACACCTAATAATCTATCCCGACCATATTCTATTATATGATCTTTCCAATCTTCCTTTTTAAATCCCGACTGAGATAACAAGGTCTCTACTTCTTTGTCACAGGATTGTGTCTCATCCTTTGATTCGGCCTATTGAAATGCCTATTTCCTATGAACTAAATCTTCTAATCTCATTGAAAAAGTATAAAGTACTCACCATTCTCAGGAATAGAAATTTCTTGCTGCGAGATGTTAATGCAGTAATTTCGGCACGAATGAATCTCGAACGTTGAGTCTGAGCTTTTATACTATACGGTTGTTATCTTTTCTAGGTTTACGTCCGAGAGGGTTTCATATTACTTAACTACGTCATTATATATTCAGTAAATTAAATTTATATTTAAACCTTCAACGACATCTGTTTCTTTTTAACGAAATTGAATAATTATAACCTTAAGGTCAAATTAAATTAGTTTTCGGCGTGTGATAATTTATAACTAACTCTTTCCCATAGGCCGATGAACGTATTTATTCGCGTTATAATATTAAATTACATACGCATCTTTTATTTTTAAGTCTCCAAACACATCTGGTTTAGTTTAACTTTATATAACTCGTTCAGTTGTAATCTTAAACTTAGTTATAGATATTTTATAAATCTTTCCTATCGTCGATGATCGTCTTTATTTATGTTATTATATATGTATAGATTAAATAATATTAGATTTCATTCGTATCTTTTATTTTTCAAAGTCTCCAAACACATCTGTTTTCCTTTAATTTTTTATCCAAGTCTTTCACGTGTAATCTTAAGGCTACACTTAACTATCGAAAATTTTATAACTAATTATACTATCACCGATGAACGGTTTCGTGTTACTATCGGACTCCTAGTATACTCGTGGGTGAGAAAAAATGTATAAATACAGCGTTTAAGCCTTTGTATTCTCTACAACGCAATAAAATTTCATAAACTCAATAACTTCTTCTTCTAGTCTCGCAATAAAAAATGTAAGTATTTTTCTAGTATTTTAAAATGGTTAGGCAACAGTGACCCTTATCTTAGTGTCTTTTAGTTTCTAACGCATCACCATATATCTATAACCTCTTCTTTACTCAGAAGTCTTTTTAAAAACTTAATATATACATATAATGTAAGTATTTTCTATTAGATTTAAACCCTCGATTAAGAGACTTATATTTTAAAATAGGGAGTCCCTTATCTTTATCGCCACGAGCTTCGCGATCGTTTTTAGTCGCACTAGGAACCTACGTTGTAGGTTTCTAGTCAAAGAAGTATTAAATCTTAACTAATATTTTAGAATTTTTCCTTATACGTGTGTTTTCATTTTAATAGATAGGCTGCATACGCGATAGCGGTGAACGTAGCGTTAGGAATTTTCAAATTCCTGACGAGGAGTGTTTCCGTAGAACGGATAACACGGTTATTTATAATAACCTCAGATATTCCGGTTTGGGGCGTGATGGTGAATACGGTCAAGACGAGATCCGAACCGTACTTCAACAATTAACCCGAGGTTGCGATACCGTTTACGTAAAAGGGCCAGATCAAAAAGAATTTTTAAATTTTTTTCTTGGAACCCTCCGGGTTGTGGATATAGGAAGGTTGGGTGCCCCTTCAATTCGCATTATGCCGGGAGGGGAAGATGTCTATGACCCCCATTTACGATTCCCGCATAACGGAGATAGATGCGCTCTGGTAAGAGCTAGAAAAATTGAGGTCTTTTTCAACGCTCAAGAAATGGCACCTCAGAGCCGCGCCGGCTCGGTCGATTGGGGTTTAGCCGACGAAGCTCCGGTTTCGCCGGCACCCAATCGTAATTTAATTCCGGCCGGTGCTGAATCTCCTTATTCGTGGGAGAGTAATTGGGGTGACGATGGTGACATAGATATCCCCATTTTACGTAACGTTATCAACACTGAATACCGGCCCCGTATCGAAACCCCTCCTCCCCCATACCCTGGTACTCCTTCCCCTCCTCCAAACATCCTTCCTCCCGATGACCCGCTTGAGCGAATTCAACAACCAGCCCAGGCTGTTGTCATTCAGGAAGGACCTCCGATTCCTGGCGCCGATCATCGCGAGATAACGTTAAACCTATCTGACGGTAAATAGAAAACTTTTTTAAATAATGCATCATTTATTAACTGTAAACTAATGAATCATTTATTAATTGTAAACTAATCTTTTGCAGTTCCGCGCGACACCCCGATCCTAATCACCGTGGCGGGTGGTAAGTATATATTAGCATTTGAAAAGGTTTACAATAGGGTATAATAATACTCTATTGATTCGTTACAGAGGGGCCTTTGCTTTTAAAGATTACTTTTTAAAATTTATTCATATATATTTACTTTTTAAAATTTATTCATATTTATATATTTCATCTTATCTATTTTGTGTATTTTCATTTTATATCTTACTTTTATGTATTTTTCAATTATATCTTATTTTCTGTATTTTTCATTTATTATTTATGCATTTAATGTATATGTAATCGTACAATTAAAGTAAATTTTTACAGTTAAAGATTACGTTGTCAGTCAATACCTTTAAAACTATTGGCGACATCTTGTTCAGTCAATTTTCTGATCTTTCTAGCGCAATGACCGAGTAGCGGATAACATGTAGGCGTAGAGAAAACCGTCTCCAGTGAAATTCGAGACGTTAACAGATGTCTAACATACGTCGCATAAGCTAACACCCTCTTATCTAAATCTGGCCATTACGTCACGACTAAAGAAGTTCACGCCCCTTAACCAGTTAAAAAAGACCTAATCAATTGGCGACCCCCACCCTCGACCAATAAACGAACTCAAAGAAACCCCCCCGGATAAAAAACCGGTGTTCCCCCACTCTAGACACACGCGAGTATACACGCGCGGGTCTAGCGCGCTAGAAGGCTGGCGGCACACTTAAATGACCTAATTAACTCTCCATATTTCGGTGGGTTAACTACTGCGCAATATTATCCATATTTTCATTTCATATGCAGAGAAAAGTAATTATTATGTTTCTGAGAGGAGCTTCCCATTTTGGTTGTTGTTTTGAAAAAAATATCGCAATGCACGGGCCTTGATAGATATAGGAGGCAATGAATGAAATATATCACAATACATGGGCCTTGATAGATATAGGAGGCAATGAATGAAATATATCACAATGCACGGGCCTTGATAGATATAGGAGGCAATGAAGGAAATATATCGCATGTACGGGCCTTGGTAGATATAGGAAGCAATGATAATCTCTCTCTTTGCACGAGAGGTTTATCTTTAATATTTAAATAAATATAATTATTTTTAGTTATTTTAATCTTCAACAAGTTGGGAAAGCCAAAATATTACCTCTCCGAGTGGAGATGACTATCACTACCCCTTAAACAACCTAAATATATGCATCTATCGCTTTTTTTTAATTCTTTGCAAGTGCAGGAATTCAATTTTAAAATAGTTCAAGCCTTTTCAATATCTCTCAATTGCTGTGGAAACTCTACTCTCTCGCTATACCTCAACCGTATTCTTAGTCTACCAGTATGATTTGTAACATTTGTCCATATCAAAGCTGAATCATACCTCGCCACACAAAAAGCAAATGTCCCCAAAACATGGAAACCACAACCCAATCACACATAAGCTAGGCTCCCACTTAACCAAAATAATTATTAAACAGTTAAATACTCACAAAGATTGGTAAAATCAATCTACTTCAGTAATACGTAGCGCTTAAATATATTATTTTCCGAACAAAATTAATCGAGCAAATTTAACGCTTAACTTCTTCTCTTGAAATTCTATCAAAGAGTGATTCAACTGTTTAAAAAAAGGTTTTTTTCGCAAATAGGGCGCTATCATATCAACCACAATTTCGTCATATTTAAAAAATATACAATGCCAACAACTTTTTTAGACACAATAGTGGAAGTTTTAGCCTCATTTAAAACATGTAAAACATTATCTCATCTACAAATAGCTTACACATGTCTTTTTTACCAACACCTAGCCGTTTGGATTTTTCTAAAGCAATCTTAGCACCAAAATATTTTTTGATACAAAATAAATGTTCTATATTCTTCATTTTTGAAAATATATTTTTAAGCGTTTATAATGATTACTCTCTACACCTACACTAACCTTACACAAACAAGGAGTATAAATCCACTAGTGGAAGCGGTGTTTTTATTGAAAATAAATATTTTTAAACGTTTACCATGATTACGCTCTACAGCTACACTAATCTTACACAAACAAGGAGTACTATAAACCCACTACTGGAAGCGGTACTTTTATTCAAACGTAAAACAATTTCGCTTAAGTTAATCATCTCTAAGCATCGTTAAAAATGTCTCTACCACTCCTAGGTAACTGTATGCACTGGATTTTACGACATTGTAACTCAAATTCATCTGATTATGTTTTAACAAGGTTAAATCTAACTGGGAGTAAGATGAAAGGAGTAGAAGCTTATCTGTCTTAGGAAATATGAAATTTTATCTTAACAGTTCGTTAAATCATAAGTTTATAACGAAAAAACGCGGAAGGGGAAAACGAGCAGACAACAGCGATTTTTGGGGGTAGAAGGTTAAGAGCGCCATCTGTCGTCCGTGCCAAAGTTGAACTTCCTCTCGAAACGCAATGAGAAAGTGGATAAAATAATGCCATCAGCTATTTAACTGCGTCGATATATTTAACGACTTGACCCATGACATGCGCGTAACACTGGCTTTTATGAATCCTATTTATTGTTGGATGCTAGGAAACTTGGTAGACGTAACAGTCTGTACTAGTACCCAAGCATCCTTCAATAAACGCCTGGCAACATTGTGTTACGCACGGGACAACTAAAAAATAGGATGTGTATTTATCTTTCGACTCACTCCAAGCCTTTAAGCCCTCATTACAGAGGATTTGAAACACTATCGTAATTCCTAGTGTCTCGAATCTCTACGTTCCTGTCCATTATGAACAGTGCTGAGAGAATGATACATCAGAAAGAGCCATTCAAATCGAATTGCCGAAAATATTATCCATATTTTCATTTCATATAACAGAGAAAACAAATTATTATGGTTCTGAGAGGAGCTTCCCATTTTGGTTGTTGTTCTCAAAAATATATCGCAATGCACGGGCCTCGATAGATATAGGAGGCAATGAAGGAAATATATCACAACGCACGGGCCTTGTTGGATATAGGAGGCAATGTAGGAAATATAACGCAATGCACGGGCCTAAATAGATATAAGAGGCAATGTAGGAAATATAACGCAATGCACGGGCCTTGATAGATATAGGAGGCAATGTAGGAAATATAACGCAATGCACGGGCCTTGATAGATATAGGAGGCAATGATTTAACGACTTGGGTTTATCTTTAATATTTAAATAAATATAATTATTTTTAATTATTTTAATCGCCAGTAAATAACTATAAAAATAGTTAAATCGTTTAAAATAAAGTTGTTCCTATTATCTTTCGAAACTTTGCTAATATTGACGTTTAACGTGAAGGGTACCCCTATTGCCCGCTTTTTTAAAATTTTGGGATATATATACGATTTGTTTCCATTATAATAATAGATAAACACGCATTCGCGTGAACCGATGGTGGAAGCCCTGCCATTGAGAGGCTAGACGTTTCTCGTAACCCTAGCCGATCGCCGCGTATATCTTGAAACCAAACGGTGAAGAAGGAAAAGAAGCCGGAATGGACTGACTGGCGTCCATGTTGAATGGACAAAGACCTGAAGATGGTGGTGCATAGAAGCTGGTGTCAATGTGGAATTGACGAAGAACAGAAGATGGTGGTGCATAGAAGCTGGTGCAAGGTGAAATTGACGAAGAACAGAAGATGTTTGTGCTAGGAAGCTAGCAAGTACAGAGTAGTGTCCATGTGGAGTGGACGAAAACCAAAGCTGGTGGTGTTGGAACTCAAGTAGAATAGCCAGAGAAGACAAACCCAAATTTCCGTGAACTGTCAATGCAGTCCGTAAATTGGGAACACGTTTGCTCCGATACGCAAACTGCGAACGCGGTCACGTGGGGCGTGACAGACAGACACACAGACACGGCCGGTGTAATACCTCTCCGTGACATACGTCACTCGGAGAGGTGATAATTAACATTAATAATAGTTAAATCAGGGAGTAAGGAACGTTAGAGGGAGTGTTGATCTAATGCTAATGGGAAAGAAAGTGGGGGTAGGAATTTTTATCTCCGTTCCACAACTTTAACTAACGCGCAGGCGCGAGTGACGTCGTTTACTACCGCCAGCAGAGAGAATTTAAAAATTATCTCTGCCGCCAGCTTCCGCTTCCATCGACTGCTGCCCCACTCGCTCTTTCAAACAACAATCAACGTCTGTTGGGAGGAAATCGAGGCTTAATAAAAATGCCAAATTGTTTTTGTAACGTTTGTAGGAATGATTCAAGGTATTCGCTTAAAAATATATGAAAGGAATATCCTTCCACGCGTTTCCAAAGCCAAAAACCCAGATAGAAAAATGTAAAACATCGATATTAGCTTGTGGAAGACCGATTTCCACTAGCTACTATTCACTTTCAATAAATTTCAAGCTTTGTTTTTGGTTTGGGAAATGGTTTGAAAACGATATTTACCATATCGGGTCTTGTTAAATACTTAGGGTTACTTGAACAATTAAAAAACAACACTTCTTATAGTTAACCATGGCAGAAATTCAAACACGACCTTCCCCTGCTAGTTCAAAGCCGGTTTTTAAATTTGACGCATGCGCGCGGACACCGCGATGAGGCCCCGAGTCAGCGCCAGAGAGAGACGATTTTAGCCACGAAGCGAACGAACGCGCCTATTCACTTTAACACTCCCTCTCAAGTCTCTCCTCCCTGGTTAAATAAAGTTATACCTATTATCATCCCAGACTTTGCTAATATTGACGTTTAAAGTGAAGGGTATCCCTTTTGGCCGCTTTCTTCAAATTTTGGGGTATATAGGGACCGTCCATAAACTACGTCACGCGAAAAAAAGCATTTTCTGACCCCCCCGTCCCCCCCATATCACGCTTCGCCACGCTTTTCTCAGACCCCTCCCCTAAAAACCACGTCACATTTCTTTAACCCCCCCCTCCGCACTATGATTTGTCTTAATTTACAAATTTAATTTGATTAATTTTTTGAGTGATATGCCGCCCTCTCAGAATTATTTTGCTCGGCTGAAAATTCAAGTTCTCTTCCCTTTTAAGCTTTTTCCCTCTGATTGACCTTTAGAATTTTAATGTCTGGATGTGCTTTTTATAAGATTCAAAAAAGTTCCATAAAGCTTAGTTAAAGGGGCACACTTTTTAGGTTTCGACACTGTCACCGAAAACAGACTAATCGAGCTTGAGATTTAGAAAATTTGCCAAAGAATCGAAACCATTTCAATCGGTAGGGGGATTTGATTCATCCACACAAATAATATGGCGAGTAAACAGAGACATAAGAGAGTCCACGCTGTTTATTTTAAATGCGATATTTAAATTGGCTATATAAAGGTGTAAATAGTAGATAATTGCTTAAATTTTCTACTATTTAAGCGATGATGGAATAACAATTCTGGTAAATTATTGTAATGGTGGACTATGGAATGTTGTCTTTCTTCTTCTATAACATAAGAGAGCCAATCGGCCTCTTACTGACTTCGTAACAAAATCAATGCTAAATGTGACGTCACGCATCGAAAAACCCCTCCCTCCCCCTTGTCACGGACCGTCACAAATTTAGAAACCCCCTCCCCCCCATAAGAGTGTGACGTAGTTTATGGACGGTCCCATATACGATTCGTTTCCATTATAATAGTAAGGAACAAGTTGGGAAAACCAAAATATTACCTCTCCGAGTCAAGACGACTACTTACAAACTTATTTACCCAGATATGGAAATGTTTCTTAAGTTAAAATTTATGAAATATTAAAGCAGTATACAAAGCATAGCAAATATACTGTAAATCAGACGACATTTCACATCCAATAATGATATACTTGTACACATTAAAATCATCCGATTGGGGAAAAACGGGAAATGAAGAGATAAAACTTTGGAGGGATATTACCTTTACGTGTTTGTAAAGGCCCAATTTTCTACTCCTCAACTGTATGCCCTATATGTTCAAAGCCATATACACAACAGGGTTGCCATGTAAACACTATCCTCTCGTTTCATCTCAACGATTTTCTTAGTTTGTCAACATGACTGTTAACGTTGCATAACACAAAAGCTTATTTGTGGCTACACACACTGAAAGTAAATGCGTACCATAAAAAGCATGAAAACACGAAGCTATTATCCGATTACGATCAGACCTTTCACTGGTCTGGGCTGCGTTCAGCAGAGCTCACCAAAAAAGACAGCGGATTTTGGAAATGTTTACCGGTGAGGTCTCTCGTCATAGCTTTTCTCCGGTCATCGGCGTTTTATAAATGACGCTAGCGCAATAAAGCGTGCAAGGTACCAAGGCTTAACAAAATTGTATGATAACATATTTATAGAGATAGATAACAACTTTTATAATTAAAATTAGAAACTAACATATCTCTTAAAATTCTCGCGTGATCAACTGGTTTCACGCCAATTAAATAGCTATAGTCCCATAGAGCTATTTGTATTAATTCCTCCATGGTTTTTTCGCCAAGCTGAGAACTACGCGTTTTACGTCACGTTATCCAAAAAGCCGACTATTTTCTTTGAAGACCGCGCTAGCTCAGCGCTAACCACCGTGACGTCAAAATTCAAAAACAAAATCCCGTTATGTAGGACATTGCTAACAGCGCTGGGCTCTGCTGAACGCGGCCCAGATTTCCACCATAATTATAAAATCTAAGCCTAATTATTTAAAAGTGTATTTAACTTTCGGCTCACTCTGAACCGTTAATGTCTCTGCATTACAGAAACGAAAACCAAACCCAAGCGTTTACATTTTGGTTCATTAGGCCTAGTGACAAATAAAAGTTCATTTGACCAACATAGTAGCGTTGTTCTTGTATTCACTTTCGAAAGGATTATGCTATAAACAGATGTAGTATAGCTTAAGTAATATACAGGGTGTTTCTGGAAAGTCTGGCACAAATTAACAGGCATGTTCCTTGGGTCAAAAGGAGTCCGAAAGGTCCTATGACGTTTTGAGGTAAAGCGCTCCGTTGCGACGTTATGGGCTCTCAAAAGTAGGCCGAAAAACTAGGAGATTTTGCAGAATTATAGCACTAGTATTGTGGTTTTGACCCAATTGTTTTCGATTATTGAGCATAAGGCAATGATCGAAATAAGTTCAAACCTAGTGGAAGACCGTGAACGTGTTAAACGGCCAAAAGTGTTAATCCCTTTGTTTTTATTAATGATTGTAATTAAAGGTAAGGAAAGTAGCTCATATATCGGTTACTTGTTTGTTCAGATGTACTGGTAACTGACCAGTCTTTTATTCTTTATTTCAATTAGACACATTACTTTTACAATAATTCGAATGAACCCTCAAGTTTTACAATAATTCGAATGAACCCCTTAAATTTTACAATAAATCGAATCGAACCCATTAATTTTACAATAATTTGAATCAAACCCATTAATTTTACAATAATTCGAATTGAACCCATTACATTTACAATAATTCGAATTGAACCTGTTAGCATATTTTAAATGTCCCGCCAAAGACTATATGATCAGTAGGCATAGATGGCGCCACCGACGAGAATACGATCGATACCAACACGTTAGATACCAATACACCCAATGACCTACCGAGGACTCGCGCTACGGCTACGAACAAGCATAGATCACGATAATAAACGTTGTTACATTATCCTCATTATAGTCATTATTTACACGCCCAACGGTACTAATTACGAGTTAGAATAACGAGCTAACATTTCAGAAGTGGGATACGCCAAAATATTTGACTATTACGTACGAATTAAAGATGATGTAAAACGATTTATTGAACACTCCACGAGGGAACGTAAGTGCTCCTTATTCTTCTATGCACGAGGGAAAAGTTAACGAATGTACACGCGCGCGATGCTCCCAGCGTAATACGAGACAAACGACAAGGCTTAATTATCAGGAATTTAACAAGTCGGGTATTAAGAAACTTCAGCACGTTAACGAAGTCAACGATAACGTAAAAACGAACGAAAAACATTATCTCGCGCGTAACCAAGCAGAGTTACAACGTTTTAACGCGACGGTATTGCACGAACACTTGAATGACTTAGACTTCACCCCTGAAGCCCATGATACCAACGAGAACGATAATCAAACTCCTGATCACGATAACGAGCAATCGCTAAACGACTACGAGAACGTAAACGGAAAACCTAAGCCTAACGATCACGAACAATTACATTCTAACTTTACGGGAAACGATAATCACACTTTTGATAACGATCAACTAGGGGAAAACGAAACAACGGAAAGTCAAAACGTTAACATAACAATGGAAGAAGACGATGAACGATACGAAAGAAGGAGGAACGAAAGTCAATCTACGGCACCGCAGGGATTTATCCCCATCCAGACTTTTCAACGAACGTTACAGGAATCTATTGCTGCTACAATTCAGCAGACTCTTGCTGCCACGTTAGGTAATCAAGCACAAATACAAACCATGATTCAAGCAAGCGTCACGGCGGCTTTGGCGAGTGCCCAGAGCGCGAATGCAAACCTTGCAAGTTCCACGCCAGCACAAGCTAACCCGATAACCACAGGATCGACGAGTAATGTGCAGTATCATCACTGGGGTGATACCAGTAAATTAATACCAGATTTTAATCCTGAGGAAGCGCCACATCAAACCATGAAAATGTGGTTAAAGAAGATAGAGGAAGTAGCAAACACGTATCACTGGCCGGAGCAAACGATTATCCATAATGCTCTCCCACGATTACAAGGAAGTGCGAAGGTGTGGTACGAGTCTTTAGATACGATGGTGCAAACGTGGGCGGAGTGGAAAACTCTGTTGGAGAAGTGGTTCCCAGAAACGAAAAGCGTAATGACATTACATAGAGAGATGGAAGCAAGAAGATGGAAACCAGGTGAAAAAGTAACAACATACTACCACGATAAAGTAGCGAAGCTTCGTCAATGTGGCTATTCAGAGATGGATATGATTGAATACATTATAACTGGCCTGGACGACGCAGATTTAATTAGATCCCTTTCAATGAAAGACTTCACAAGTCCACCAGACGTCTTAAAATGTATCAGCAACTTAGAAGAACGATTAACATTAACATCAACATCAACGAACCGTGACAATACTGCTAACAGAAGCAAAAAGAACTTTGTCAACAACAGAAGCCAAGAAGTCCATACTCAAAACGGTGGTGACGCAAAATATGATACAGGCGAAAAGAAAATAAACGATGGAAAACCATCAAACTATAACTACAATAGACATCGATGGATAAACAATAGCAACAGAGTATACGATAGAGAAGGACGACCATTATGCTTTAATTGTAATAGGTTTGGACACATATCAAAACAGTGCGATCGACCGCAACGAAGACCCCGTTGTGAATCATGCAGCCTCTCGGGCCATGAAACAAAAGATTGCAAAAGTACGAAGGCTGTCCGTCACGTGGAAAGCGCAGTTCAGTATACAGAAGACGGTCGAAAGTATTTCATGGATGCAACGATTAACGGTCACCCAATCAAGTCTTATATTGACCAGGGTAGTAAATGCGTTATTATTAGAGAGAGCTCAGCGAACGAATTAAATTTGATCATTGAAAAGCCTGATGACGTGTGTTTCATTAGAGGATATGCCGGGAAAGGAGACACGAAGCCGGTGGGAATTGTTAAACAAGCAGAAATTCACGTTGATCAAGCTCAGGCAAAAACTGATGTTCTAGTGGTTGAAGATAACGTTCAAAAGATTCCTCTGCTCATTGGTCAACCTGTTACGGAGCAGACTCATATCACGATTGTTAAGAGGGGAGATACACTAAGATTGTTTGAAGAACCACTCGAACCAGCCCACGACGATGATTGTTTGAGGAATATCCAAATCCCTGATTTAGACCCTCCTCCTGTAAATTTATGGGCAAAGAACGCAACGGTGATTCCTCCTAACCACGTTGGTTTCATAGAAGTATTAACGAACGACACGGGAACGAAACGAGATATTTACGTTGAAGGTCAAATACGACTTCTTCCAGGAGAAGAATACGGTATTCCAAGGGGAATCTATCAAATTGACAACGAAGGAAAAACGAGCATACCTGTTATAAATATGTCTGTGAGCCAGTTGATGGTTGATAAGGGTCAGAAAATGGTCAAAGCTCAAACGTGCACACTGACACCAGTAGAAGAAACGTACAAAATATTACGAGTCGATCAAATTGAACGCAGAAAATTTACGACTGATGAAATTAATACTGGTCCAAAAGTAGAAAGAGACACGAAGCAGAAACTGTGCGACCTGCTAAACGAATACAGAGACTGTTTTGCAGAAAATCTGCGCGAAATTGGTAAAACCGATCTAGCAACACTGGATATCGAACTGACGTCAACCGAACCAATCACCTATAGACCATATCGTCTGTCATATGCCGAAAGAGAGAAGGTTCGAGCGAAAATAAATGAGTTACTACAGGCTGGCATTATTGAAGAGTCACGTTCACCATATGCAAGCCCTATTCTCATAGTCAAGAAAAAACAGGGGACGAACGCTTATGCGTTGATTTCAGAGCTCTTAATCGCATAACGAAAAAGGATTCGTTTCCGCTTCCTTTAATCGACGATCAGTTGGAACGATTACAAGGGAACGTTTTCTTTACGAGCCTAGACTTAACTTCGGGCTATTACCAAGTACCTGTCGGTCGCGACTCCCGAGAAAAAACGGCTTTCATAACTCCAGACGGCCATTATCAATTTCAAACGATGCCTTTTGGATTAGCCAACGGACCAGCTGTTTTTCAAAGGCTAATGAATACTGCTTTAGGTCCGCTTCGATACGCTATAGCACTAACGTACATGGATGACATTCTAATACCATCTAAGAACCAAGGAGAAGGTCTTAAGCACCTGAGAGAAATCCTTGACGTGCTACGAAAAGCCAATCTTACTTTAAATTTAAAAAAATGCTTCTTTTTGCAAAGTGAGATTGACTATTTAGGATTTGATATCAACGAACATGGAGTGAGACCAGGACAACGAAAGATAACTAGCGTAACACAATTTGCGCAACCTCAGAACGTACACGAAGTACGGCGATTCTTAGGACTAGCAGGATACTTTAGACGGTTTATCAAGGGTTTTGCTACGATCGCTGAACCCCTTTCAAGGTTGCTGCAAAAGGACAACGATTGGACTTGGAATGAAGAACAAGAAGGTGCATTCCACACGCTCAAAACGCTGTTAACGGAACGACCAATATTGGCTCTGTATGATCCCCATGCACATACCGAGGTTCACACGGACGCATGTCAAGTTGGCATAGGATCAATACTCATGCAGAGAGGTAAAGACGACAAACTACATCCAATTTATTACGCAAGTAAGAAGAACAGCAAAGAAGAATCGAAGTACCATTCAACGGAACTTGAAACTCTCGCAGTAGTTTGGAGCTTGGAGAAGTTCCGCGTCTATCTAATAGGAATCAAATTTTGTGTAGTTACAGACTGTAACTCGGTCAGAGGGACACTATCTAAACGTCATTTAATACCAAGGATTGGCAGGTGGTGGCTTCGATTGCAAGATTACGATTTCACAGTCATACATAGACCAGGCAAGCAGATGGCTCACGTTGATGCCCTTAGTAGGAGCCCCTACAACGAACCGGTAGAAGTAGAAATACCAAACGATTTGACGGTATTCTCTACCGAACTACTCACGAACGACTGGTTAGCAGCAGCGCAATACACGGACCCGAAGATTAGGGAAATTAAAGAGCTGCTTACGAAGACTGGAAAATTAACGAAGAACGAACGAAGAATAAAACGCGAATACGCTCTAAAACAAGAAAAGGTCTTTCGACGCATTACAACTACCGACGGAGAAGAAAAACTTCTATGGGTTGTCCCTGATAGCGCACGCTGGCGAATCGTAAAGAACAATCATGATGATATTGGGCATGTCGGAATCGAGAAAACTTGTAAAAAGATCTTGGAAAATTATTGGTTTCCTGGTTTAAGAAGATACGTACGTAGGTACATCTCCGGATGTCTGGATTGTTTATACCACAAAGTGCCCAGTGGCAAAAAGCCAGGAATGCTTCATTCCATAGACAAAATCGGAACTCCTTTCGTCACCGTTCATATGGACCACTTGGGTCCCTTCATTCGCAGCTTACGAGGCAACACGTACCTTATCGCCGCCATAGATGCGTTTACCAAATTTGTCCTCCTACGAGCAGTACGAGATACTGGGATGGCAGCTACGAGGAAGTTTCTTGAAGACATTATTGGAATATTCGGAGCACCGAAACGTTTAATCACAGACCAAGGAACCTCTTATACTGGAAAAGCTTTTAAGGAACTTTGTACTTCCGCGAATATCACCCATATCGTTACTGCTACGGCTACTCCTCGGGGAAACGGTCAAATTGAACGGGTAAATAGACAGTTAACACCCGCTATCGCCAGCATGAGCACTAGAACTGATCAAAAGGATTGGGACACGCACATCCATCAAATACAGTGGGGTCTCAACAATACGTATCATGCCGCAACAAAGTTCACTCCATTTTCCCTACTATTCAATTTCACGTCAAGAAACCCAACAAGTAACTTCACGGACACAGCTGTTTACGATTCGTTTGACACGGAGATCCTTCGGAAAAGAGAGAAAGCCATCGACTCCATTCGCATCGACCAGGCTAAACAACGAGAAAGATACAATGCTAAAAGGGCAAACGCTCCTCAATTTGAACCCGGCGACTTGGTAATCGTCGAACGTGAAGCAGCAGCAACAGGATTACCACGAAAAACCGCCGTTAAATATAAAGGTCCTTACGTGATAGCGAAGAAATTAAAACACGACCGCTACTTAATCGAAGACCTTCCTGAAAATCAACGAACTAATCGCTTTTATCGTAACACTGCACCCATTGATAAATTAAAACGTTTTTCCATCATCGACAATACTGATGACGATCACGAATCCGAAGACGAAATAGACGAAACGACGATGGGCAACAAGCCTACAGTACTTGCGGACACGACGACAACCGCAAACGTTAAAACTACCAGTCAAATCGACGCCACTGACGAAAACGTAAACCCTCACGATGACGTGCAACTTGAACGACGTCCACGTATGAAACGACGACCAAGTTACTTAAACGATTATATATTGGGTTAGGCCCTTGCCTTACGTTTTAATTATTTCTTAACGTTATTTTCTTCGCGAGAACATTTTTGAACTTAAACATTTTTGAACTTAAACATTTTTGAACTAAAAATACTTTCTTAATATTTCTTAATAATTGAATAATTACGATCTCTATCTAGTTTTGTAATTCTAACGTTTTATGTAATACGCACTGTAATGCGAATAATCGGGAGATTATTGGGTGGTCAGGCTTGGCCGAATGTTAGCATATTTTAAATGTCCCGCCAAAGACTATATGATCAGTAGGCATAGATGGCGCCACCGACGAGAATACGATCGATACCAACACGTTAGATACCAATACACCCAATGACCTACCGAGGACTCGCGCTACGGCTACGAACAAGCATAGATCACGATAATAAACGTTGTTACATTATCCTCATTATAGTCATTATTTACACGCCCAACGGTACTAATTACGAGTTAGAATAACGAGCTAACAAACCCATTACATTTACAATAATTCGAATTGAACCCATTACATTTACAATAATTCGAATGAACCCCATTACATTTACAATAATTCGAATGAACCCCATTACATTTACAATAATTCTAATGAACCCCATTACTTTTACAGTAATTCGAATCGAACCTCATTACTTTTACAATAATTCGAATGAAACCCAATTACATTGTTCTACAAAAGTTGTTCAAAATGGGCACCATCAACGTTTAAGCTAACTTGCGCGCGTCGTTTGAAAGATTCACGAACACGTTCGAAGATTTCAGGCGTGTTACGGATGCTATCACATCCATCAATTATCCTTTGTCGTAAGTCTTCGACATCGCGAACTTCACTTCGGTATACCAATTCCTTGAGATGGCCCCAAAGAAAAAAATCGCATGGGTTGAGATCGGGAGATCTTGCTGGTCACGCAACAGTTCCGCCGCATTTCCCCGAGCCAGTCCATAAATAAGATGCATATCTGAGTACTCTGCATTCGTGAAGTAGACCATGATTAGATCCAGATAAGCTTCCAAATGTGCACGTACGCCATGAAGCACGTTAAGGTACACACATTTAGGCCGTCTGTAAAAAACCTACAACTTCTAACGTTAAAAACAAATTATGCTGTGTTGGTCTAAACATTAGGGTAGTTTTCAACGTCAGAAGTTGTAGGTTTTTTACAGACGGCTTAAATGTGTGTACCTTAACGTGCTTCATGGCGTACTTGCACATTTAAAAGCTTATCTGGAACTAATCATGGTCTACTTCACAAATGCAGAGTACTCAGATATGCATCTTACTTATGGACTGGCTCGGGAAATGCGGTGGAAGCTCGGCGCTTGTACCAGGAGCACTTTCCTCAACGACAAGTTCCCAATCGACAAACATTTACGGCAGTCGACAGACGCTTGAGAGAAACCGGGAAACTTCAACCGTCGGGACCTGAACCTCGTGCAGCGATTGTTCCCGAGGATGTAGAGGACACCGTTTTGACAATTTTTCAAGATAATCCAACAACCAGTACCAGGAACGTCGGGCGGCAATTGGGCGTTAACCATGTACTCGTCTGGAAAATCCTTCGAGGACATCAGTTCCACCCATACCATTTGCAAAAGGTACAAGCTTTAATCGAAGCTGATTATCCGAGACGGGTCGATTTCTGCCAGTGGTTTGTGGCACGGGTAAATGACTTAGACTTTCCGCGTACTTTGCTAGTTTCCGACGAGGCCAATTTCTCGCGTGACGGGATACTTCATTTACATAACTATCACGAGTAGAAGCAACAAAACCCGCACGCGACCACTGTCATGAAACATCAAGTTCAGTTTAGTTTGAACGTCTGGTGCGGAATTGTAGGAGATCATTTAATTGGACCTTATTTTTATGCAACCGAGGCTAAATGGGGAGGCGTACTTGACCTTTCTGCGAGACAATTTACCGAAGCTTTTAGAGGACGTACCGTTACGACTGCGACAAATAATGTGGTTCATGCACGATGGCGCACCGCCCCATTTTAGTCTTCAAGTTAGAGCATATCTTGATGTCGCGTTTCCCCGGAGGTGGATAGGTCGAGGCGGAACTGTTGCGTGGCCAGCAAGATCTCCCGATCTCAACCCATGCGATTTTTTTCTTTGGGGCCATCTCAAGGACTTGGTATACCGAAGTGAAGTTCGCGATGTCGAAGACTTACGACAAATGATAATTGATGGATGTGATAGCATCCGTAACACGCCAGAAATCTTCGAACGCGTGTTCGTGAATCTTTCAAACGACGCGCGCAAGTTAGCTTAAACGTTGATGGTGCCCATTTTGAACAATTTTTGTAGAACAATGTAATTGGGTTTCATTCGAATTATTGTAAAAGTAATGGGGTTCGATTCGAATTATTGTAAAATTAATGGGGTTCATTTGAATTATTGTTAATTTAATGGGGTTCATTCGAATTATTGTAAATGTTACGGGGTTCGATTCGAATTATTGTAAATGTAATGGGTTCAATTCGAATTATTGTAAATGTAATGGGTTCGATACGAATTATTGTAAAATTAATGGGTTCGAATCGAATTATTGTAAAATTAATGGGTTCGAATCGAATTATTTTAAAATTAATGGGTTCGATTCGATTTATTGTAAAATTTAAGGGGTTCATTCGAATTATTGTAAAACTTAAGGGGTTCATTCGAATTATTTTAAAGGTTAAGGGGTTCATTCGAGTTATTGTAAAAGTAATGTGTCTAATTGAAATAAAGAATAAAAGACTGGTCATTTACCAGTACATCTGAACAAACAAGTAACCGATATATGAGCTACTTTCCTTACCTTTAATTACAATCATTAATGAAAACAAAGGGATTAACGCTTTTGGCCGTTTAACACGTTCACGGTCTTCCACTAGGTTTGAACTTTTTTCGATCATTGCCTTATGCTCAATAATCGAAAACAATTGGGTCAAAACCACAATACTAGTGCTATAATTCTGCAAAATCCCCTTGTTTTTCGGCCTACTTTTGAGAGCCCATAACGTCGCAACGGAGCGCTTTACCCCAAAACGGCATAGGACCTTTCGGACTGCTTTTGACCCAAGGAACATGCCTGTTAATTTGTGCCAGACTTTCCAGAAACACCCTGTATAAACATCCATTTTAAATAATAATATTAAAAAACATCTTTGGAATATCAAAATGAAATAGAGCTTTAAAGCTACAAAAGTACTAAATGCATCATAATTACGAAAAATATTTCCACATATTCACTTTATATTAAGGATAAAGGGAATATTATGGTTCTGTAGGATTTCTTTACACATCAAAACAAATCGAACTTCTAACGCAGCGCACTACTGTAACAACGGACGGACACACACAGACAAAAACATAGACTGCTTTTTAACTCTTTCCGTATTAATTTTGAATTGAGAAACAAGATTATCTTAATTATTAAAATAAATATAATTAATATTTAATATTTTCTTCGTTAGTTATTCGCCTTATTGAACGTTACATCGTTTTAAAAAAGAACAATTAAACATTCTTGAGAGACTTGACTAATATTGGCGTTTGAAATGAAGCATACGCCGGTTGCTTTGCCTTACTCAAATAGGTAGTATATAAGGGTGTCGAACTACAGCTAAAAGCAAGAACAACCGCAATTGCGAAAACCTATCGTGGACAACCCACCCTAGGGAGGCTAGACGTTTCTCGTAACCCTAGGTGATCGCCGCGAATGTCTTAAACCCAACGATGACGATGGAGTAGAAGCCAGGTGTGCAGACTGGTGTCCATGTGGGATGGACAAAAACAAAGACCAGAAGATGGTGGTGGTTAGAAGCCAGTATGTACAGACTGGTGTCCAAGTGGGATGGACGAAGACCAGAAGATGGTGGTGATTAGAAGCCAGTATGTACAGACTGGTGTCCAAGTGGATTGGACGAAGACCAGAAGATGGTGGTGATTAGAAGCCAGTATGTACAAACCGGTGTCCATGTGGGATGGACGAAGACTAAAAGATGGTGGTGATTAGAAGCTAGTATGTACAGTTTGGTGTCCGTGTGGAATGGACAAAGACCAGAAGATGGTGGTGTGAGAACTCAAGTAGAGGAGCCATTTCCGTACCTGTGAATGAAGTTCGGAAATGGCGAACACGTTTGCTCCGATTTGGAAACTGCGAACGCGGTCACGTGGGTGTAACAACAGACACACAAACACACCCACAAACAGACACACACGATCGTTACAGAACCTCTCCGTGACATACGTCACTCGGAGAGGTAAAAAGCGCAATTGCGAAAGCCTTTTGGGAGGCTAGACGTTTCTCGTAACCCTAGCTGATCGCCGCGTACATCCCAAAACAAAACGATGATAATGGAGTAGAAGCCCATGATACAGATTGGTGTCTATGTGGAATAGACGGAAGACCAGTGGATGGTGGTGTTAGACGTCAGTGTAAGTGCAGACTGGTGTCAATGTGGGATTGACAAAGAACAGAAGATGGTGGTGTTGGAAGCCAGAAAAGTACCAGACTGGTGTTCATGTGGGATGGACGAAGACCAAACATGGTGGTGTGAGAACTCAAGTATAGAGTAGCCAACGGAGAGAAATACAATTTTCCAAATTTTTGTGAACTGTCATTGCGGTCCGGAAATTGGAAACACGTTTGCTCCGATACGCAAACTGCGAGCGCGGTCACGTGGTTGTAACAACGGACAGACAGACACACAGAGACGGCCGTTACAGAACCTCTCCTGGACTACGTCACACGGAGAGGTAAACAAGTTGGGAAACCAAAATAAACCTCTCCGAGTCGAGACGAATTTACTTTCCAAACACAGGTCCACCATGGACGAACCAATACTGAAGGACGGATGGCAGAGGGAGAAAGTTTAAAAATACTTGTAAATTCGCCTTCTAGTGGCAGATAGTAGTAGTGATAGCTATACAAATACGCATGAATCCAAGATGGCCGCCACCCCAAGATGACCGCCCTCTCCCCATCCAACAGACTCAAACCAAACTTTTCAGACAAGTCTGGACTAGCCCGAGCTGTTAGTTTCAACCCCCATGACATCATCTTCTTAACTTAAACTAAAACTAAAACTATAGTCAACCTTGACGTCATCCCTGGCTTGCTAGCATTGGGTGTTGCCCTTTAACCACTCCAGCTTTCTGTAAGCCTAAAGTTAATAAAAGCACAGATTTTAAGACATCAAATATTTTACTTTTTATAAGATGTACAGATATGGGTGATAAATAAATACAGAATATATATTACAAAATAATCAACAACCAGCAAGGATAAACAAACATGTTTTAAAGAGTTCATTTTTTCACGTTGACCCTGTATCGTTATTTGACTCGGAGTTGCAATCGGCGGAGGGACGTTTGGGTTTATTTTCTAATTGTTTTCTGCTTCGCCGTTCAATTTCGTAAAGAGTTAACAAAACGTTGACTATTAACCCGTAAACAAAAAAGAAAATGAGGCACAACATATTGCGAGGGCTATGATAACAAATGATATTTAAATTGCTAGTACGTGCTATATGTAACATACTAGAGAGTTAAGCGGCAGTTTTAATTGGATCCTATTTGTCACATTAGGCGGAGCGTTAGTAAAGAGATAATATCATTGGATAGGCTAATTAAGGTGGAGTTAGAAAATAAGCCTATAATTATAAGTCTGACAAGAATAATAAATATAGAAATAAAAATTTTTAATAACAAACAATATAATATATACAATAACAAATATTTATATGAAAAAACCCACCACCATTTAAAAAGATTAAACACCGGTCGA
Source organism: Phalangium opilio (assembly GCF_054372755.1). Lineage (NCBI taxonomy): Eukaryota > Metazoa > Arthropoda > Arachnida > Opiliones > Phalangiidae > Phalangium > Phalangium opilio. The sequence goes on from NW_028324165.1 coordinate 4,450,080, forward strand.
CCCAAACCCCCCACTGCCGCGTGTCGTCGGGGTCAAAGTCTAGAAACAACATAAAAACATGTTACAAGTTGAATTCTAAATTAAAAAACTTGAAAATATTTACCGCCGTTTCCACCGGTCTTAGCAATATAACCGGTGTCACTATCAATTGGGCAAGCCTATTGCCCCGCCGAATATTGTAGGCGGTGTCCCCGACGTTGGCGATGACGACTTTTAGGGGTCCCCGATAGTCGGCGTCTATTATTGTTAAGAATTATTATACTTTTACACACTATAAAATAACTAATAAACATACCTATCGTCCCCTCGGCAACAAACAGCCCTTGGGCTGTTAAGCTGCTACGGCCAACAAGGCGGCCGTAGCTGTTCTCGGGCAGCATCACGCCTAACCCAGTCGACACAATTTTGATACCGTGAGGGTCGATTATGGTATCCACTGGACAATATAAGTCCAGTCCGGCCGACTGGGGGGTGGCACGACGGGGAGTAAGCGCTGCCGGATGGATTTTGATCACGGGCAGGCAGGGCAAACGAGGAGCGGTCGAAAAAGACATCTTAAAGTTTTTGGGATAGTGTTTCAGAAACAGAAGTTAAACAACTGATAACTTTCATTTTGAAACTTGGGGCTTATATACAAAATTAGCGAGGTCAAATCTAATAGTGTCTAGCCAATACTTTCAAGATTTTTAAAATTCAATAAATAGCCAAAAAGTTAATTAGATATATAGGTATAAAATTACAAAATCTCTCCGAGGTCTAAGTTTTTTTTCGTATGCAAAAAAGTTGTCTAGGTGTGTTTTAAATAATTCAAACGAGATCGTGTTATATAAAAAACCCTTTAGCGAAGGTTAAAAAGAAGTTACTTTGATAAATGCCTAAGGGGACAAATATTATTCGTATGCAAAAGCTTGTTTAGGCGTGTTTCGAATAATTTGAATAATTCTCACGAGATCGCTTTATATAAGAAAAACAATTTATTAGTGAAGGTTAAAACTAATTACTTTGGGAGGGACGGAAATTGTTTTTTTGACATGATTTAAATCTAAATAAATGTATATTAATATTAAACTATAGATGTATTTTTTATATAGATAGATATCCTAATGTCTTCTATAATCTTTAGTACCAACTCCACAATAAAAAATGTTTTTTAGGTCAAATTAAAAATAGCGTATCAGACATAATTATATTTTTTAAACTCTTAATAAAAAAAAACCATGTCTAAGCCTGTATTCTAAAAAAAAAATGGTCTAAGATTTTGGGTATAAAAGCTTGAGCATTGGTATTGGATTCTCACAATCGATCCAGCCATGAACAAGTACCAAGAGTCTCAATCTATGTTTGAATCTCCACCGTCTTCTCCTAATAATCGACAAGGATCCAGCAGCGGTCAACGAACGCTGAGTCAATTTGTAAAACCCGACCCCGTTGAGATCCTCCTCGATTCTGACGACGAGGAGTTTGTCCAGGACGTGTTGCAGAAACACGTTGTCGGCGTCAACGGGGTTGAGGGGTCCTATCGCTTGAGAAGCGACGGGCAATATTTCGAAACTAAAATCCCCCCGCGAAAAGGGGACTATTTTGTAGACATAAGTGTCTACAAATTTAAAGATATAAAAGACGCCCAGGCCGACAAACTGTGGGAGTGTAGACATAAGCGGCTAAAAAGAGTCGTTGACGCTAAAAACAAAGACGCCATCAAACTTCTTAACGCTTTCCATCGCTTGGTGGACGACGTGAAGAACGACGCAGAAGCCGCTCAGCAGCCGCCTAGCAAAGTACGTATCTTATTAACAATAAATTTACAAACCAAAATTTTGTTCCAATTTTTTTTTATTTCTGATAGAGATTCAAAAAATGAGTTCGAGCAGCGGCAGCAGCGGGAGTGACTCGGAGGGTAGCGACAGAGATGAACACGCACAGGTAAACCGGTACTACACAATTGAGCGGCAGATTGACAAAACGAGTCGCAAGTGGCATTGTAAACAAATCGATTTGCGTATAGCTTTTAAAAATTTGAATGACATTCCAACGCGAGATTTTTTTCGAATTTTTCGAAAAATTCTCGACGAAGTTATACGTAAATTAGTAACCGAGAATCCCGGGTATAATCGGGTTCGATTTGTTTTAAGCTCCCCCGGATTGACGACTCCCGTTAATATTAAATTTATAAAAATTGACAAATTCACCAGTAAGCGAATCATGCGAACCATCTATAGAGTAACGCAATCTAGTCGGGACTTTGTCTTTAATGGGGAAGATTTTCAGTTTGACATTATTTTTTTAAACCTCGACGCGAATATAGGAGTTTATTATAAGTCCATAAAAAATAGAACTTTGGTTAATTTGGATTATTTCGTTAAACAAAATAACCAATTTATTTTTATGGAGAATAATGATAACCTTTGTTTTGTTCGGAGTTTAGTTTTGGGTAAAGAGCTGGCCGATCGCAATTTTTATCGACAAAAAAAGCAAGGTCAGCCCTTTAACCGGAACAATTTTGACAAACTGAGACGCAATAGCGACCTTCAAGGTAATATTGCGAAAATCTTGCACAGGAAAGCCGGCGTCCCCGAGGGTTTTGTTACTCTAGAAGATATTCAAAAATTTCAAAATTATTTAGCTCCCCATTATCGAATCGTAATCGTTGATGCTGCGAATAATTTTACCATATTTTTCAAAGGCCCCCAAGCTCCTAAATTTATTTATTTATTAAAAATTGGCGATCATATCCACCCCGCGAAAACTTGGCACGGTATGATGGGCGGTTGTGTCTCTTGCGATTTATGCTTAAAATCCTTTTACAAATACGAATTGTTAAAAGAGCATAAATGCCCCGAGGATACAAAACCCTATATATGTTTTCGGTGTCAAGGAGAAGCTTTTCATTTAACCAACGAGGATGCTTTAAAACGTTGCGACGAATGCCACCGCTACTTTTTCCCGGGCCCCTGCTACGAAACTCATTTACTTAATGGCACCTGCGCGAGCCAAAAACGATGTTTAGAATGTGGGCGACTAATGGGTGACGATCACGACTGCAATCCCAAATGCTCTCAGTGTAAAATAGTCCATCCGCCAGGTGAACATTTTGTTATGCCTTTGGAAACCAAAATGAAAGCCTCGCGGTTTATTTATTACGACATTGAGACTATTCTTAGAAATAATATCCACGTCCCCATTTTACTAGTTTGCGACGTAGAGACTGAAGCTGGCTTTGAAACCAAAATTTTTTACGGCGCCAATTGCGTCGAGCAATTTTTAAATTATTTATTTAGCGTAGAGCAGGTAGTTTTGACTGGACAGAAGCGTAAAACGTACCAACCGCGCTTTACTAACACTCAAGTCGTAGCTCATTACGCGAAAGCTTTTGATAACTTCTTAATTCTTAACGCTTTAGTTCATAGACACGTCACCCCTGCCGTTATTTTTGACGGCAGTAAAATTCTCATGATTCATCTTGAGGGACCTCAAATTAGATTCCTCGATAGCTTTAATTACATTAGTCAACCTCTGCGTAATTTCACCAGCATGTTTAGCCTCGGCGATGTGGCGAAAGGATTCTTTCCATTTGATTTTCATACCGAAGAAAATCTTAATTACATTGGCGTCATCCCTGAAGCTTCGTACTTTAACGTAGCTCAAATGAAGGCCAATGATTATCGAGATTTTCAAGCTTGGTACGCGTCAATGGAAGGATCTATTTACAACATCAAAGAGGAGCTTATTAAATATTGCATTCAAGACGTCAAAGTCCTAAGACAAGGCGTCGAAGCTTTTAGAAAAATTTACGTAGATCTAACAAAATTAGACCCTTTTTGCTTAAAAAATATTACTTTGGCGGGTGCTTTAACCACTATTTATCTTAACAATTACTATAAACCTTACAGCATGGGTATTGTTCCTTCTAACGGCTATAACGCAAAATTTAATCACAGTCAGATTAGCTTAAAATATCTCGCTTGGGTGGAGAAAACGGAAAATATAAAATTGCGAACGGCTTTAAGCTATGGGGGTGAATATCGGGTGGGGCGCTATTTAGTCGACGGCTATAGCGAAACTCCGCCCAAAATCTACGATTTCCACGGTTGCTACTTTCACGGTTGTCCATGTCAAAAACTTAATGCCTACAATACCCAACTCAAAGCCAGCAACAGATTTCTGTACGAACGGACTCTAGATAGAGAGCTGTTTATTAAAGAGAAGATGGTCGGGTATGAATATACCTCGATCTTTGAGTGTCAATTTGCTAAGCTTTTAAAAGAAAACGCCGAAGCAAAGGCTTTCTGCAAAAGTTTAACTTTTCGACCTCAAATATCAGCCCGTAGCGCTCTCTATGGGGGACGAACGGAAAATTTTGTTCTTAACTGCCACGTGCAAGGTGAGGAGAAAATTTTCTACAAGGATATTATTTCTTTGTACCCGAAAGTTTGTCGCGATTGTCCGTACCCTAGCGGCCACCCCATAATCTATAACAGAGATTTTGACAAATCGCCAGGGTGGTATTTTGGCGTTATGAGTTGTCGTTTGCTGCCCCCTCAAGATCTCCACATCCCCTTAATTCCCTTTCGCAGCGGTGGTAAATTAGCCTACGCCCTCTGTCGCACGTGCCTAGAATTGCGAGCGGAAATCTGCGATCACACTGTTAATGAACGGGCTTTCGAATCAGTCTGGCCAACGGTCGAAGTCTATGCCGCTATGGAACATGGTTATAAACTCCTCGATATATTCGAGGTGTACCATTATCCAAAAACGGAATATTTCTTTGCCCAGTACATGACTGATTTTATCGCCTTGAAAGTGAAGAATTCCGGATTTCCCGCTCACGCGCAAACGCCTCTGCAAAAAGAGGCGTATATCGCTGACATAAACAAGAATGAAAAGCTTTCTCTGACAGTGGCGGATATTCAATCAAATCCTTCCCTGCGTAATATCGCTAAAATTAATTTAAATTCTCTTTGGGGTCGCATGGCGTTAAATACGGGAAAGATTCGCAGCATCTTTATCAACAATTATTACGAATTGATACGATACGCGAGCGATTACACTCTGGAATTAGTCGACTTACGGCCAGTTACGGAGTCGATCGCTCTCTTATCGTACAAAGCCAAAAGCGATTACATTCTAGACTACAAACTGGGGTCGGCCATTGTGGGGAGCTTTGTTTCTTACTACGGGCGACTCGAATTGAACAAGATGCTGCTTCAATTAGACCGCGCAGCCTTGTATTGTGACACCGACTCGATAATCTACCGCCATCTACCGGGAAAGTTTGACATTCCAACTGGCAATCATATTGGTTGCTGGGCGGACGAACTCGGCGGTGATTATATAACTTCCTTTTGTAGTACCGGTGCCAAAAGTTACTCGTTTCGCACTAGCAAAGGAAAAGAAGTCAAGAAAATTAAAGGGTTGACGTTAAATCGAGAAAATCTTGAAAAACTTGACTTTGAAACCTTTGAAAGTGTAGCGATGAATCCGGAAAAGGAAGTTACAGTCAATGTCCCTTTTAATTTTAAACGGGATAAATACAAGCTGCAGCTAGAGGCCGTTAAAATCACCAAAAGATTTCGCCAAACCTCGAATAAGAGATTGTTGAACGCCGATTTGACAACCAGTCGACCCTACGGTTTCAAAGAGCCAACACCCGCTTCAACATCTCTTTCGCATGAATTACGAGGCTAGGCGAAGACATACTTTTGAGGGCTTGTGGGAATCTTGCGTTCCTATCGAAGCCCTGGCCAAAGACGGTTTCTATCTTGCAGATGTAGAAACACAGACGACGCGCTGCGCCTTTTGCGGCATCGCCTTGTACCAGTGGCGTTGCACGGACCATCCATCGAGGGAACATCGGAAGCACAGTCCATCGTGTCCGATGGTTTCCAAGAAACCGTGCAACAACAAACCACTGCGTCAGGGGGTTCCGGACTTCCCGACCAGCGAGGGCGAGGATGTTTGCGAGCCTCTAATCCAAACATGCCCAGCCACCAACAACGAGCGGTCGGGAAACGAAAAAGTGCGCGTGCGCATAAATCCGTCGTGTTTTCTTCTGTAGTGCGTGTGTACCAACTACCCTCCGAGTCTCGCGTCAACTTTAACCTCCTCAACGCCCAACGCTTCCGCCAGCGTTGTCTGGAATTAGAAGAGAAACTTTTTAAAAAAACAATTACTTCATAGGGGATTTTTTTTTGGGTAAAAGGGTTTCGTTTATATTGTTTAAATATTTTCTAATTTGTGTTTATTAAGGGTCTTTGGGTTTTGGGTTAATTGTATTTTTGATTATATATATATATAAACTGTTAATTAAAATAAAAATGTTTATTAATCAAGATGAATCCAACCGAGTCAGTCTCGCATTCTTTAAAGTTCCAAACACCCGCCCAGTTTCTAATCGTGGGGCCAACGCAAGCGGGGAAAAGTTTTCTTTTAAGTAACTTATTGCAAAATCATCAGCTTATGTTTGACCCACCGCATAAAAAGGTTATTTATTGTTACGCCGCCTGGCAGCCAAACTACGAAAAATTGAAACAATTGATTCCGGGAATTCAATTTATTCAAGGCTTGCCAACGGCGGATCCGGACTTTTGGGAAATGAATCGCGACTCCTACTTGATACTAGACGACTTAGCTAGCCAATTATTTAAACAAGCTCATATTGCCGATTTAGTGTGCGTGACGTCGCATCATTTAGGGTATACGGTTATTATTATTACTCAACAACTGTTTCCCAAGGGTAGCCAATCGCGGATAATTTCTCAAAACTCTTCCTATTTTATAATAATGAAAAATCCTCGAGATGTCGCCTCTATTAGATATTTAGCGCAACAAATAAGTCCAGATAACCCGAAGCGTATTACGGAGGCGTACAGACTAGCCACTAAAGAACCCTATAGCTATTTGTTAATTGATTTAAAACAAGAAACTCCGGAAAATTTACGATTAAGGTCGCGAGTTCTACCTCACGAATCACCTATGTATGTCTATGTCGATTAAATTTAATTGTCATTTGAATAATGGCCCCACGCGTTAAACGTCGATCAGCAAAACGCTCCCGGCTCGTCGTAGCGCGTCCCTCGACCAAGTTTGCCAAATTTGTCCCTTATTTACAGAGTTTGCGTCAAACTAGCTGTAAACAACGGCGAACCCTCTTAAACAATAGTAGCGCGCCTCAATTAAAGAGCATTCAGACAATTTGTAAGAATTTAAAGGGCGGAGGTATTTATTTGAGTAAAGACCGTAAGAAAAAGCTAGCAAAGTACAAGAAAATTATTAGACAACTCGGATCAAGTACCTTGTCGCAGAAAAGCAAAAAAAAGCTGTTGTTGCAGCAATCAGGTGGTTTTCTTACGACGTTGCTTGCCGCAATCTTGCCTTCAATTGTCCAAGCCATAGCTGCTAAACTATGAAACAAATGGTTCTTGTGCCCGCTAGCGCAGTAACTTCAACAGCTGCCAAGAACACTCTGCTTTGGACCGAGAGATTGAGGATATTTTAAAATCGCCATTGAATGCCTACGATAAATTATATAAATATTTAGACGCTTTTAAGAAATATTTAAGTATTGAGAAACAAATTCCTTTACCTAAATTTGAGGTCGTAACACAAACAATGTCTAATGTCCCCACGCCGCCATTACCGGTCACCCCTAAAATGCCCCCGCGAAAAAAACAATTGTCATGGCCGAGCTATGCCACGTCATCACCGACAACAAGCGCGTCGGGCAGTTCTTTTACTACGCCTAAACGAACCGAGCCTCGGCAAAAGGTTTTCAAAAGCGAAACGGCTGCGAGGACACCAACACCAGAAGATTTTTACCAACAATTTGGGCCGACCTATGTTGGAGATATGGTGAAACGGCAAGCCGAAGTTCTTGCAAATCGTTTGCAAAACACATTTTTTACGCCAAAAAGAGAGCTAGAAGAAGGAGCTGTCGGTTATGCAAATCCCGACAATTTTCAAGAAGAAATCGCCGATGAACAAGAGAATTTAGCGGAGGAAAACGGGGACAATTTAACGGACTTGGAAAACCTGTTTGAGACGGCCTCCGCTAAACAGAAGAACAAGAAAAAAAAGAAAAAACCTCGGAAAAAGAAAGACGAGCTTCAAAACTTAGGACCGCTGGTTCCATCTAACGAGAGGAGAAAGAGGCATAATAAATGGCGCGATATTGATTAATAAAAAAATGTAATATTTAGACAAATAAAAAAATTGTTTTATTGCGAACAATATCTGTGTACATGTTTTTTTTAAATGTAAAGATAAATATAATAAAGCGACATAGTCGTTAAGTTTAAGATTCTGGTCATAGATGGCGTCTAATATCGTCTTTCTAGCTACGCCCTTACAGCGGAGTGCTAGGTACAGACAACAATGGATACCGCACAGTTGAAAGAATGGATGTTGAATTTGTTGTTTATTGTAAACAACTCGTTTCCCGTATCGTTTTAAATTAACTTTATAGTATCGCGGCGACTTTCCGTAAGTGCAAAACATTTCCACCGTGTCATTGTTAGAAAAGCACGCTATCCAATGTTCTCCAGCCTCTCCAGCTGCTTCATTATTGAATATAAAGCAAAATTTGGACCTTTTTGGCCGTTCTGGGAGTCTGTCTACTGGGAAGCATCCTAAATAGTAGGGTCGCGTTCTTTTGTCGCAAGTTAAAAGAGCGTTTATTTGCGAAGTGTTCATAATTTATTCTTGACAAGACCCGTCTCGGGTAACGAGACTTTTTGTAATTCGGCGCTGTAAAAAACACCCAAAATTTGCTCCCCCTTTAAATCCGCTACGCGATAGACGGGTGGTGACCTGGGTATGACGTCAACAACTCGAAATATTTCGTCAGTAAAGGTGCCTCCCGAGCTGGTTTTTCTAAATACTCTACTAGCTATAGAGAGACGCACGTAGTCGCCAACTTTAAGCCTCGGTGCGTATCGAGTAAGACCGTTTGATTTCCCGTACAGTTTATTCCAAATGATTGATTCGTTATCTATATTAACATGAGCCGGTGCAATTCCAGTAGTTGAATGAACCCGTTCATTATAGGCTTGAGTAATTAAAGGTAAATATTTAACGTAATTTTTATTCCCCGTGGCTGTAATAACCCGGGCAATTTGTTCCTTAATTGTTCTGATAAAGCGTTCCGCTAAACTGGCCTTATGCTGACTCCGGGCAAAATGTATTTGCACATTGTTGCGCTTCAAAAAGGAATCAAAGTTGCGCGAACTAAATTCACCCCCGTAGTCGGTGTATATTTTTAAAGGGATTCTCTCTCGAAATATTTTTTTAAAAGCTTCGATAACCTCGCCAGATGTTTTGTTTCTAAGAGGTACTGTCCATCCGTAGCGGCTTAAGACGTCAATGACGCACAAAACATAGCGAACATTTTTATTAAAACGTTTTAATTTCGGTAGATCCAACAAATCAGCTTGAAAAACGTCATCGATAGTCGAGGCGTACACTTGGTTGGTTTTGAATCGGAAACGTCGAAACCTATGCTTTGTGTAGGCGGGCTGTTTCTCGAGAAAGGCGATTAATTGGGCTTTTGGCACGTCCGGTAAGGCCTTTTGTAACCTGGATAGCGACCCATAGGCGGCCGGATTAGCCACGTCGTAATAAATTTTTCTAATTTTAGCGTCCATGCCTTAACAAGTATAAATAACGACTAAATGGTTTCCCAATAAACAACTTTATTTAATACACGCAAAGGTATTTTATAAAAACAATATCAGTTAAACAAATACGATATATCAGTACATTTATCTTAATAGCCATAAATCAAGGCATTCTTTAAATCGGCAAAACTGTTGACAAAATAAGCGTAAATATCCTCTTGATCATCCATCCATCCATGGTCGGTCTCAAATTGATGCAAAATTTTCTCACGATCCAGTTGAGGCAGCGCTTCGTGCAAATTACGTTCGACTCGATCGCTGAAATTTGTGTCAAATTCCGAGCAGCTTTGAGAGTGGCATATTTGTTTTCGACACTCGACGTTGGCGCAAGTGGAAGTGACGTCAAACAAAGTGGTAGTGAGCTCGTTTAAAATTAATTCGCGCATGCGACAGACAGCTATCCCTTTAGCCTTGAGATCCTCGTCAATCAACGGTTTTAAATCGATCAATGTCTGCCATCCTGTTTTGTTCAGGCTGAATCCTTCGCTGGTGCTAAAGTTGAGGAAATAACGACTGCCGCTGCCTCGTTCATAGTATCGAAGATCGATTAGACGTTCATCTTTCGAGTTGACGAAGCATTCCAGCTTGATGCGCTCTTTGACGGGCAACCAAATATGATAGCGAGGTATTTTTCCGTCAAAAAAGGACGTGAGTTCATTTTGAAACCGAAACAAAGCGTACCAGGCGTTAGGTTTTAATATAGTTTTTGTACGCGTATCCGATCTTTGAATTAATATTTTAGGTTCAATCGATTCAATGACGCAAATGTCGAGCTTTGGCGTGACGGTGTGTACTTGGTGCATCTTGGCTCGCGACTGATATTGTATTTATAAAGTTTTAGTCTTTTATACGTTGGGGTGATTATAAATAATTTCTCTGTTTTTAGATATTATTAATTGGTTGTTTGGAAATTTGGCCATGACAATGCACGTGACGTTTTCGGTTAGCGGAGAGCTAAATCTTAACGATAATCGCAAGTTACCAGTCTGAGGCATGGAATTTAGACCTAGCGAAGCGAGATGTTCTCTACTCAAATCAAAAACAACGACAAAAAAGCCCTTCTTATATAAATCGTAAGAAATTATATTTCCTCGGTCAAGACCTAATATCTCGAGACCCTCGAATAAAGAATTGTAACATCTAACGTACTGGTCGTCGGCAAAATTAGGCGTAAAGGGGATATCGGGATAATTTTGCGAATTTAAAGAGAATTGCATGAAATCGAGTTTGAAGTGTTGGAGATCCAGGGGGTTAGAAGTTGCTTCCCCTACAAATTTTTTATTAGTAACGAAAGCCACGACAGTTCGTGAGGGTAATTGCCCCGTAAACAAGCTGTCCCTAATAAAATCTTGCGTTCCGGTGGTTATTAAGAAATTTTTCATAACAATAGAGTTTACTTCGTAGCGAGCGTTTATTCCCGAGTTTAACATCTGAGCGTGAGCTAGTTGCAGTTCGGGATTAACCTCAATTTCGCGCGTAAACAAAGTGCATTCCGTTAAATCAATCTTATACTTTTTGCCCGTTTCATTGTGAATAATAGCAAAATCCGTGGAGCTTCGATGAAGTCTAATTCGCACCTCGATATTATCTAGCAAGAATTTGGGCGTTTTGAACATATCCAAAAATAATTCGCCAATTACATCGCACGTCTTTGATTGTGCCACGCGTTTAGCGCGACGACCAATACCATTATCTTCTTTGTTAATATTGGCGTCTTCTAAAGCCGTCGCCGGATCGATAATGGTATCCAAATAATAAAACATAGAAGTTAACCAGGAATTGGCAGCCGTTTGGCCATAATTTAAAAGTATTTTAAAATAGGCCATATATGGGTACATATTATTCGGTTGCTGGACAGCGACGCCATTGAGAAATAATTCTACTTGACAAAATAGCGAGGCAATTATTAAATTTGTTACCGAAACTTTCTTTTCCGCATCTGGAACGACCGTGCCGTCCTCGTGTAAAACGCGAAATTTTAATCTCAAAAGAGTTTTAGTCAAATCATGATAATTGTTAGAGGGAGGAATAATAAATTCTATATATTTAGCATTAGTTAGTGGGGCAATGGGATAATGAGCAGTCGTTTTAGTCCCAACAATATTATTATTCACCACTGGCTTTTCAAATACTTCAAAATCGGATAGAACACTTTCGTAGGTCGACATGATTAGTCTAGAAAATCGCGTTTAGTGCGTTGCTTAACACGTTTGCTCCGGCTTGTTTTAGCAGTCCTCTTTCGTTTTCGGCCCGTCCCGCTTTGAGTGTTGACGAACCGGTCCACGCCTTTATGTAGTAGGGAATTTATTGATTGTTTGACATTTCGTTTAATCGATTCTCGAGGTGATATTCCGGGGTTTTGGGCATCGCTAATTACTCTACTCGTTAACCCAACAGCTTCGGACGCTAAAGTACTAATGGCCGGCCTAATAAAGGGCGTAATTTTGCGCAATAAAGAATTAAAGATGCCGCCAACACTAAAACGACCCCCCGATTGGAAAACGTTTGCGTGTAAAGCCGGAAGGGACGATCCTCTTTGGAAATACAGCGTATATCTATTGGGTACCATCGCTCAAGGTCTATTGACGTCGACGCCTAAAAAACAGTTTAATATATACTTTGCCCAAATTAAACGGGATATTTTCCCCGTAATCGGATTTCAATTCAATTTCAATTTCTTGTATATCGCTAGTTGAAATTGGATAAAAGTCGATATTATTAAATATTTCCTGGTTCTCTTCGTCTAGCAGCGAAAAAGCCGGCATTTTTATAAAACGTAGCAGGGGGGCTTGACCTCCACCCACTACTTGTTGACGGATAATATTGGTATAAACAAACATGGCATCGACGCCTCTCATGATATCCGCGGGATACTCCGAAGTCTCGTTATTAAGATACCGATCTAATTGATTGGCACTAAAGCCTAGCAGTCTCCCCAGCCCCCTCCCGGGTGTTGTTTTGGGAAACAAAATTGAGACCGTATCGTTCAGTTTTGAAACCGTCACGGTTCCGTCTACATTCTGCGTAAATTTTAGACTTTTTCTATGCGTCGGTGACAAGGCTTCGCTCATAGCACTTAAAACATCGCTAATATGATAATATACCCCGGGAGGTATCTCGCACGCGAAATTATCAACTCGTCTGGCTTGAGACCCGGGTAAATACGGCTGGTCAGCATAGTCGGGATCTTCTGGAAATCTATCCACATCGTATTCGCTAGTCCAAAAATTATTATTATCCGTCAATGTCATTGATCTTAATCGGGGATTTACCAAAGCTACTCCCGAGTGACTGTGTTGAAAAAATTCTCCTTCTTCGGGAATGTTAAATAACTTGGCCATTGGACCAGCTACTGATACGCCTGGCTCTATTTCGAGACGAACATAGTATCTATTTTCCGTTTCCGTTTTGAGAATGTACATTTTAAAATACTGGCGAGGCATATATTTTTGAACACCCAATAACTGATTTATAATTTTTAAATGTAAAGAGAAGGGAATTACGGCCCCGGTCGCCGTCAAATCGCAGGTATATTCGCCCGCGGGTATTTTAATTTTTGTAAAATTAGTCCTAGTAAATAGATACATTAGCGAGTCATGAACGCGATAATTGATAAATGTGTCATTAGTTGTTTTGAAATGTGTAAAATTACGCTCTAAAGGTTTAGTGGATAGAAACGTCCCACCAACGTATTCAGCTTCTAAATTTAATATATCACGCAATTCTTTTGGGAAGAGCATTTCAATTTTTGCCGGACAATGGACTCTAAAATAATGCTCCGCTCCTTGTTTAATAACGCTAAATTCGGCCTTTTGCAATCTTAAAGGGTCAAAATTGCGCGCCGTTATTTGGAGGTTTTCGGCAATATCTTCGTAAATCTTATAATCATCTGTCGATCTAAACTCGCCTGACATTTTAAAAAAGAAATAAAGCCACGGTTCTTCCCAGGGGGTATAGCGCTTTATGGTTCTATTAACTCGATATTCTAGATATGCATTGTTTTCGTTTATGGTATATTCTTGTACCGTCATCCTCAAAGGACCAGATTGATTGCGTCCTGTGTAGTATTTATTGGGGTCAAGATCAAGCAATTTAGCTAATTGGGGAGAAAATTTAATTTCCACCCATTCCGGTGTTTTAAAATTATACATGATAGCATCACCCCGATTATCTATAGTGTGATATGTTACTTCAATTTTTTTAAATACTAATTTTTCTAAAGTACGCGTTACGGCTTTATAAAGCCCTTCGGCGTTTTTCTCTGGCGTTTTACTGGCTCTAAAAGTTTGCGGTAAGAACAATATCTTATAGTTATCATAATCTTCGGGGTTAATTTGCTTAGGCTTTTCAGAGATAGTTGGCTCTGGTTTTTTCTTTGGCGGATCAACCGGCTGCGGAAACAAGGGTTTTTCATCAATCGCTGGTGGGGAGGGGGTCGGTAATACGGGTAGCTCAAAAGTAGAGGATGTTGTAGAGTCTGGAGATTTTGAGAGATCAGGCTTGGATAGGTCGGGTTTTGATAGGTCGGGGTTCGGTAAGTCGGGGTTCGGTAAGTCGGGTTTCGGTGAGTCGGGCTTCGGTAAGTCAGGTTTTGGGGGGTCTGGAAATATATATATTTCTTCAACCTCCGTTGGCGAGGGTGTCGGCGTCAGTGGCTCGAAGGTAGAGGGTTTCGGGGCCTCTTGTTTTGATAGATCAGGCTTATATGGGTCCGGAGCTGGCATTTTGGGGGGATCCGGAAGTTTCAGAGGATCTGGCTCCGGCTTTGGCTTCGGTAATTCAGCCTTTGGTTTTGGTAGTTCGGACTTCGTTGGCTCCGGCTTTGGCTTCGGTAATTCAGCCTTTGGTTTTGGTAGTTCGGACTTCGTTGGCTCCGGCTTTGGCTTCGGTAATTCAGCCTTTGGTTTTGGTAGTTCGGACTTCGTTGGCTCCGGCTTTGGCTTCGGTAATTCAGCCTTTGGTTTTGGTAGTTCGGACTTCGTTGGCTCCGGCTTTGGCTTCGGTAATTCAGCCTTTGGTTTTGGTAGTTCGGACTTCGTTGGCTCCGGCTTTGGCTTCGGTAATTCAGCCTTTGGTTTTGGTAGTTCGGACTTCGTTGGCTCCGGCTTTGGCTTCGGTAATTCAGCCTTTGGTTTTGGTAGTTCGGACTTCGTTGGCTCCGGCTTTGGCTTCGGTAATTCAGCCTTTGGTTTTGGTAGTTCGGACTTCGTTGGCTCCGGCTTTGGCTTCGGTAATTCAGCCTTTGGTTTTGGTAGTTCGGACTTCGTTGGCTCCGGCTTTGGCTTTGGTAATTCAGCCTTTGGTGGCTCTGTAGTCAGAATCTTTAAGGAATCTGAAGTAGACGGAGTTGGCCTAGTTGTTGTTGTTGTAGTAGATGTTGGTTTAGTTGTTGTGGTAGATGCTGAATTAATCGTTGTAGTAGCGGCTGAATTAGTTGAGCTCGGAGGTATTAGTTTATCCGAACTTGGAGGTATCGGTTTATTTGAACTTGGAGGTATCGGTTTAGTCGAATTTGGAGGTAACTGTTTACCTGAAGCTGGCGTTTTAGAGGGGTCAGGCCCTGAATATGCTGGATAATAAGGCTTTGGAGAGGTTTGTTTCGGAAGCGTTATTTTGGGTGGTAGTGGTGGGGGAGGGGTTATTTTGGATGGCTGTGGTTGTACAAATACTACGGGTTCAGTCGTAGCAATGGGTATCGGGAGAAAAGGCGTAGTTCGCGGTAAAATAGGTATAGATGGCGGTACAGGTTTATATTCCGGCTGGGGCTTTTTTCTTATTGGCGGAA
This sequence comes from Phalangium opilio, assembly GCF_054372755.1. NCBI lineage: Eukaryota > Metazoa > Arthropoda > Arachnida > Opiliones > Phalangiidae > Phalangium > Phalangium opilio. Next base: position 4,465,536 of record NW_028324165.1, read on the forward strand.
CCTCGTGGCTTGTTTTACGTTTAATGGCGGCTTTGGGAATGTACTTGTAATCAAATTTTTTTTTAAAACTATCTCCAACATTATCAATTTCGATTTCCACGTAATTATTAGTGTAATTTAAACTTATATTTTTAGCATGCTTTGATACAGGATATTTGGATATATAGGGAACATCTTCGTAATTATTCTCTTTAAATTCAAATAGCGTGGTCAAGGGGGAATCAGCTGGTATTTTGAACCGTATGTTTTCCTCTCCTAAAACTTGCAGGTAAACGGGAAAGTTTGTATCTAACTGTTTTCCCAGGGCCCCGTCTTTATATTTATTCACTAATTTAAAAGATAATTTGCCTTTTAAATACGGATGACTGTTTACATCATCATTTAACAGCTCGACAAAATTTTGGGGCAGTTCGTACTCTTTGGTCTTGGTATAACGATTGACAGGTATCTCTATTTTTTGATATTCAACAGGCTCTCGAACAGCTGCATAGTTGTCACGGTTTGGGTCACTTACAACCTGAATTTCAAACTTGTTAAACTCTTCGCTTATATTCACCCAATGATTTGGAAATATGATTTCTGCCAGCCCAACTTCATAATCGCTAGTCAAGTTAAGAGGTTGATGCAAATAATTTTTAAAACTTGATTGGGTATTGTTTGGGTATATATCTAGACACGTATTAGACGCTAAAGTTAAAAAAAAGTCGTCATTCATGACTAACGTCTGTTTATCAACTAACCCCAACTTCTTAAACAAACCTTATTTTATACATAAAAAGATCGTCCATAGCTCGGTAGACTGGCCGGGATTTGAACTCGCCACCTTTTTGGGCATTACATTAGTAGACCCTGCCTTTAACCACTGAGCTATGGACGATCTTAAAATACACGCCGTTTATCTTCATCAAAAAAACTTTAAAAATTCTTAAACTTTTAAAAGTCGTTACCCTTGAAAAATCTACGTAGCTAGGTAATCGACCTTACCCGATTCTGATAAAAAAGACAACGCCCTGGTTAGATTGAGCCGGTTTCAACCTGTTTTCAAGCGGTTATTATATAAGACGTTGGGCTTTAATAGTACGTTTCAGGGTGTGGTCGACAGGGTGTGGTCCTTAAAAAATAAATTTTTTTATCTAGAGAACTTGTTTAATATTAAATCTGCTCTCGGTCATTTAGTATATAAGCTCTGTGTTTCGCGGAGAAAGTTATCAGTTGCTCAGCTATGCTCTTAAAAGTCCAACTAAAGATGTCTTGCTTTAACTCGTGCCGCTTTTTGTTGGGTGAGAAAAGACCAAACTCAATTTTCCAACGGAAAAGGGACCAACTTTAATTTTTTCCAACTGTCTTTTTCGGGCATTGCCTGAAAAGAGACCAACTTTAATTCATGGGCTAGATTTATGTAACTTTCGTATAAATCCTTCAAAGATACATATATTCTAGCCCATGAATCACCCTTCATTGCAGTGTCATTTGCATCCACACAACTGACTACCGCGATGAAGGGGAAGTCCTGGCCCAAACAACTGGTTGTTTGGGCCAGGACTTAATTTGGCGCCTTTTCCATCCCGGTTATAGATCGGGATGGAAAAGAAATTTCTATTATGGTCTCTTTAACGTTGTGTAAAATTTGTGTGAAATCGCTTCAAGCCCCACAGTGGCTCGGATGTAACTTCCTTCGGGAGGTAAAGGGTCAACGAAGAATTTTATCGGCCCGTACAACCCGACAAGCCCTGCCACCGCATAAGGTTCTGCGTACCCTGCACCAACTGGAGCACGTTCTCTTCAGTGAGGCCTTGACTTCGATGTCCTTCTCAAACTTAACAGCTGTTCGCTCGATCAACGTGGATAGGATTTGGAGCCGAAATGCCAAAGATCTTCATGAATCAATGGAGGCATGTACCACCAGAGTGCCTGAAAAAAGCTGGTGGCCGACGACCCGCTAGAGTGAATGCCGCGTCGTGAAATTGTTAATAAAACGCGGCGCTAATTACGATTTAAAGAGCGGCTTTCAGTTAAGATTTCGACTAAAATATCAAGTTTTGAAAATCAAAATGTCACTTTGAGCAAGATGCTTTTTACGCCAGAGATAAAAACATCTACCTTCAAAATTTCGATTTAAAGACTGGTTTTCATTAGCGGTAAAAGTAGCGGTAAATATTTCTGGTTTTAATTTAATTTTTGTTTATATTTATATTCTTGTTATTCTCTATTTATATTCTTGTTATTCTCTATTTATATTCTTGTTATTCTCTATTTTATTGTATATATTATTTGGTATTTGTTATTAAAAAATCTTTATTTATATATTTGTCTTTGTTTCTCAGACATACTTTAAAGGTTATTTTTTATGGCGGGAAATTCAAACAAGAATCTTACAAAATAACTAGACTGGTTTATTAAAAGAACTACAGCCTCCGAGGGTTAAGCCGAGCTTGTTTTGGGGGAAAAAATGGGTAAAACCCCTCTAAAGACTCATAGCATGCTGGAAGGTAGGGTTGGTCAGGTAGGAGTTTAGCTTAATCTTTGGGTGGAAGTTTGGTGGATGGGGAGAGGGCGGCCATCTTGGGGTGGCGGCCATCTTGGATTCATGCGTATTTGTATAGCTATCACTACTGATAGTAGCAAATAGGATAGTGGGGGAATGAAGGTTCTAAGGAGAGAAGCAGCTAAAGTCTTATTTTGTCTAGATGGCGCTAGCGTTTTCCGGGATTTGACTCCGCATTTACATAACCCCTCCATTTTGGGGCTGAAAAGGGGGAAGTAAGCTTTACATTGGTTGTATAGTCGCTTAGTAATGGGGACAGTAATGGGCTGCCATTGGTTCTTCAGTATAACTTCGTCCATGGGTCCACCAGCCAATGAGAAAAACCGGAATTACGTAGCTCAAATTGGCGGGATATTGCGAAGGTTATTTGTAAAGGTTTGATCGTTTAACATTTCCCTGTGTATTCTCATAATACTAATGAGGACCTAATATGTATCACTTAAGTGTGTATTTAACTTTCGGCTCACTCTGAACCGTTAACATCCCTTGTAATAGGACACGAAACAAATCTAGGATATTTTATTTCATAAACCCAATCGCTTCAACACTTGTAGAGAGACGAAGTATTAAAATCCATATAATGTAGTGAAATTATAAGTTGCGTTTACACTATATACAAATGTAGTAAAGCTGAATTAAAAAGTAAACACAAAATTTGAAATATTAATATCAAAAGATGTTCTTGGAATATTGAGATGAAACGGAGCTTTATAGCTACACAACTACTAAAAGAATCGTAATGCCGAAAATTATTTAAAATATTTCCATTCAATATTCTGCAAAAAGGAAATGTTATCGTTTTGTAAGAGATCTTATCAACCTACTCGCTTTATATTAACTTTGATATGCGTGGAGTGTTTCGATTCAGATGCAATCTTCATTACTCGTTCTATATAAACTCTCACTTGTGTTACTTCAAAGAAATAAGTTTATCTTAAATAATTAATTAAATATAATGATATTAATTATTTTAATCGCCAGTAAATAACTTTAAAAATAGTTAAATTGTTGAAAATAAAGTTGTTCCTATTATCTTTCGAAACTTTGCTAATATTGACGTTTAAAGTGAAGAGTACCCCTCTTGCCCGCTTTCTTCAAATTTTGGGATATATATACGATTTGTTTCCATTATAATAATAGATAAAAACGCATTCGCCTAAACCGATGGTGGAAGCCCTGCCATTGGGAGGCTAGACGTTTCTCGTAACCCTAGCCGATCGTCGCGTATATCTTGAAACCAAATGATGACGAAGGAAAAGAAGCCAGAATGTACCATGGATGAAAAAAAACTAACAGGGATAAATCAAACTCGTAGACTTTACATTACTAAGAGGGAAACACGTTTGTTACCAACAAGGCTGCCAGATTTGATTTCGATTTTATTTTTTTAGCTCATTTACCGATTCAAATTCGGAAGTAGATTTATAGAAATTTTGCCATCTCGTGGTAACCTCGGGAACTTTAATTTAAAAATGTCGATTCCAACTTTAGACGTTTGAGAATCTTCGTATGATTTGTTAGGGTTGGTAACTTGCATACGTTATATTCAAAATTTTAAAGCTAAAGTTTCGAAACTTTTCGAGTCATTTAAAGTCTTCAACTAAATATTATAAGTTTTTTTTTTAATTTCAACAGAAAAATAGCTCTGCGAATAATAGTAGACTTGAAAACTACACTAAGCCTTGACAAGGTATCAGCAGAATCCCGATTCCCGAGCCGCCGGCGGCTAAGCTCCCCGTAGCCGCGGGAATAGAAAACATTCCTCGTAAAAAACAGATACACGGCGTCTTAAATAGGCCAAGCAAAAGCTACCCAGATTGATAAGATCTTCGTGCCTTACTCCCAAATAATCTTTCGTATTGTGAATAGTTTTAACTAAAGAATATTTCAGACACTATACTCAATATTTATAGTAGTTCCCTAATTCCAACAGAAAAATAGCTCTGCTAATTATAGTAGACTCGACGAAAACTACACTAAGCCTTAGCTAGGTATCAGCGGTATCCCGATTCCCGAGCCGCCGGCGGCTGAGCTCGCCGTAACCGCGAGAACAGCAAACATTCCCGGTTACGATTACGTGGGTACAAAAAGCAGACGAAACAACAACCGACTTGACCCCGTGATTGAATCGGTAAATTGAATGTTTCCGGTTCTTATAATTTCGGCCGCGAGGGTGCGTTTCGAACAAACATTTTACCGCCGTGATTTATCCCTGTTAGTTTTTTTTCATCCATGATGTGTCTGTCTCTCCGTTTTTCGCGGTGTACATATGGAAGTAAACGTGTTTCCCATTTCCCAAGCACATTCGTGTTTTCCTAATTGTATTTCGCTATGTTCTTTTCTACTTGAGTACCAATCCTGAGAGTTCGGAAGTTTTTGAAATAGCGTACGGGGTTTCGAAATACAATTTGATTTCGAAATCCAACGGATTTCCACAGATTTTGCGAATTTTAGCCACATCGTATATACGATGGGCTATTAGCAGAAGCCGATTAGGCTTTACACATGAAGTCCGTAACATGTGCCTGGGGGAGCTACACGATATTCTCTAAGCTCCTAGGAAAGAACATCCTTTTACGCGGAGGAACATAATTCGGTAACGCGGCTCCTTCGGATCCTTGCGATCCTTCCGCCATAAGAACCGATTTACCAAGTACATAAATTAGGGAACTATTATAAGCCCAATAAATATTCTTTAGATAAAACAATTCACAATACCAAAGATTATTTGGTAGTATGGCACGAAGACCTTATCAATCAAGCTTTTGCTTGGGCTATTTAAGGGCAAAGTCGACCAAAAATTTATCTTCTAAAATCCAGTCCAGTGCTTCCAGATTTAGAATATTGCAGGTTAACTGATTTTTTTCCTAAGTTTGGACATTTTTTTTAATACTCGAATATTACAACCATATTATTGGCTAATTAGTTAATTAAATATAGATTAATTAGCAAAACACCAGTTTCTTAATGTTTTTCCTATGCATCTCTTATTAAAATGAAGTCACACTGAATTTTATTTTTATATAGAAACATACTTACGATACCTAGAACCTAAAATAATTTTTAAATGGATTAGTGTAAAAGCCAATTAATAAACTAAAATAATTGTTTAAACCATTTTATCAAACTAAAAGGTTTCTATTTCCTGTCTAGGGAACAAACTTTTCAATTTAATTCCAAAATTTATTTTTTTCCTAGTAGTTCATACCTTTCTTAAGTACTTAAAATAGTTTTTAAAGCCTTGAATACTTAAGATATTTTAAAATCAATTGAAACATTAATCAAAATATTTTCCCGTGTAACTCATTCAAAAAAATAGTTAGACAGGAAGGCTTTTTTGCGTTTGATAAAGCAACGATAGGCCTATCCCTTACAAAAATCTTCTTAAGAACTCTTATGAAAATTCCTTGGGAAATTTCTTTGGAAATCCTTAAGGCGTTCTTTCGGAAATTGGGGAATATTGGCCCCTTTTTCTTTGGAAATTACTTTGGAAATATCTTTGGAATTTTCATGGGAAATATCTTTGGAATTTTCTTGGGAAATATCTTTGGAATTTTCTTGGGAAATATCTTTGGAGTTTTCTTGGGAAATATCTTTGGAATTTTCTTGGGAAATATCTTTGGAATTTTCTCGTGAAATATCTTTGGAATTGACTTGGGAAATGTCTTTGGAATTTACATGGGAAATGTCTTTGGAATTTTCGTGGGAAATGTCTATGGAATTTTCTTGAGAAATATATAGGGAAGATTATGGGTTAATTCATTTAGTCACTTGAAACGAGGATAGTTCTCACATGGAAAACCATATCCCAATACAGGGAGTGTAGTTCTTATATGCTGAACTACACCCCTTATAGCGAGGGAAGTTCTCGCATGCAGTGTAAAATTGCTTATAAAGTCGACTTAAAAACATCCGTAAACGGCAGAAAGTTTTAAACATGTCCAATTGTATGGGGTACTAAGTGGGTTTTGGAGGCTTTAATGGCCAAGCAGTAGATACAGACGTTGTTGTTAAATTTAATAATGTATATTTACTGAAAGTTTTTCGAGGATCAGAAACGCGTTTAACCTAATTTTCTCTACAATGTTTTTTAAAAAATATTTATTTTGGACTCTAATTACGCTCGAAATAAAGATACAACATGCCATAAGAGAATTAAGCAACAATTCCGACTGACAGCTTAGATTCCCTGTAAATCTAAACATAACGATTTTAATTACTCTTATTTTACCTATTTCATCCTTTACATAAACACCTCACGGATTATTAAAGGCAAAAAAAAGATAAAAAAGAAAACAATAGGTAAATATAACATTCCATTTCAGCGTTTGCTGAGTCTTATAGCTACGGGACAAGCCTTGGTGAAACGTTTTTAATTTTTTTAACCATCAAGTTAATGTCTATCTAGGAAAACTTTAGCTAAACAATTAGGGTAAAAATATTGTTTAGATAATTATATGTAAAGCATAATTGCAATATCTCTGGCCCTTTGAAATTCATCTCTAAAATTCTAAACTAATTTCGTTGGAAAATAAACCCTAGACCTTCTTTGGAAATTTATCTCTAGAATTCTTAAAGAATTTCTTAGGAAAATAAACCCTAGAGCTTCATTGGACATTTATCTCAATAATTCCTAACGAATTTCTTTGGGAAATTAACCCTAGACTTTCTTTGGAAATTGATCTCAAGAATTCCTAAAGAATTTCGTAGGAAAATATTCCCTAGACGTTCTTTGGAAATTTATCTCTAGAATTCCTAAAGACTTTCTTTAGAAAATAATCCCTAGACCTTCTTAGGAAATTTATCTCTAGAATTCCTGAAGAATTTCTTTAGAAAATAATCCCAAGACATTCTTTGGAAATTTATCTCTAGAATTCCGAAAGAATTTCTTTAGAAAATAATCCCAAGAAGTTCTTTGGAAATTTATCTCTAGAATGCCTAAAGAATTTCTTTAGAAAATAGTCCGAAGACATTCTTTGGAAATTTATCTGTACAATTCCTAAAGAATTTCTTTAGAAAATAATCCCACGACATTCTTTGGAAATTTATCTTTAGAATTCCTAATGAATTTCTTTAGAAAATAATCCCTAGACCTTAAGAAATTTATCTCTAGAATCCCTAAAGAATTTCTTTAGAAAATAATCCCTAGACCTTCTTAAGAAATTTATCTCTAGAATCCCTAAAGAATTTCTTTAGAAAATAATCCCTAGAAGTTCTTAAGAAATTTATCTCTAGAATCCCTAAAGAATTTCTTTAGAAAATAATCCCAAGACATGCTTTCCAAATTTGTCTCAAGAATTCTTTTGGAAATTCCAAGGAAGTCTTTGGAAATAGTTTCTTTAGAAAATTATCCCAAGGGCTCCGTGGGGTTCCAAAGAAATTCCTTTAGAACTCTTAAGAAGATTTTTGTAAGGGAATCATTAAAACGGGTTTTTAACTTTCGGCTCAGTCTGAACCGTAAATAATTCTTCGGAGAGTACACGAAAAGACATTAATTTTAATCGTATTTAACGTGGCTTAGGCATAGGGTTTCATTAATCTTCCATTCAATTTAAATATATTCAAGTCTACGTTAAGACTGTGTAAATATAGAAAAGCTAAATTAGAACCAGGGATAGATTTAATTTTAGAAGTAGGAATGGAGAACAGAGTAATCTGGGCGCGCGTCCAAGTCCCGGACCCCCTTCCCCGGGACGGGGGGTCGTTAAAGAAGAGGCGGGTAATAGCGACAGAGGGAAAAAGAATAACGTATTTTTCGCCGTCCCGGTCAGCAACGTCATCAAAACGTAGTTTAAGACAAGTGATAATTTAAACTTTTCGTTACGTGTTGAAGTCTCAGGGCTATGAGTCGGACTGAAGAAAATACTAACAGTTCTCCATTCCTACTTCTAAAATTAAATCTATCCCTGTTAGAACGTAAACACCTATTTAAAAAATGATTAAAATATGTTCTAGCAGAAGTAAGATAAGGGACTAGAAGTATCGAGGTAACCAAATTCTTCACTTGGCAAAAGTGAATATTCTTTATAACACACCAACGATTAGCCCTCTGGTAGCGTGGTTTCTGAATTTTCTCTCCAAAACGTAGACGGACGAACTAGATTCAAGCACCCGCGTCCTTGTTCCGCGGCTTTATGTTGAGTGGAAGGTGGTAGAAAATTGTTTTGGAACTCGACCAATTTTTTTCTCTCTATAGTGTAGGCGCGATGGAAGCGGCATTAAATCCTCAAATTTGTTCACTAGTCCCAGGATCCATTACCAATGCTAGAGCTATTTACTTCTAGTCCCTTATCCTACTTCTGGTTTTAGGAATATCGAAATGAAACAGAACTTTTTAGCTTCTTAACTGGTAAAATAATCGAAATGCCGGAACATATTTCCAATATTTTCATTTAATATCTTACAAAAAGAAAATATTTAGGTTTTATAAGAGTTCTTTACACGCCAGCACAAGGTAAAACCAAGAAGGGAGTATGAACCAAGGAGTAGAAGCTGTAGGCGCATTAAAAAATTTGAAATTTTGTCGTTTCACCCTATACTTTGCATCTCAGCAGTTCTTTAAATAAGCTCTAAGTTTATCGCACTATAGCTTTCGTTGTTCCAATATTATGAAAAACCAACCGTCTCTACCGAAAATGAAAGAGTCCCACGACTTATGATTTGTAATTCAATGGGGACACCTCTTAATTACTATAAAATGAGTGTACAGTTTCAACTACATACATACAACCTTCGTTACTCGTCCTATATAAACTATTCCCATTTGAATGGTAGAGGTAGTTTTGTATTTATAACGAATGTAATTACTGAAGAAATAGCATAATTGGGATTTAATTTTCAGTCCCGGGCCATCATTTCGTCTGTCAAGAGTTCAAGAGTCAAGCGCTACGTCACCGGCTGGTTTTTTGATGGGCAAACGCTGATCAAACCGGAAACGCTAAAAAGCATACAGTAGGGAAATTCTGACATCGCTTAGCGCACTCATCGTAGATTGTAACTGAACGTACCCACCGAAACAGAACCTCTACGTGACATACGTCGCTCGGAGAGGAAACAACGAAAATCCATATATTTTATCATAAAAACTAAAATAAGTCTTACGCGCTAACGGAAAAATCTATATTACGGTTTTAACTTCTACCGGAGCCTCCGAGATGATCTAGGCCCGTGCGTGTCAATTTTTATGTGGGGAAATATCAAGTTTCATAGAGGAAATATTTTCACCCAATTTGTGCTAGATGGCGCTTTTATTGCCGTTGCGACCGGGGTCTTCCATAAATTATCTCTGATATTTTATGGAAAGAGAAAGGTTTCACCCTTAAATTAACGTAATTGTTTTAGGAGTTATTTATTTTTTTATTGAATTTTTTGGTTAGATTGTGTGGACAACAAAATTATGAGATTTTAACATTGTTGTTTTTTAAACAAAACTTCTTGAAGTTGCTAATTCACAGTTTTATTATACCATAAGAGGATTCCTTATACCCCTTCATAACCTTTCATTTTTTAACCTTAGCTTTTTTGTCCTTTACTTCTTTGGCATGATTGCTTGATAAAGGTTTTCGGAAATTTTCTAGAACGTTATTCTACTATCCGCGACCTCCGCTTCACCGCTCTACGTCTAAGCCTTGCCCTAATATTGTACCAGTCGACGGTGTCACGAGGCTGAACTTATTTTTATTTTACAATATTAAAACACGGCGAACTAAATTAGTTAAAAAATATTCTCGCTTCGCGATAGGCACGGGCCTAGATCATCTCGCAGGCTCCGCTTCAACCTTCACTCTATTGTGTATTTTTACTGAGTAAACAAAATGAAATCGTAGCGTGCAAAAACAGTTTGCACTTGATTTCCCTTTTAAGGCACCATTAACTTGGAAAAATATTTCGCCCTAATGATCAGGTTCCGAATTCAAGTCAAAACGCTCTAGAGAACCGTAATTTTCACACTTTATTTTAGAAGACGCTCCTTAGCTGTTCAAAATGGCCGAAGGTAACTCAATAACAACCGAATGGACCGAGAGTGAAGACACAGGTGAAAAATATTTTTAAGCCTGTTTTTTTGCTATTTACGACTCCCGCTTAAAGGAAAATATAATACTAGCATGGATAAAGAATGCGCGTGAGGAAATTTGTTTTCACGCTATAGGATCGGCAACTCCCTATCTCGAACGACAGGTTATTATGTATATACTCTGTTACAACATCGGTTGTCAGTACGCGCAAAACAAGGTCTCTCTGTAACCTAGCTTTGTGCGTGCTGACAAGAGACAAATAACTTGAGGATTTTCGGGATTTAAAATATCCGCGAGTTTTTTTAGCTCGAGTGCACGGACCTCTAGGCCTTAGTTTCAAATACGTCTAGTAGGCAGTAGGCAATTTCACACGTACTTGAAACTAAAGGCTCATTTACATGCACGATTGTAGCTCGTAAAAACAGGATTTTGCTTGAACTATTTTAAATATTTTCTGCACAAGCTAAAGCTTGGCCATTTACATGACTGCTTGTAGCCCCGCTTGTTCCTTGGTTTGGTTTTTAACAAGCTCAATCCGCAACCAAAACGAATTTGGTTTTTTTCTAGCAAGCGCCAAAAAAAGCTAACGCCATCAATGAAATATCCGTTTTTAATCATTTTGACTAAATTTTAACTCAATAATTGTTATATACCTGGCCTCTTTGAAATGGCAAATGTGCCGAATGGACATTAGAGCGCTAATTTTAATTTTAAATCGAAACGTACACCCAAGGCCAGTAAAGGTATTTTTTTTATAAATACATTTGGTCTTTCATATCGTGACAACAATGACTGCAATAAAGGCTTAACACATATTTGAATAATTAGGCCAAACACATATTTATAAAATTAGTCTTAGCAAAAGTTTGAAAAATTAGGCTTAAGAAAAGTTTGAAAAATTAGGCTTAAGAAAAGTTTGAAAAATTAGGCTTAAGAAAAGTTTGCAACATTAGGCTTAACGAAAATCTGAACAATTTCAAGTTATATCTTAAAATATATTTTTGAAAGCATGTAAATCAAAATGCTTGAAGCTTGCGCTTGAGCATGTAAAAACGTAAATAAAAAAATCTCGAGCTCTGTCACTAGCAAAAAGTTCGCGCACAAGCAGATTTTTAGAAACCATGTAAATCAGCCTTAAGGCCTAGAGGTCGGTGCACTCGAGCCAAGAAAACTCGCGGATATTTTAAATCCTGAAGATCCTGAAGTTTTTTGTCTCTTGACAAAGATAGGTTACATAGACACCTAGCTTTGCGCGTGCTGACAACCGATGTTGTAACAGAGTATATACAGAATAAGCTGTCGTTCGAGATAGGGAGTTGCCTATCCTGTAGAGTGAAAACCAATTTCCTCACGCGCTTTCTTTGTCCATGATATTAGCATCTACGCAAAGCTTTAATTGTTTTAGATTTTACCTTAGTTAACTAACATGGAATGCATCCTAATTAAAATCTTGAACAAAAATTAATATGATAGTTCCTATCATGATGAACATTAGCCATGATTATGTTCAACACCATCAAAATTTTCAGCAAAACATATTCTTCTTCCACAGAAACCCAAGAAAACCCAGAATTGGAAATTTTGGAAAACTGCGGTTCATGCACTGAAGAATCTGACTTGGAAGGTGAACACAATCAGTATCAAGGTTTCCAATTTTTACCCGACTGCTTGAGCTACATGGGTCTTCTCGAAGACAACCGAACCATCAAGGTCTTAAAATACCTGACCCTAATTATAGTCCATTTTCACTGTATCCAAATTGCAAACGAAGTATTCTACTGCCGTTTGAAAAACGTAGAATGCGAAAACGATTTTGCAAGGCACTTTGCGAGCTTACTTCGAGTAGCTACCACAACATACTTCACAAATTCCCTGGCTTTCAGACCCACTTTTAGAGCTAAAATAACCCAAGTAGTAAAATTTAGCTTGAAAAAACCGATGCATTGTCCAAATATTGTATTTCTCGTAATCATGGTCAGTTTATTTGCATGTTTAGCGAATGTAAGTTTTCAAATACACCTGGTCTTCTACGATCTCAAACACCATGACTTGATAAGTTTCATTAAACATTCTATGTACGGAAGTCTAATAATGTTAAACGATTTAAAAGTGGCCCAAATTACAATGACGGTTATACTGTTGGCAGATGGTTTCGTTGAAGCCTTGGCTATATTGTATCAGGGTCTCCTAACTTACCTAATAGTTTGCGAATTGGTACAAAACGAAGAAACAAAAGATTGGTTTGAGAGTTACAGGTGTGGGTGTTTAGCCGGCAAACGAAAGGTCGAAACTCTCTACAAAGAACTACGACTCATGATTAAAAATTGCGATGAAACATTGGTCCTAGTACTAAGAATGAATTTTTGGTTGTTTCAATTGCATATTGTTGTAAACGTTTTACTATGGTTTATCATTATTACACAGATGCCCATCTTCGTCTATTGGCATATCATTATTCAACTTTTGATGCCCGTAATAGCGTCATCGTTTTGGGTTTACAGTTTAATAAGTATCGCTAAAAGCAAGGCAACGTTAGTTGAGCAACTCGGTTTTGTTAGTCCTTACATGGACCACGTTCCGAGGTCATTGATGCATATTCGTAGTTATTTTCTAGTGAAATTCGACTCAAAGGTCTTTACCGCAGCTATGATAGATATGGGACTATTTTTCTCCGGGTGGGGGATCTTTTTTATTTTTTTCCACATGAGGTTCCCAAATCATTTGCATTTTGATGAGATAACAACTAACGATCTAATTTCATTCTTCAACTGGAGTGAAAAAGCCTAAGATGATCATTGCTATATAGAGATCAAACATGCTATGAAGAACTGCATGGAGCAAAGCCAAATCAACTACTTTAGAGTTGATTACTCCTAGCTGATTTGCTCTTGTTGTATCTTATCGTTTGATTAACCTTTGAATTGAATTTAATTATTGAGTACCTCATTGCACAGTTTTAGTTTAGCTTATCCAGTGAAGACTCACTATACGCAAGGTGGGCATTTTTGCACGAAAATATGGTAATTTCGTGCTTTTAAGTGGACATTCTAAAATTTAAAAAAACGTTTAGACAGGGATAGATTTAATTTTAGAAGTAGGAATGGAGAACAGAGTAATCTAGGCGCGCGTCAAAGTCCCGGACCCCTTCCCCGGGAAGGTTGGGTATGAAAGAAGAGGCGGGTCATAGCGACAGAGGTAAAATGGAATAAAGTATTTTTCGCCGTCCCCGTCAGCAACGTCATCGTAACGTTTTTTTAGTGACCCAATAAGATAATTTAAAATTTTCGTTACGTGTTGGAGGAAGTGGCTCTATACTGGCCTATGAGTCGGGCTGAAGTAAATACTAACCGTTCTCCATTCCTACTTCTAAAATGAAATCTATCCCTTGTTTAGATTAAAAGAATTAAGCTTGTCATGGGTACTTACAGCTGATCATCCATGGTACACACTATTTTGGTAAATGTTTTCTAAAACATTTATATAAAATGGATGGGATTTTTAGATTTTGCATGTCAATAACTTTAAAATTAAAATTAATATCCTTGTACAGTTAAAGCGAAGTGAATTTGTGTGCTTAGTGTACAAAAAAAGTGCATAAATCTTTCTACGTCGTATGGTTACTCGTTTCAAGGCTCGTAATACGTAGATAACTATAGTAATCTTACCATACAATTAACAAAACATATTATTATGGTTAAAACTTTAATATATGTTTAAAAATATTTCACACCCTCTGCGTGTTTTGAGAAACGTACGCAAACTATATTGTTTAATTTTACTGCTAATACTCAAGTCTGTAAACGTGTGACACCTTGGACAGATAATAAAAGTGTGACATCTCGGACAGATAATAAAAGTGTGGCACCTCGGACAGATAATAAAAGTGTGGCACCTCGGACAGATAATAAAAGTGTGGCACCTCGGACAGATAATAAAAGTGTGGCACCTCGGACAGATAATAAAAGTGTGGCACCTCGGACAGATAAAAAAAAGTGTGGCACCTCGGACAGATAATAAAAGTGTGGCACCTCGGACAGATAAAAAAAGTGTGGCACCTCGGACAGATAATGAACATTTATTTCTCACTAGCTGTTACCAGTGAGAATTGATATTATTTTTTAATAAATTATTTAAAAGCAAACAACAAAACCTGAATCACAAAAGCAAAGCAAAACAAATAGAACAGCTATAAAAGAAACACTTGAATTATCAGTCGGATATGTTTGTTTTAAGTTTTGTATTGTAATTTAATTTTTCGGGATTCTCTTGTAAACCTGATTCTATCGAATGTAGGACGTAATCCCCCGGTCATAATCCTCCCATCAGAGAAGAAATTGACATAATCCCTTCATGTAGGCGACAAAATCCCCCGGACTATTTCTCCCCGAATGGATATTGAGGACAAATTCCCCCCGGCCCCAGGTCAAATTCCCTTCAGCCCCAGGACAGATTCCCCCCAGCCCCAGGACAAATTCCCCCAAAACTGTGATTAATAGGGAAGGAAATCTCTATCATATTAAGTCTATGAAATAAAGAACAATATTATGCAAAAAAAGAGTAATGTTATATCGGAATTAAATATAAAATGTAATTTTTTGGAAAAGGCATATTATTTTGGAAAGTCAATGAAGTTAAACAACAATATTTTTCAAAAGGCATATTATTTTGGGAAGCCAATAAAGATAAACAACAGTATTTTGAAAAAGGCGTAAAATTTTAAAGTTATTTATAAAATATTACTAACCTAATCCAACCTAACCTAACCTATTCCAACCTAACCTTACCTATTCCAACCTAAACTAACCTATTCCAACCTAACCAAACCAAACCTAACGTAACTTTAAACTTAACTAAACCCAAACCAGCTCAACCTAAACTAACCCAACCAGGATAAAATTAAAATATTGACAAAATGAACGTAAATATTGAATGTCAGTGACACGACCAATTAGCAATTCCAAAGCATAAATTGATTCGTATTTGAAAATTTTCACCATATTTACGCTATTAACTTTTACGTGAACCTATTTTTGCCCTAGAACTGAATGAAAGTCAACGTACTAATTAGAAATAAGTCAAATTTAATTTTAGTAATGTTTACTTACCTTTGGGGAATCGAACCCACCATCCTTCACCAGGATTTCAGGATTTTAGAATTTTGACCTGGATTTTAGGATTTTGAGTAGGAATTTGGAACTTTGACCAGGATTTTAGGATTTTGATTAGGAATTTGGAATTTTGATTGAGAGTTTGGAATTTTGATAGGGAATATAGGATTTTGATTGGGAGTTTGGAATTTTGACGAGGATTTTAGGATTTTCATTGGGAATTTGGAAATTTTACCCGGATTTTGGGATTTTGAACGACATTTTGGGAATTTGACGCTTATTTTAGGATTTTGAACGGTATTTTGGGAATCTGACCCTGATTTTAGTTTTCAACTTATTATTATAGTGTTCTGAGCGCTGAATTTTATGCCAGTGTATTATCGAAGGGTTTCAATCCCAAAGTATATTATTTTCATTCAATTTACTATACTACCACTTAAATGTAGTGTAAAATCCAAAATTTAAAGTAGATCACCTATTCATCATACTTTGACACCCTATTTAATGCATATCAGGGTAGTGGCGCTAGTTATGTTAACAAATAAGCCGACCGTCACAACAAATCCGTTTTAGAACCCTTAAAATTAAATTGATTTTTATTACTTTTAACACTCGGCCTATCTACTAGTTTTCATCGTAACATGTTGAAACAATTAAGAAGTAGAAACTCATCTGAGAGTAATCTGTAGACAAATAAAACCAGTTGCGAAACCAAAACAAACCTCTCTGAGGCGAGACGAGGGCTAACTACCAAATTAAGAGGTTTTTCTTAAATAACTAATTAAATATAGTTGATATTATTTTAATCGTCAGAAATCTACCTTAGTTCTAGTTAAGTCGTTTTAAGAAACTTTATTCCTAAAATAATTTGAAACATAGCTATTACTAGATTTCTAGCGACCACCTTTTTCATGGATTTTGAAATTTTATAAGGCGATTGGTTCATATTAAATGATAAGACAAGTTGGGAAACAAAAATAAACCTCTCCGAGCCGAGACGGAATTATGAGGTTTTTCTTAAAAAATTAAATAATCGTCAGTAACTTACTTTAATTCTAGCTAAATCGCTTTAAAAGACTTTATTCCAAAATTCATTTTAAACATAGCTATTGTTGATGTTTGAATTCAAGCGTGTGCCTCTTTGACAATTTTTGGAAATTTAGGGTATTGATTCACAATAAATTAATCAAAAACGTTTCTTAACAATCTTAATTAAAATGAAGACTGAAGGAGCAGATATTAATCAAAAATGTCTTCATTAGAATCAAGTCCTAAAAAGTATCGATAAGACTGAGGTTATCACTTGACTGCCTTAAGGTCAGATATTAACTTTTCTTTTTAATTGAAACTTAAAGGCATGCTTAAGAAAAAACAACGTTCCATTACACAGTAAAAAAAGAACATTCGAAATTGAATGTTTCAGCGTTCAATACCTTGCCACTGTGGTGGTACGCCTTAGCAATCAAATATTAACGCCTAAAGTGGTATTCAATTGTACACGTTAAGGAAATGTTCATATTTGAACGCTAATATTGATATTCAAAAATTCACGCTAACGAAGCATTCAGATTAGGTCATTTTGGCATTCAAATATGATTGCACTAGCATTTAAACGAGAGCGTTTTGGCGTTTAAACGAGGTCGTGTTTGGCGTTCAAACGAGGTCGTGTTTGGAGTTCAAACGAGGTCGTGTTTGGCGTTCAAACGAGGTCGTGTTTGGCGTTCAAACGAGGTCGTGTTTGGCGTTCAAACGAGATCGTGTTTGGCGTTCAAACGAGATCGTGTTTGGCGTTCAAACGAGATCGTGTTTGGCGTTCAAACGAGATCGTGTTTGGCGTTCAAACGAGATCGTGTTTGGCGTTCAAACGAGATCGTGTTTGGCGTTCAAACTAGATCGTGTTTGGCGTTCAAACGAGATTGTGTTTGGCATTCAAACTAGATCGTTTTTGGCGTTCAAACGAGATCGTGTTTGGCGTTCAAAGGAAAGCGATTTTGGCGTCCACATGTAAGCACTTTTGGCGTTCAAACGAGAACGAATTGGCATTAATACGTAACTGTTTCGCGTTATAATAGGATTGCATTAACAATTTAACGAGAACGATTTTGGTGTGATCAATTCACGCCATGGTCAAATATTATTTGCCCGTATTAATACCCTAATTTAAGCCTCTATTCACCTAATTTACCTCATTTTAGTACCCTATTTACAGCATTTCAAGTTGATTTGACTATAGTAGTTAACCGCTTTCCTCCCATTCTGCCGACCAACGCCGCAAATTGTCGGATTCATCAAATGGGACAAACATCTTGGGTTAAACGTTCCCAGTGAAATTAAATTACTAATTCCCGGGAACGGAAAGATTCTATCTTTTACTGCAAAAATCTACTTAACCTATAACGATTGAGTGGCTAAATAAAATTAGCACTAAACCCAATTTTTTGGTAAAATATTTAGCAAAATTGATAGTTTACAAGAACCAAATAATTTTAAATTAAAGAAATGTACCTTTATAAAAACATTTCTTGATATTTATTTTCATTTTAAGTCATATGCATCACATAACACTGCAAAGAAATTTGAACATAAAACGAGTACCCAAATATGATTTCCTAATGTAATACACTCCCTATAAAAAAGACATCAGCAAATATTTTATTTTTAAACGCTGCCGACGAAAAAACACTTCTTATTATTGAAAAAACCAAAATATTACCTCTCCGAGTCAAGAGGTCTACTTACAAACTTATTTACCTAGATAAGGAATTATATCTCTCCTTTTTTGATGTAAAAATTTACGAATTATTAAAGCTAGGTTCCCTCTTGACCGAAAATGACGACCGAAAACTTTAGCTTGCTGCGTCAAAAATGAGTTTTACGCAGGCCTTCAACGGCAAGATTTTAGTTTGGTTCACACATACGACCGAATTCAGACAAAAAGGGCGGTCGGCAGGTAGTCACGTGGTACTTAAGCCTTGGCCTTTGATTTTCCCTTGATGTTATCTTAATTAGGGAGCTTACTTCTACCAAATTAAGGTCAGAGATTCAAATGAAAGGTTTATTTCGTACAAACACGGCAATAGCGACTAGCGATCAAATCCGATTAGAGAATTCAAACTCAAAAATTCATAGCATGCAAAGGTGGAAATGGCGACTGGCGAGTTGAAACAAAACTCAAAGCGGCGATAAAAAACTCCCCTATTATGACGTCAGCAGAAGCTTCATCGCGAAACGAATTTTGATTGGTTATGAAAATAATTTTACGTCGGCCTCTGCTTCAAAAATAGAACACTAATTCTGTTTCGGTCACGTTAGGCGGAAGATGTTTTACCGCAGAGGTACTTACGCAGTGTTTCCGTCGTGTTTTCGGTCAAGTGGGAACTAAGCTTAAAGCAGTATTCCAAGCATAGAGAATATATAGTAAAGCAGATGACATTTTACATCCAATAAGAATGTGCCTTGGACACATGAAATCAGTCAATGGGGAAAAAACAGGAAATTAAGTGCATAACTTTTGGGAGAGATGGAGTCTTTATGTGTTTAAAAGGCCCAGTTGTCTACGCCTCAAATTTTAACCCTGTACTCTCATAACTACATTCACAACTGGTTTTTGCAATATAAACAATATTGTCTCGTTTCACCTCATATATATTCTTAGTTTGCCAACGCGGGTTTTAACGTTAATTATCAGCAAAGCTGATTTGTGGTTAGACGCAATGAAAGTCAATGTGCACCACAATAAGAATGAAAACTCCGAAGCTACAACCCAATTACGACAAGCCCTTTCAATGATAAATTGCCACCATGGTCCTTACATCTGTTTTAAAAACTAGACCTTATTTAAATGTGTACTTAACTTTCGGTTCACTCTGAACCGTTAATGTCTCTTCAATGCAGACAAGAAAATCAGAACCCATAATTTACTAAATCTCGGGTCTCAATTACTTCCTCTTTGGTTCACTAAGCTAATTACTGTTAATCCTTAATTTACCCGACGGATCCTAGCTTTCTTTTTGTAATCACCATAGCAAGGATTATTGCATATACAGATGTAGTATAGCTTAAGTAATATATAAACAGCCATTTCAAATAATAATATTAGAAAATATCTTTGGAATATCAAAATGAAACAGAGCATTAAAGCCACAAAACTATTAAAGGCATAGTAAATACGAAAACTATTTCCACATATTCACTTTATATTATGAAAAAATTGAATATTAAGGTTCTGTAGGATTTCTTTACACATCAACACAAAACAAACTGCTAAAGCGGCGCACTAGTGTAACAACGGACGGACACACACAGACAATCACATAGACTGCTTTTTAACCCTTTTCGTATTAACTTGAATTTGAGAAACAAGATTATCTTAAATACTAAAATAAATATAATTAATATTAAACATTTTCTTCGTTAGTTGTTCGCCTTATTGAGCGTTACATCGTTTTAAAAAAGAACAATTAATCATTCTTGAGAGACTTGACTAATATTGACGTTTGAAATGAAGCATACGACTGCTGCTTCGCCTTACTCAAATAGGTAGTATATAAAGGACTCGAATCGTAGCTGTTGATAAGAACATCGCAACCTTTGGAAAAAGACCCCGCCATTGGGAGGCTAGACGTTTCTCGTAACCCTAGCCGATCGTCGCTAATGTCTTAACCTTAACTATGATGATGGAGATAGAAGCCAGTATGTGGGATGGGCAAAAGACCGGATGATGGTGGTATTTAGAAGCCAGTGAGTACAGACTGGTGTCCATGTGGGATGGACAAAAGACCAGATGATAGTGGTGTTAGACAGACAATGGAGTAATAGCCATTATAAGTGGAATACAATTTTCCAAATTTCAGGTTCGGAAATTGAGAACACATTTACCCCGATTTTCCAACTGCGAACGCGGTCCCCTAGGGTGTAACATCAGACGGATAGACAGACAGACACGTCGAAATTTGAACCTCTCCGTGACATACGTCACGCGGAGAGGTAAAAATTCAATTTATAGGATGTGTGTATATGCACACGTCTAGTATTAAGAGGATGAAAGCTTAAATTTGGAACCGTAGGTATTAAAGACACCTAACCTAAACTAAGTCTTACCAAACCTAACCTAAACCTTTTCTAACCCTAACCCAACCTGACCTACAAAACAAGCAATATTTTGAAAAAGGCAGGTGTTTATTGTATATAAACTTAGCTAGTATTTTTCACGATTATTTGGAGAGGAAGATCGCCAATCAAACTTAATTAATCACCCAGTTAAGCAAGTTATTTAGTTTACGTTTAACCTCCATTTTCTAATAATATTTCGTAATTTGAGTCTGTAAGTGCTTGTGTTCCTGAAAAAAATCAATAGTCTGAGCCAAGAAAATAATATAATGGTAATGAATAATTGGCAAATTATTATGTTCTTGAACATCAAAATATAATAAAAATGATTTTTTGAATTATAATATTAAAATTTAGATTAAATGAACCTGGATTTTTACCATTGTAAATATTACACCCAAAAAACTCGCCAAGAATTGCTCCCTTGAACGCCCAAAAAGCTCTCCTTTGAACAGAAAAAAGCTCCCGTGTGAACACTCATAACGCTCTCGTTAAAAAAACAAAAACGGTCTCATTTGAATATCAAAAACATTCACCTTTGAACGCCCATAATGCTCTTGTTCTAAAGCCAAAAACACTCTTGTTAGAACACGAAAAACCATCTCATTTGAACGCCAAAATGTTCTTATTTGAACGCTTAAAACGCTCTAGTTTGAATACTAATACAATCCTATTAGAACGCCAAAACGACCATGTCTGAACGTTTCATTAGCGCAAGGCAGTTATTCAAAATTAAATGGGATGAAGATTCTATTTTGAGTGGTAATTTATAAGCTGTTCAAAAATGAATGCTAGTGGTTAGTTTTGAACGCGTAAAACAGTCCTTGTTCAAAATTGAATTTTTCTGGTTAAATCTGAATTCGTCAATAGAGGTTTGTTCAAAATTGAACGGTCGCCATCATTTTTGAATGCCGAAAGCACGCTCATTTTTTTCAGTGTACCGTTTTCCGTTGAAATAACTTATTTTACAGGTAATCAATTTCAAAAATTTACTTATCTCGGGTTTTCGGGCACAATTCCATTCCCCCAAAACATTTTATCATTACATTAATCACTTTTGAGAGAGTACGTGTATGACATTCCCTCATTTGTGCCCGGCATGCTTCGCAGTGGATACGTTTTAAAGGGACGTACAATCCGTTATGTATGGGCGGGGCCTATATCAAACTTATCTTCCATCAAATATAGCTCTACTGAGCATGCGTGAAGTTCGTAGCATTATCAGTGCATTGAGAATGGGCATCTACCGTAGAAACAGACGTTCAAGCAGACGACAGCCAAATCACTACTCCAGGAAATAGTAACACTACTACTAAAAAATATAGTTCTTGAGTCTTATAGACACGCCCATACATAACGGATTGTACATCCCTTTAAGACAATGGCGGAAAATTAAGTAGGGACAGTTAGCTTTTTACTCGTGGTTATGAAAAATGATGTAATGTCTAGTGTACTTCAGTCAACAGTCATACTGTTCATTCTCATAGCTCAGGACATGATTAATGCTGCTCACTATTTCTCTCTCTAGTTTCAAACAATGGTTAGAGACCATTCAGTGCCGCAGGTCGCACATGAATATATTTCAACTACAGTTTACATCAATTCTCTGTGGTCGTACTATTAGCGGGTTAAGCACTAATTTGTTCAGAACATGTCTCGAAAGTGTGCTTGTTGTAAGTTTTTAAAGCAGTGTTGCCAATGTGTGGGTAATTTCCCACATCGTGGGAGATTTAGGTTTGGTTTTAGGCTCTGTGGGGAAAAAGTAATATTTTTCCGAAATCAATCAAATGTCGGAATTTTCCTGTTCAAGAGTTAATAGTGCAAAATTTTCAAAAATGCACTAATTTTAACTGCACAGTTAAAATTAGTGCATTTTCGAAAATTTTATACGGTTTAATAATTTCAAGCGACATTTTGAAATAAATTCGGTGATTTTAAGTTTGGCACTGAAAAAAAGAAAGCATATTTTGAGAATTTTAAAGCATTTGTACATATTGTCAAAGCCATGCGGAGTGATATTCCATATTAAACTTAGTATGATAAAATAGTCCAGATAAATATGACTGTAAAAAAGGGGGTGTGGGAAATGCGGCAAATTTTTAAAATGGAAGTGGGAAAATCCACTTTCTAACATTAGCAACACTGATTTGAAGGTTTTGGTCATGGCTAAACAGACCGCTCATTCAGTTTTCTATTGTTTTAAAGCTTATTTTGACACGTTATCTCTCAAAAGTAATGTAATGATAAAATGTTTTGGGGGAATGGAATTGTGCCCGAAAACCCGAGATAAGTAAATTTTTGAAATTGATTACCTGTAAAATAAGTTATTTCAACGGAAAACGGTAATGGAACGTTGTTTTTTCTTAAGCATGCCTTTAAGTTTCAATTAAAAAGAAAAGTTAATATCTGATCCTTCAGTCAAGTGATAACCTCAGTCTTATCGATACTTTTTAGGACTTGATTCTAATGAAGACATTTTTGATTAATATCTGCTCCTTCAGTCTTCATTTTAATTAAGATTGTTAAGAAACTGTTTTACATTTTCAAAATCTACACTAAGCAGAAACATATAAAAAGGGGACCGTAACTTTAGCTCAATCAGTCATTTATTTATAATGATACTCCAAAAAATAAAAACGTAACTCATTGAAAGTTTGTATTCTTATTGTAATTAACATAATACAATTTTTTACAACCCTTTATTGAAACGCGAGGCGCTCCCCTAAAAATTCCACAAATAGGACCAAATTGACAGTTTTACACAATTTTTTGAAACGCTGATTTAGCCTATGTCTGTTTAACCTTTAGCTCAAACTTTTCATAAGCCCAATATGAAATTCGGATATCCATAAAACTTCTCAAAGACGATCCGAGATTATCAATTTCGAACTTTTTTGTAGCATTAACTAACGTCTGTTTGATATTAAGCTTATAAACCTTAAACACAATATAGTCAGGGCAATGCCGACTCAATTCCACAAAGGTGATCCAAGATTGTTAATAAATACGCCTAAAAAGTGCCCTCTTCAAAATATGTAGCCGGGGAAAAGAGAGTGTGATCGAGTGGGCTATGCTAGTGGGTATTTTGGTAGTAAGTAACGGGGGTTGGGACTCCAGGCATAGCCCGCTCCATCCAGGGGCGGACTGGCCATAGGGCCACAACTGCCACTGGCAGTGGGGCCCCAGTCAATGGGGGCCCTCCTTTTTGGTGTTGCATATTTGAAAAGTAGACCTTCACTAACTCAAAATAGTTACGTATCTCGTAATTCATTTAATAATTTATAAAGCGGTAAGTGATATTTTTGTAGTCTTATTGTTTTCGACTCCACTTTTATACAGGGACGGAAATAAGCACAGGACACTGGACATTGCCCAGTAAAATTTTAAAATGTCCCATAATTTTTCTAAAAACCAGGGGCCCACTGGACATTTTGAACTATAACTTTTTCTGAAATTTTGATAGCTTGACCATGAATATGCGACACTATTTTTGCACACTCCAGTGGTAAATGTTCTATAAATTTTCCAGTCTAAAGGGGCATCACTAGGCACATGTCTTAAGAAAGTTTCCATATTTCGGGCCCTGCTTTTGTACCGCCTTTCATGCTTTGCCGCTTTCTCTATATCCGGCTGCTGCTGGGTCTACTCCGAACAGCGAGCCACGTCTGTCGTTTTATAGGTCTGAAATTTATTATACGAATTTGTTCCGTCAGCAGAGCTGCAGAACTATTCCCACTATTCTAGTCCACACCCCTTTTGCAGTGGCGGCTCAAGTCAAGTGGAGGCCCCAAGCGGTATCCATTTTGGGGCCCCCAAACTCAAGACATTAAAATTAAATAGTAGTTGTAAGAAGGAATTTATATATAAGAAGGCCTAAAATAGCGTCCGGTGCGCGCGTGATAGTCGAAAATCCCCCCTTAATTGGAAAAGGAGCCGGGACTTATTATTTTATCTTATATCGTTTTTTTTGGGTCGCCTGAGAGCGCTCCGAGACAGGGCCGGAAATAAGAAAAAACATTTATAGGACATGTGTCCAGTGACCCCCTATTTGTCTGTAAAATTTATTAGACATTGTCCACTGGCGTGTGCAAAAATAGTGTCGCATCTTCATAGTCAAGCTATCAAAACTTCGGAAAATTTATTGGTCAAAATGTTCAGTGACCCCCTTAGTTTTTGAAAAAATTATAGGACATTTTAAAATTTTATTGGACAATGTCCAGTGTCCTATGCTTATTTCCGGCCCTGCTCCGAGATCGCTCCAAATTTACGTGTTACGCTCTAGCTCGGAGGACCGAATGTAGTTGCTCCGAATGAAAGAGAAAAGTTTTTTCAGAGCGGTTTTGTGACGTCTTCAGGCGCTCCGTCTCTAGACTCGGAGCGGTTGGGATCAATCCGGGAGGAAACCGGGAGTGAGCGACTGGGTCATTGTAAGCTGAACTTTTTACGTCGGTCTCGCCGGCGTTGGTGGCGTACATCCAATCAGCGAGCGTCCCTGGCTCACGTGCGAATATTGTCTGCCTTCTATATTAAAATGGCGCCTGTTTGTAGCAAAGTAGAACGATTAGCTCACGCAGTTAATTAAATAGTTTCACTGCCTTTAATTCAGAAACGAAAACACAACGTAAATAAACGAAGAATACGGATTAGAG
This sequence comes from Phalangium opilio, assembly GCF_054372755.1. Taxonomy (NCBI): domain Eukaryota; kingdom Metazoa; phylum Arthropoda; class Arachnida; order Opiliones; family Phalangiidae; genus Phalangium; species Phalangium opilio. The sequence continues at coordinate 4,490,962 of NW_028324165.1, forward strand.
AAGTTTTCAAGGATAGGGAAATAGATGGCGATTTCAAAAACCTTATTTCCAAAGATACAGGGATTATCTTTTTGTGGAAAACTGTCGTTATACACCAACCCAATTTGACTATTTGTCATTAATATCGAGGGTAATTAAGGACATGGCCATATTTAAGTCACTCACGACGATAGACAATTCAAATAAACTCCGTATGTATTTTTTCAAGCAGACGACAATCGCACGTGAGCCAGAGACTCTCGTTTATTGGATGTACGCCACCAACGCCGGTGAGACCGACGTAAAAAGTTCAGCTTGGCGAACATTTTTTTCTCTCTACGCCTCCTTCGCCCAGCGCGGTTGGCGCAAAAATTTGCCAAGTGCGGACAGCAGTTTTTCTCGGCGTGCGTGGCGAGCGTAGCGTACGTAGCGTGGCGAACGAAAATTTACGCCTAGTGTGGACATACCTTAAGACGCACCGCCGTCTCGGAGGAGCTCGTTTTTACGGCAAAGAAAAACGCTATATATTTTCCACCATCTATTTCTTTTACCTTTTCGTTAAGCCTTGGTTTGGTTTTTGGAACTCGCGAAATTATAGGTACACTTGATTCAATTTAGAAACAATTACAGAACGAACGATTTTCACGTAGAGACACATATTCAAAATCCATCAAGTTATGTTCAAAACCTTTAACTAACTTGTTCATGGCAATTAAAAGCAACCGTCGTAAATTTTCAGTAAAGAGGAGAGAAAGACGGAGAGAGAATCGGTATAGGCAGCCGTGATCCATGCTTGGTAAAAACGGGGTTAAATATACGGTACACCGCGGTGCCTGAGCGCAGCTTTCTCGCGCATAGTTGACGTAGGGGATGACAGAGATAAGGCGAGGAGGTCAATCCCCCATGCGCAAAGGATGTGCGTCCTAAAACTAAACGCACCGAAAAATGTTTTTACTACCCCCCTATTTTCCCATTTTTCGGCGGATTTTATAAAGTGCGTTTCTATCTCCCTCTCTCTCCTCTTTGGTTTCAGCACCGCTGGCAGCCTCCATTTTCTGTTTTCTTTGCTCGAGGTTTGCTTTTTCTCTAGTCGGAATCATTCGCATCCGTATAACCTATCCCCATGGGATCCAATGGGAAAGCGCAGAGCAATGACGGGCATGAAAGGGGTGGGGCTTACTTGTCCACTGACACAGACGGGTAAGAGTAGAAGCGTAAAATCTCGCGACTTAGGTCTTCTTATATAAATCCATTCTTGGTGTAATACTGAAAGGGAAAATATTCGTCATTTATTTCATTTTAAAACTATTGTTCTCTTCCATTTTTTACTTTAAAAAAAATGTTAATGGAAAAAAATTATTTCTGCTGAATTCGGGGCCCCAAGCGGCCGCATAGTCCGCTTACCGTTAAACCCGCCACTGTCTATACGCTGTAATAAAAATACTGTCATCTATTGCCAGCGATGAAAACAAAAGATTTGACCCTTCCACGGTGAATGGTGCTAAGCAGTTTTTGACCTCCTTGACAACGTACGATAATATTTTGTGCGCTATATTGCTAAAGGAAGTGTTTCAAATAATGTTACCAGCAACAACGTATCTTCAAACCAAAGGATTGAATTTATTACAGACCTTGAATATGATTAAGATTTTTATTACTCAGCTGGATGATTTGAGGATGAAATTCGAACACGTCAAGTTAAATGTATCCAAATTTATCGATAACGTCAATGAGATTCTTGAAAATGATGTTAACTTGGATGATTTAAAAATTGAAAATACTTTTAAGGTTAAAGCTATACGCAGAAGAAAACGTATGGCCGGAGAGAAATGTAGAGATGAAGCTCCTTCAACTCCGGAAAAAAAATTTGAAGTTGAGGTTTTCAACTCCATGATAGATGTTTTACGAGCTCAACTTGAACGATTCTTAAGCTCTGATCAAGAGAGCATTTTAAACGCAATAAGTCTACTACATCCAACAAGTTTTGCAAATTTAGACACTCAACCTTTCTCTCTGAAACGGTTATGTTCCTTAAGTAGCGTTAAAAACGAAGCTAAATTAATCAAAGAACTTATTAGTTTCTCTCTGTTATATGCTAAACTCGACCTTAAAAACCGGGCTAATGATTTAAGTAAAGTGGCTTCAGAAGGAGGATACTTAGATGAAGATGCTTCCTCCAGCGCCTTCTCCTCCACGGAGTCTGAACTCGACGAACACGAGAGAGAAATAACTGAACCAAATTTACCAAACGAAGAAACAGATTTTAGTTACGTGGACAGTGGTGGCAATAAATTCGATTTAGATAGTTATAAGTGTTCTGGAAAATGTTTTGTCTTGGCTGTGTGTTGAAAATACTATACAAATATAATATGCATAGTAAAGCGTACAAAAGGCTCTCCAAAGTGTACAAATGTGTAGTATTGCTGCCTTGCACTCAAGTACAATGCGAACGAACATTTTCAAAACTAACTATATTGAAAACCAAATTGCGTGCAAATTTAATAGAGGAAAATTTGGAGAGTAACATGATATTATCCTGTGAAAATAATATTATGTTCTCCATTGAAAATAATGATATTATAAACGAATTCGCTGACAGTTCAAAAACTCTAAAGAAAATGTTGACTTAGATTTGTGTGTGTTTTGAATTTGTATTGTAATGTCTAATTAAAAAAAAACTTAAGAAAATTTGTGTTGCATAACTTACATTATAACGACCTACTCCCCTCTACTTTTAGGGATCGGCTTGGGGGGCCCTTTTTAAATCGGTGGCAGATAGGTGTGAAGCTTGCCAGTCCGCCCCTGGCTCCATCACGCACTCGACAACGCAAAGCAACTCGCGCCAGCGTGGGAAATAAGGCGGTAACACAGGGCAAATGACGAGTTTAAAAATTGCCTGTTACAGTTCAAAAATTAAATCGGAGGGGGGTCAGTGGTCCACGAGACTACTAAAAAATTCAAGGGTAACCACACATTAAAATTCTAATATTTTAATTATCCACTTCCTTAGCTTAGCAGACGACGTTCTCTGGCCAATGGTCACGGACCAGTTTATTTATTCCAAGTCAGGAGGGTCTCTGGCCTAATGTCCAGTTTAAAAAAATCCTTATTTCCCACCCTGACTCGCGCTATAGCGCAAGCAGCTTGCGACGTGTTGCGCGTGATCGAGTAGGCTATGGTCCGGTCAAAAGAAATCTTCAGTTCAGCGTTGTAAATAAGGCGGTGGCATAGGGAAAATGACCAGTTTAAAAATTAAATCGGAGGGGGAGCAGTGGTCCACAGGACCACTAAGGAAATTCTAGGGTAACCAGGGTCCAGACATTATCTCAACTATTTTAATTACCCACTTCTTTAGTTTAGCAGACGCCGCGCCCTGGTCAATGGTCATGGACCAGTTCATTTATTCCTGGGCAGGGGGTCGCTGGCCCAATGTCTAGTTTTAAAAAAATCCCTATTTCCCACCCTGCTTCAGTTGGGAGTCCTGGAGCTCCTAAAGTCCAGAGATGCATATGACAAGGATTCATTTCTCATAAGCGAGAATGGCCAACTCTGTTGTGTTAGAGACAGCCTGGCAGCCTGGTATTTTTTTACTTCTAAAGTTCTAAGTCAGCTGGGTTTTCACCTTTAAAAGTTAATACAGCCCTTTGAATTTAAATAATTAGAAATGAGAAATGTTATTAAATGAATAAATCTATACGGTTGCAGTTGTGTCGAGATGAGAGCAATTAAATATGTGTCTTTGATATTTAGCTCTGATAATTTCAGAAACTTAATAAAAAGTAGTGTTATGTATTTAACCAGAATTTATTTTATTGAAATTTATTAATAATTATTTAATTTAAAAAATTGTAATACTATTTTATGTTTTAAATTTTACAAATAAAATTCAAAACAGTAAACATAGGGCAAAGGTTATATTGTATTATAAATAGCCAGTGGGATTGATTTTAGCTATATCGCAATTAGAGCTCGACATTTTCTATCCATTATCCACAAATTAGAAATTAATTTGAATGAAAATAGGTGGATATCTTTTTTTAATTGGGAAATAATGCACACACTTTACATTTAAATTTTAGAAGTTAATTTATTATTTACTTTGTGTATGTAATATTCAGCATTAATTTCACTAAGGCAATAAACTAATTACCTACGAGGAATTAACTAGTATATATGTTTAAAATTATAATTTAATCGTTTCAAAACTAATATGGTTTTGAACCGGCTTTTGTAATTTAGTTATTAAAATTTGTGATTATCGATAGGTCAATATTGAAAATTAACCAATGGTGGAACTAATTTTTTTTAAACTCAATGAAACTTAAATATCAATGAATCATCAACCTATTATTTTTTTTTCAAAAGAAGGTAAATAAGGATTAGATGGCTTGCTGCTTCAAACAAGATTTTTAACCATGAATAGAATATTTTGTTAATTTTAGTCAAATTTAGATATTCGGTAATCGAGTTGATATGAATAAAGCCGTTTTTGCTCATGTCTATTTTAAACTTTAATCACAGATTTCGCTTACCATTTCACAAGCATAATAAACACTACTGAAGGGCGCAAATCTATCTGTGATCGGTAATGGTGACCAATATAGCAATTTGCCCAATTAATCAGTTTGAACTTCATTTGCACATTTCTATTCGTTAATTTGAAATGTTGCGAGAAATTTAATGGAATATAAGTAGATATCTCTTTCAGAAGATAATTTTTGATGTTGATATTTAAGATTCATTGAGTTAAAAAAATTGGTATTGGTATTTCAAGTAAGCTTTGATATCAACATCGTTTAATTTACGATATGGGCTTATGATGGTAGTCTGTTTATAAGATTAAATCGTTACTTTAAGTGTCACTAGACAGTATCTACCTCCAAAATCGAGGGTTAGTAACTTTATAACCATCTCCAAGTCACAGGATATCCGAGGGTCAATTTCTTATATCATAGCTATAGCTATAGCTCAGTCACTTTTGGCAAGGCCTAATACCATTTTGCTTAACTGGCGCTGTCAAATTCCTTTTAAAGCATAGATCATATAGTATCCACCCTTGATTTTCATTTCGCAACACACATTGGATTCGTAAACCTCGACACGCATCACGATTAGAAGAATTAAAAGGCAAAAACAACACACTGACCGCATACATTTTTAGTAAATAACATGTCTGACTACAGCTGTTTTCGGCGCTGAAGCGACCAAGGCTTAGCGCAATTTCACGGGTTTCACTGCCTTAAAAAAAGTGGCAAGTTAAGGAATAGATTGTGGGACAATAAAATGGTGGAAAATTATGAAATTAGGCTTATATTAAAGCTTGAAACCTACTTTATATTATATTTAAAATCCATCCATCAGCAAATCCTCAAAAAATATGAAAATGACAACGAAAAAGGACCCACTCTCAAATTTTTTCCCCTTAAAAAAATGGCGGCCGCCACAAACTTGGTAATATTGTCACGGCGACAATATTAAAGCAGTCTTATCTCACTACCGATAGGCCATTTCAACCAAAAGGCATTAAGAAAAAACAATCGGATTAATATGACGCAACTATACGTAAAAAAAGGCCAATATTGGTCGCGCTGATAATTACTAGTAAATCAGTCTATCCATGCTTAAATAACGCAGATTGGGGTAATTTTGAAAACTTAAAATTAAACATACTTAAACTTAAAATTAATCAATGAAAGCTGGAAAGCACAAATACTAAATAGGAGGCTTTCGTTTAAAACCGTTTTCAAATCAAACAAACGTATAGTTATATCATGACGGCTACAACAAGATGGTTATCTGTAAAATATTTTCCCATGTTATTTCTATGGGAAAATTTCGAGGTTTTCGTCAAAATCTATGATTATTTTTATGGAAATGAAAACCACCCTTAGCAACTTTTTATAAGAAAAACTAATGGATGGATCTTTTTGAAATTTTAACCACATATTTAGGGCCCGAATTAGAGACGAGTCGGGTCGACTTTCTTTTCGACCCGACCCGGCCCGAGTCCAAGTTTAAAATTATAAACTTAACCCGACCCGGCCCGAGTCCAACTTTAAAATTATAAACTGAGCCCGACCCGACCCGACCCGACCCGAAAAAAAAATTAAAATAAAAACCCGACCCGACCCGACCCGAAAAATTTTGAAATTAATTTTGCCCGACCCGATCCGAACCCGTTTCGGGTCGGGTCGGGTCGAAAAAGCCCGATTAAATTGGGGGCCCGACTCGTCTCTAGTTAGGTGTAGCGACGAGTCGGGTCGACTTTCTTTTCGACCCGACCCGGCCCGAGTCCAACTTTAAAATTATAAACTTAACCCGACCCGACCCAACCCGAAAAAAAAATTAAAATAAAAACCCGACCCGACCCGACCCGACCCCGAAAAAAAAATTAAAATAAAAATCCGACCCGACCCGACCCGGAAAATTTTGAAATTAATTTTGCCCGACCCGACCCGAATCGGGTTCGGGTCGGGTCGGGTCGAAAAAGCCCGATTAAATCGGGGGCCCGACTCGTCTCTAGCATCATGACGCCAAAAACGGAAACGCGAAAAAGCGCACAGTAGGAAAAATCACACATCGCTTAGTAAGCGCTGCCATCAAAGAGGGTTACTGAACGTACCCATTCTTTCTACTGGTTGATTGTGGTGACGAATACCTACCTAGGCCTTATATATATGTGTTCCGAGTCACCGAGTGACGATTCCGCTAGCCACTTGCGAGAAGGTTCAAGGTAGTTTAACGTTACAAAACGGTATTAAGTCATATCTACAAGAGCCTACCGGCCCTGTAGAATAAGGGTTTATTGTGTTTGAAAGAGAAAATTGAGAGTAGAAATTGGAAGAAAGCTTGAATTTTTAAACTGGTCTCGCCTCAATCCCCATCGAAAAACTTAATTATTAAACTGGTCCCAAGGACCAGTTACCCCCATTGTTTCAATTAAAAAACTGGTCCAAGCAATTAATAAACTGCATGGTTTTGGACCAGTGGACGTGTGCTATTTCTAAGTCTGGTTGTAATTGTTTGCGGACGGTTCACAGTCGTATTTTATCTTTGAAATCATTTTAATGGGTTAAGGTTGGCGCAATAGGAAGTTTTATTTTTTCGCATTAAATGGCAGAATTTTGGACATTTTTTGACAAAACCCAAATGAAAGAAACTCATTAAAATTCAGAGCGATGCATACGGAATAAGAGTTTTTATTCCGTAGGGAACATTCAGAGTCAGGAACTATTTATGGTGAGAGAACCAAACTTCATCAAAAATAAGAGCTAAACAACAACTTAATAGTTATCTCGAAAGCCGTAAAAAACGTTTTAATAACCCGACTAAAGAACTAAAAACTTAAAGAAAGGCCCAACCCATTTTTAACGAAGCCTGCTGTGAAACCCAAACTATTTTTAAATAAGCAGAAGAATGAATGTGACGCAAAGAAACCAAAACCGTTAATACCATTTGGAACTATCGTCACTTTCAAGTTGTCGATATATTAATTTCAAAGCCCTAATGCTTATAATGATAAGCAGTCGACCCTTTTGGTCAAAGGTAACACAGGGTGTTAATCCTCTCTTTAATCTTACACCCCTGGAGTAGAAACTCCGGAGGTCCCTAAACTATTACGGAAGGTTACAATAGTTTGAGTTGAGAAGTCTTATTCCCACCCTTGTTGGGGAAATATCCAAAGCAATTACTTCCGCCTTCTCGGTGTGAAGTCTAATAGCGTATTACATTTAACTGTTCAGAGATCGCTCTCGATTTCCTCTATCTACTACGACGTAAAATCCCCTTTACTTCCGGAGCTTCCTTAACTTTAAGTCTTTTCCTTCCTTAATGTCTATACAAATTTAGCGAGCCATCTGTTCTGTACAGGGGATCTCGGGTCCAGCGCTTGGTGAATGGAAAATGGAAATCCAAGCGCGAGCTGATGTAGCGCCCATAAGCGGTGAATGGAATACGCTATTGATATTGCTGCCATCTAGGTGAAAAACTGAAAACACCTTGCACTCCTGGGAAAAATAGGCAGATCCATATCCCAGGGTTCATACGTAAACCGTTTTTCTGTAAATTGTGAAAATCTCTGCGATTTGAAATGTGTCGGAAAAGGTTTTGGTCAAACCTAATTAGAGCCGGGTACGATGAAGTGGGCTCTGGTATACATCTAAGTCCGGAATTACCTATAAAATTGTGTGGGATTTTCGTCCGAAAATATCGTTTGACAAGCTCTACTCTCCATCTTCCCTCCTCCTTATTTCAGAACACCGGTAAGCGATACTTATTTTCAATTGTTTTGGTATAAAGTATCCAAGAACAGTGGCATCATCCCATTAAATAGTAATTCTAGTCGCGCGCATATGCGTACGGAAATTATGGTGTCAACGCCATTACTTTTCTTCGACTACAGAGTAAAATTTCATTTAATTCTAGAACATATGTGTAGGACAAAACGCTGGTGTTACGTGTCAAAACCCTTAAAATGCCCTCTATCGCGAGGGTCTTCACTCCTTTCGTATCATCGCTGGTAATTATTTCGACTAAAGATACTTTGATAATAGAGAGGGGGTGCCAGTACAGAATAATGGGCTAAATTGTCTAAACGCAGCATCAGCTAGTATTTGATTCACCGAACATCTGTTGAATATGGTGAGAGCAAAGAAAAGTTGTAAATACAACCTAGCTTTCGGGTGTCGAGACGGGGTTTCTTTCTTTAAGTTGATGTTTATCCCCTTTTTGTTGATACGCTCGTTTACTTATTGGATAACGCCTTTGATCAACACTGCTTATATTCTATTAATCAAAACTGTCTTTGTACACAAACACGCGAAAAAGTAAGAGATAAGTGTAGAAAATTAATTGTTTGAAGTAACAGATATTCAAATTTTCATTTTTGAAGACGTGATTATAAAACATCAATTATTTTAAAAAATTTCTTATCTTAGTTTTTTTCACCAAAATTCCTTAAGTAAAATGTTTTATCCTTAAACATGTGCATCATTTTAAAAATAGAAAACGTATGCATTTTATTTTCTTTTTAAAATTTAGAGTTAGTTTGAGTATTCGGGCCTATAAGGAGAATATAATGGGCAGAAAATTGTTGATAGCAGACAAAACAAGACGGCCCAAGGGCTCGTAATAGTAGCCATATCGTACGAGTGAATAGCCCCTCTATACCCTACCCTAATGAGTGGATAACACCTCTATACCTTACCCTAATGAGTGAATAGCGCTATCTTTTTCAATGCTTAAATGATTTACCGTGCATAAAATCAGAGTGAATAGCCCCTCGATTCCCTACTCTCTAAACAGTGATTAAATTATAACCGTATAAATTTACTTATGCTTTAATTCTAATATTCCGGCGAATCGAAGAACAGATAGTTTTTAGTGATAATCCCCTCGATGAGCTTACAACATAGACTTATGCCGAATTTGCCGATGCACACTTATCGCATCTTATAAATTTCTAACAAGGACTTATGCCCAGAAACTTTTGAAAGAGAAAGTTTAGTTATAGTGATTACGCATTTTAGTGATTATCCCCTCGAATTACCTTTAGTAATGCTAAATGATCAAACGCATAACGCTCATTTAGCACTATGTTAGCTCTATCTAAACCCACATTTGAATTAACCGCCAAAACGTTCCAGTCAAACATAACATAGATGACGATAGCTACCGAACGAGAACGAAACACATGAGCGCGGTAGGAAACGGGGAAAATCGTTATCTATTTAATTAGCACATACATAAAAAGAAAATAAATATAAAAACCCCAAACATACAAATTCATAAGTATCCGACCCCACAGATTAAGAGGTACCCCACCCCACATCACCCCGACATTTTAGAGATAAAAATAAATAATAAAAAAACTCGAGGTTTCTATCAAGTCTCTATGGTTTAGTGGTTAGAATGTTTGTCTACTGCGCCAGCGACCCGGGTTCGATCCCCGGCCCTGACCTGAAAAAATTTTAATTAAAATTAAATCTCTAACCGAGCCCAGTAACCCCTGTGGGTGGGTTGTGGTAATATAAAGTTCCTTTTAAGCTAAAATCTGACGATAACGAAAGCGAAAACTCCGGCCACGACTACTACTAGTACTACTACTACTACTACTACTACTACTATTACTACTACGGCTCGGGTCAAACTAAGAGCCTATCGTATACTACGATATGGCTAATAAAACAAGCATGAAAACTTAACAAAACGTGTTCGTTTATTTTAAAGTTTTCGGTTTTCAAAAATTGACGTGTTGTATATCTCTCAAAGCTACAGATCCTTTTGACTCTAATTAAACTACATCACAGTCAAAGGGCGAATGTAATTTTCGGTTCGCAATATTTTCAATTTTGAAATATAAAAATAAATACTTCTAGCTCTATTTTTCAGATATCCGAGTATTTGAACTTCCTCGAAGCAAATGTTTCTCGAAAATAAACAGTAGTATCAAGGTAGTTTCTCTGAAATTTTTGTGAAAAAAACTAAGATAAGAATTTTTTTCAAATAATTGATGTTTAATGATGATAATCACGTCTTCAAAAATGAAAATTTGAATATCAGTTACTTCAAACAATTAATTTTCTACATTTATCTCTTACTTTTTTGCGTCTTTGTGTATAAAGACAGTTTTGATTAATATCTGTCACTTCAGTCTTAATATGAATTAAAACTGTTTAGAAACTAGTATTTTAAAACGTATACTGAAAAGCAGGCGCTCCATTTAAGTCTTGTGGTGTTGCGCGTATATTAGTTACCACGTTTGAACTAACAAGGCCCTAACCATCTATTATAGAAGTATTAATCTTGATTGCTTCAACGCCCAGTCCAACTCAAATTGCCTTCCAGTCTTTTTCACGTGCAAAGCACAGTGGATGCAATAATACAAATAGATTCCAAAGACTTAGGCTAAAAAGTTATTACGTAGACCTGTGTAAAAAAACAATCTATACACCTGTGCACAAACATATTCCATAGATCTGCGCTGGGTGACCACATTTCCTAAATTTTATAATTTTTCCTATTTTCGGATGTCTTTCTATTAGTTCCTATAATTTCGATAATTTTCCTATATTTTCCTATTTTTTGAAACTGTAGATATTTTGTGTCTCACTTTTGGTTTTGTTATATATCACCAAAGCTATGGAAGCCTCTAAAAATATTTGTCAGGGAAGTCCGTGATGTTTTAAAGTTATAGCATATGTTTCTAAGATTACGTTCCATAAGCATGACACTTCCTATATTTCGAAATGCTAGAGACTTAATGAGAGCTAGTTCGAGAACGACGCGAGAATTGACTACACGCGATTTTCTACTCCATCTTCCTATTTAGTCTGTACTAAGCCTTTGACAGGGCCTCATCAGGCGTCGCTTTACGAGAATCTATGACGTTTCATTTACGTCACTTCGAGACAAGCTCTCAGTTTCCAGTGACAAACTTATGTAACATATCTTACGAACTTATGGTTATAATTAAACCAAAGCTCCTTCGTAAATCTTGTCTTATTACTTTCAAAGCATATGCAACCTATATTTTGCTATTTTTTCAAGAGTAGTTCTCTTGTCTTTTCCTGTTTTTTTAATTATACATCTATATCTATATAAATCAAAGTCCTGACTGACTGACTGATAATCATCGCCCAGCCCAAACCGCTGAAAATTTGGAGGAACGTTACTCGTAAGTAGTAGGCGCGTACTAAAGAAAGATTTTTCCAATCCGCCGCCATCTTCATAAATGGCGCCCAGAAATGTAACAAATCTTCTCTTTGTAAGAAAGTCCGTGAGTTTCAACGGATTTCACAAATATTTAGTACACTGGATTCCTTTAACCTATAGATTTGTCTTGGTCTTTCGGGATCGAATTGTTGCCATCATTTTAAATGGCGGCCAGATATTTAAAAACCTTTCTTTATAGAATGTCTGCGTGTAAAGTAATAAAAAATGTCCCGACGAGCTGATGGGCGACGCCGAGTGCCTTCGCTCCTAGGATGCTACAAAAATATTAGTCGAATCAGTAAAATGTACCCATACTTGATGGAAGTTCTTACTACACTCAAGCGATGCCGCGGGTAACAGCTAGTCTCCTATAATTTCCTGTAAATCAATTGTAAATTTCCTATTTTCCTATAACTATTACAAGGTTATTTGTGGTCACCCTGAGTGCACAAACATATTTCGTAGATAACATAGACTTGTGAAAACCCATGTCATATAATTGTGTACAAACAGATCCCGTAGACTTGTGCACAAACAGATCCCTTAGAATTGTGCACAAACAGATCCCTTAGAATTGTGCACAAACAGATCCCTTAGAATTGAGCACAAACTGATGTCATAGACTTGCGCACAAAATGATGTCATAGACTTACGCACAAACAAATGTCATAAACTTATGCAAAAAGAGATGTTATATACCTGTACACAATAATATTCCATGGACCTCTGCACAAAAACATTCCATACCCCTATGCTCAAAAATATGCTCAAGAATATCTCGTACACCAGTGCACAAAAATACTGCTAATCCATTTGCACAAAAATATCCCGTATCCATTTGCAGAAAAATGTTCTTTAGACCTGTGAACAAACAGATGCTGTGGCCTTTGCAAAGACAGATTGCTTAGACCTCTGCACAAACCGATTCAGTAGACCTGTGCACAAAAATATTCTGTAGACCTGTGCACAAACAGATACCGTAGACATGTGCACAAACAGATACCGTAGACATGTGCACAAACAGATTCCGGATACTTGGACACAAACGGAAGTCACAGGGTTGTGCACAAACAGATGTCATAGACTTGCACAAAAAATACATCATAGACTTGCGCAATAAGAGATGTCAAGGATATGTGCATATCAGATTCCACGGACTAGTGCACAAACAGAAGTCTTAGACTTGTTTACAAACAGAAGTCATAGACTTGTTTACAAACAGAAGTCATAGACCTGTTTCCATAAAGATTCCATACCCATTTGCACAAAACAATTTCATACCCATTTGCACGAAACGATTCCATACCCATTTGCACAAAACGATTCCATAGACCTGTGCACAAAAATATTCCATAGACCTGTGCCCAAAGAGATTCCATAAAACTGTGCCCAAACCCCAGTAGCACATGGGCTCCACAGTACAGTCTTTTAACAGTCCGTGTGTTCGCTAGGTGTCCTAAAAACTCGGGACTGATAATACATGTAAACACAAGCCAAAAAGCAATAATGTAAACAGTCCATTATTATAACTAATTTTATTAGTCACTTGACAGCCACCGAATGCTCTAAATTCAGCCTGTTTTTTCTTACTCTAGAATGTATTAAGTCAGTCCGCCGGCTTGACTATATTCAGTCTCGGATTTTCAGGTTTATTCTAGTTATGAGACAGTCTGCTGGCTTCTCTGTATTAAGTGTCGCATTTTCAGTTTTAGCCTGGTTATGAGACAGTCCGCAGGCCTCTCAATTTTAACTCTGGCAAAATCAAGTTTTAGTCTTGATATGGGACAGTCCGCCGGCTTGACTTTTTAAAGTCTCGCATTTTCAGGTTTATTCTAGTTATGAGGCAGTCCGCTGGCTTCTCTGTATTAAGTGTCGCATTTTCAGTTTTAGCCTGGTTATGAGACAGTCCGCAGGCCTCTCAATTTTAACTCTGGCAAAATCAAGTTTTAGTCTTGATATGGGACAGTCCGCCGGCTTGACTTTATAAAGTCTCGCATTTTCAGGTTTATTCTAGTTATGAGGCAGTCCGCTGGCTTCTCTGTATTAAGTGTCGCATTTTCAGTTTTAGCCTGGTTATGAGACAGTCCGCAGGCCTCTCAATTTTAACTCTGGCAAGATCAAGTTTCAATCTTGATATGGGACAGTCCGCCGGCTTGACTTTATAAAGTCTCGCATTTTCAGGTTTATTCTAGTTATGAGACAGTCCACTGGCTTCTCTGTATTAAGTGTAGCGCGTTCTAGTTATACTCATGCTTTGAGACAGTGCGCCAGCTTTTCTATATTAAGTCTCGCTATGAGACATTCCGCCGGCTTCTCTAAGTCTCGCACGTTTAACTAAACAAGAACTTGAACGCGCAACACTTAATACAAAGTAGCCGGCGGACTGTCACATAACCAGACTCAAATTGAAAGTTCGAGACTTGATATAGAGAAGCCGGCGGACTGTCTCATAACCAGACTAAAACTTAAAACGCGAGACTTAATATATAGAAGCCGGCGGATTGTCACATAATCAGACTAAAACTGAAAGTTCGAGCAGAAGCCGGCGGACTGTCTCATAACCAGACTGAAACTGAAAATGCGAGACTTAATATAGAGAAGCCGGCGGACTGTTTCATGACGATCGTCATGAGACAGTCCGCCGGCTTCTCTACATTTCAGCATCTTATATCCATTATTAGTATTGTTATTAGATGTTTTAGGTGTCATTTGTTTTTATTTTATTCCTTATTTCAGTCCCTGACTTCCTTGGTTTTATCTTGTAATGAGACATTCCCCTGGCTCTCCCATAATAAGTCTATGACTTCCTTATTTCATAACTCTAATCAGACAGTCCAATAGTTACGATATATTAAGCTTCGTGCGAGCTAAATTTAGACTTGTAATGGAACAATCTGCCGGCTGCTCTATTTTTGAGTTTCCAACGTCGTCGAGCTTGTTGAAATTTATCTGAATTGTATCTATATCATGTCAACGTTTGACGTCTTCAATTTGTTCCGTTTTTCATTCTAAACTTCTGTTATTTTATTTTAATGATAAAACTTTACGGAAATGTGTGGTTTCCTTTAATGCCGATGAATAGAGGCATGCTCGTCAAGTGATCACGACTCCCACACTCTCCGTGAACGGCCCAAAGTGTAGGATTTCGGTTGAAATAAAGGTTTAGAAAATCCAAATAATAACAAAACTTATTCTCCACTAAAGTTCCACGATTCTGCTGATGTAAATTTGAACTACAAACAAAACAATCTTTAAAAATCCATTATATCTCAACAACTAACTGTAACATGTTAATTTACCCAGATTTAAATATAAATTTATCTTTATAAGCATGATTTTACAATAATATCAAAGAAAATGTTACGGATTATGGCTAATTTCATCTTTCCCTTATCTTTAGATAAACCTTCAAATCGTATGAAAATATAACTCTTTGCTATTATTGTCGGAGATTAAATGGCAATGAACACTTTCGTTAAGTGCAGTCATTTGAGTCTATTTACCACTTTTCGAAAGTCGCCAAAAGTGCGGGAGTTCGGTCGAATGGGGCCTCCGAATTCATTTTTCGATCAAATGGTTTGGAACCTTCCATTTACCAGCCGATATCGTGTCTATTCGCCAGCCGATATCGTGTCCACTCACCAGCCGATATCGTGTCCATTCATCAGCCGATATCGTGTCCATTTCGCCAGCCAATATCGTGTCCATTCACCAGCCGATATCGTGTCCATTCCCCAGCCAATATCGTGTCCATTTCGCCAGCCAATATCGTGTCCATTTCGCCAGCCAATATCGTGTCCATTTCGCCAGCCAATATCGTGTCCATTCCCCAGCCGATATCGTGTCCATTCCTCAGCCGATATCGTGTCCATCCGCAAGCCGATTTTGCGTCTATTCACCTAGCGATTTCATAACCGTTTACCAGTTGATTTCGTGTCCATCTGCTTGCCGATTTTCTGACCGTTTGCTTGCAAATTTTGTGTCCTCTAGACTACCAATTTTGAGTCCATTCGCCTGCTGATTTTCTGACCGATGGATTGAAAATTTCTTGTCCATTCGCTTACCGATTTTGTATCCATTAAGTGAATTTTCCTATCAACCGTAGTAAACGTTGGGATAGCAAGACACTTATCCGGGCGGACATTTCGCACTGTAGGGTAGGGTCTAAAGTCACAAATCAGGCGATCCAAAAAACCGTCCAGCTAGTTAAAATTCGTACTGTCCCCGCAGTTGATTTTTGTTGCAGGTGAAGAGATTCCATAAAACTGTGCACAAAAGATTCCCTAGACCTGTGCTCAAAAAAAATATGCCGTGGTCTGTGCACAAACAGATGCCGTAGACCTGTAAAGAAACAGATTCCGTAAACCTGTGCACAAACACATGCCGTAGGCCTGTGTACAAACAGATTCCGGAGATCTGTGCACAGATTCCGTAGCCATGTGCACAAACAAATTGCGTAGACTTGTACACAAGTGGAAGTCACAGGCTTGTGCACAACAGATGTCATAGACATGTTCAAATCAGATTAGATAGTTTTGTGCACAAACAGAAGTCATAGACATGTGCACAAAAAACATTCTATAGACTTGTGCACATCAAGTTTCCATAGACCTATGCACAAAAGATTTCATGGAGATGTGCACAAAACATTATATATGCTTGTGCACATAAAGATTCCTTAGACCTGCGCGCTAAAGATTCCATAGACCTGTGTACAAGATTTCATACCCATAGCACAAAACTATTCCATAACCATTTGCACAGAAATATTCCCTAGACCTGCGCACAAAATATTTCATAAAACTGTGCTGTGCACAAAAAGATTCCATTGACCTATGCACAAAATATTCTATTGGCTTTTGTATAAACATGTGACATAGACCTGTTCAGAAACATTCCATACCCCTATATGCTCAAAAATATTCCACACTAATTTGCACAAACATTTTCCGTAGACCCGTGCACAAACAGATTCCGTAGACTAGCGCATAAACAGATTTCATAGATTTGCGCACAAATATATTACGTAGACTCGTGCACAAATAGATTCCACAGACTTGTACACAAACAGAAGTCACACGGTTTTGCACAATCCGATGTTATAGACTTGTGCACAAACAGATGTCATATGCTTGTGTAAAAACTGATTTCATAGACTTCCTCAAAAAAAGATGTCATCGACATTTGCACAAGAGATTCCGTAGACTTGTGCACATAAAGATTCTTCAGACTTGTACACAAACATATTTTGTAGACCTGTACACACAGATACCATAGACTTGTGCAAAAATAGATGTCAAAAACACATACCTTAGACTTTTGCACAAACTGATGCCATAGACTTGTGCACAATCATATGTCCTAGACCGGTGTACAAAACATTCTATAGATTTGTGCACAAACATGAGTCATATACCTGTACACAAAAATATTCCACGGACTTCTGCACAAAAACATTCCATATACCTGTACACAAAAATATTCCACGGACTTCTGCAGAAAAACATTCCATATACCTGTACACAAAAATAATCCATGGACCTCTGCACAAAAACATTCCATATCCCTATGCTCAAAAATGTTCCTTACCCATTTGCACAAAAATATCACGTTCACCTGTGCACAAAAATATCACGTACACCTGTGCACAAAAATATTAGGTATCCATTTTCGCAAAAATATTCCGTACACCTGGGCACAAAAATATTCCAAATCCATTTTCACCATAATATTCCATACACCTATGCACAAAAATATTCCGTACACCTGTGAACAAAAACAGTTCGTGCACCTGTGCACAAAAATATTCCGTACAATTGTGCATAAAAATATTCCGTACACCAATGCATAAAAATATTTCGTACACTTGTGCACAAAGAAATGTCGCAGACTCGCGCAAAAAGAGATGTTATAGACATGTGCACATCACATTCCATAGAGTTATGCACAAACATTTTCAATGCCCCTATGCTCAAACAGATTTCAAACCCTTATGCTCAAAAAGATTCCATACCCATTTGCACAAAAAGAATACGTAGACCCGTGCTCAAAAATATTCCGTAGACCTTTGCACAGACAGAAGTCACTCGCGTGTGCACAAACAGATGTCATAGACTTGTGAATAAACAGATGTTATAGACTTGTGCACAAAGAGATCTTATAGACTTGTTCACACACAGGTGTTATACACTTGTTCACAAGCAGGTGCTATAGAATTGATCACAAAC
Organism: Phalangium opilio; assembly: GCF_054372755.1. Taxonomy (NCBI): domain Eukaryota; kingdom Metazoa; phylum Arthropoda; class Arachnida; order Opiliones; family Phalangiidae; genus Phalangium; species Phalangium opilio. The sequence goes on from NW_028324165.1 coordinate 4,508,880, forward strand.
AGGTGTTATAGACTTGTTCACAAACAGGTGTTATAGACTTGTTCACAAACAGTTGTTTTAGTCTTGTGTACAAACAGATGTTTTAGACTTGAGCATAAACAAATGTTATTGACTTGCGCAAAAAGAGATGTCATAGAAATGAGCAAATCAGATTCCATAGACCTGTGCACAAACAGAGGTCGTAGACCTGTGAACAAACAGAAGTCGTAGACCTGTGCACAAACAGAAGTCGTAGACCTGTGCACAAACAGAAGTCGTAGACCTGTGCAAATAAAGATTTTTCACTTGGACACATAAAGATTCTTCAGACTTGTGTGTGCACATAATGTTTCTTCAGACTTGTGTGTGCACATAATGTTTCTTCAGACTTGTGTGTGCACATAATGTTTCTTCAGACTTGTGTGCACATAAAGATTCTTCAGACTTGTGTGCACATAAAGATTCTTCAGACTTGTGTGCACATAAATATACCATAGACCCATGAACAAAAAATTCCATAGACCTGTGCACAGAAGATTCCATACTCCTATACTCGAAAGGATTCCATGCAGATTTGCACAAAAACATTCCATAGGCCTGTGTAAAACAATATTCCATAGGCCTGTGCACGAAATGATTGTATAGGCCTCTGCACATAGAGATTTTATACTCCTTTGCACAAAAATATTCTGTAGGTCTGCGCTTAAACAGATTCCGCAGACTTGTACACAAACAGATGTTATAGTTTAGACTCGTGTAAAAATTTAATTACCTATAATTGGTAATTATCTTTAATTGCTTATTTTGTTTAATTATCTTTAATTGCTTATTTTGTTTAATTATCTTTAATTGCTTATTTTGTTTAATTATCTTTAATTGCTTATTTTGTTTAATTATCTTTAATTGCTTATTTTGTTTAATTATCTTTAATTGCTTATTTTGTTTAATTATCTTTAATTGCTTATTTTGTTTAATTAAGTTTATTCTGTACTTCGCAACTAAATTAGTTGGACGCGCAATAGTTATAATGACAATTAAGCTAGCTAATTGCCCTACCAATTTGATTATCCGCAGTAAAACGACGTAAGTCCTAGAATGACTTTCTTTATTACTTAACCCAAGCAAAAAAGTCTTAAGTTCCACAGTTTAAAGGTAAACCACGTAATTCGGAGCAGGTACTTAAAACTATTAAAAACAATACTTAAACTTTGTTTTTCTTAATGAAACAAAAATTGGCGCCCACTTTAAAAATGGGGCTTTCATTTAAGACCGTTTTCAAATCTATCAAACGTATAGTTATAATTGTAAGGGTAGTTACAAAATGGGTAAGTTTGGAAAATTTCCCATGTTATTTCTATGGAGATTCTCTAGTTTTTCGCCAAAATCTGTGATTAATCTTATGGAAATGAAAACCACCCTTAGCCACTTTATGCTTTATAAAATAAACTATTAGGTGGATCATCTTGAAATTTTTACCACATATTAAGGGCCCGGATTTTAGTTCAGTAGAAAAATTTCGAAACAATAAACTTAATATGAAAAAAGTTATAACAAATCCAAAAACCTTCCTTATACATTAAAGCCGTCATCAGGCCTTATCTAAGGGAGCTACCGCTCCCTTAGAATACCACTCTTTCTTTAACTCTTTAACCTTTTTTTAGTGTTACTGTATTTTTGATACTAAATTGTAAATGGTATGTTTTTTATTTTTCTTTCATATATTTTGTGTAGGGAAATTCAAGAAGAAACGTTCACCTCTGTTCAAATATTCTACTGAATATAAAAGAGATCTACAACGTCACGTTAGAAATGGTCCCCAAGATCAGTGTGACTATGAAAGTATGCGGAAGACAGATTTCATTGAACATCAACGCATTCACAGTGGTGAAAAACGATTCAGATGTGATCAGTGTGAATATAAATGTACGTACAAGAGTTATTTGATCAAACATCAACGCATTCACAGTGGTGAAAAGCCATTCAGATGTGATCAGTGTGAATATAAATGTACGTACAAGACTTATTTGATCAAACATCAACGCATTCACAACGGTGAAAAATCCTTCAGATGTGATCAGTGTGACTATAGATGCACGCTGAAGCGCTATTTCATCATACATAAACGCATTCACAATGGTGAAAAACCATTCAGATGTGATCAGTGTGACTATAGATGCAGGCAGGCAGAAGAGTTCTTTGCTCAGACATGAACGCATTCACAGTGGTGAAAAACCATTCAAATGTGATCAGTGTGAATTTGGATTCATGTACAAGAGTCATTTGATCAGACATCAACGCATTCACAGTGGTGAAAAACCATTCAGATGTGATAAGTGTGACTATGGGTGTACGCGAAAGTGCTATTTGACCATACATCAACGCATTCACAGTGGTGAAAAACCGTTCAGATGTGATCAGTGTGACTATAGATGCACGCTGAAGCGCTATTTGACCAGACATAAACGCATTCACAGTGGTGAAAAACCATTCAGATGTGATCAGTGTGACTATAGGTGCACGCTGAAGTGCTATTTGATCATACATAAACGCATTCACAGTGGTGAAAAACCATTCAGATGTGATCAGTGTGACTATAGATGCAAGCTGAAGAGTTCTTTGCTCATACATCAAAGCATTCACAGTGGTGAAAAACCATTCAGATGTGATCAGTGTGACTATAGATGCACGCTGAAGTGCTATTTGATCAGACATAAACGCATTCACAATGGTGAAAAACCATTCAGATGTGATCAGTGTGACTATAGATGCACGCTGAAGTGCTATTTGATCAGACATAAACGCATTCACAATGGTGAGAAACCATTCAGATGTGATCAGTGTGACTATAGATGCAGGCAGAAGAGTTCTTTGCTCAGACATGAACGCATTCACAGTGGTGAAAAACCCTTCAATGTGATCAGTAGGACTTTAGATGCAGGCAGAAGTGTCATTTGATAATACCAAAAACGGATTTATGTAGGAAGAACGTTGAATGTAGCAAATTCCCTTCCCATTCTCGACTATTTTGTATTTTTTGATGGGAGTGGCTTATAATTTCAAAACTCGCACTCTCCATCTATCGGCCTTATTCTCTTATATTTTGGGCTTTAAATATAGATACTGCATAATTCAAGTAAATAATAATAATAATAATAACTTATAAATGTACTACAATAATATTTTTAGTACAAAGAAAGAAAAACCAGATACTTTAAGTAAATATTTGAAGAAACATCAATTATATATATACTTTACTTTACTTTAAAACTTAATTCCACTAAATCCAGAGTTATATCGTATTGTTGTCCACTTTGCTCTTTTACCACGCGCAATTTCGAAAAAAATAATTAAATGAAAAATTATTTAACCACGAAAATAAGATAAGAATGACATTTTCGACCACTAGAAGTCGTTATATACAAAATTTGTGGGTGGAGCCAAAATTTAAGCAGCACCAAAAAATATTTTTGATACAAAATAAATGTTTTATATTCTTATTAAGAATAAAAGAAGAGGATAAAAAGGTCTGTCCTCTCGTAATTTTTAAGCTTTTATCATGATTACTCTATACAACAGTAACAAGGAGTATAAACCCATTAGTGGAAGCAGTATTTTTTTTCCGAAACAATCTCTCTTATGTTTATCCGCTCTAGACTTCGCTAAAAACGTATTACTCCTACGTAAAATATTAATAGACAGGCAAGGATTCATACCATTAAAGAAGGAGCGCAATATTATCCATATTTTCATTTCATATACAGAGAAAAGAAATATTATGTTTCTGAGAGGAGCTTCCCATGTTTGTTGTGGTTTTGAAAAATATATCGCAATGCACAGGCCTTGATAGATATAGGAGGCAATGAATGAAATTTATCACAATGCACGGGCCTTGATAGATATAGTAGGCAATGAAGGAAATATATCGCATGTACGGGCCTTGGTAGATATAGGAAGCAATGATAATCTCTCTCTTTGCACGAGAGGTTTATCTTTAATATTTAAATAAATATAATTATTTTTAGTTATTTTAATCTTCAATAATTAACATTAATAATAGTTAAATCGTTTAAAATAAAGTTATACCTATTATCTTCTCAAACTTTGCTAATATTGACGTTTAAATTGAAGCGTACCCCTCTTACCCGATTTTTGGTAAATATATGGAAATCGTTTCCCTTATAATAGTAAGGAAAAAGCGCAATTGCGAAAGCCTTTGGTGGCCGATCCGCTTTCTTCAAATTTTGGGGTATATATACGATTCGTTTCCATTATAATAGTAAGGAAAAAGCGCTATTGCGAAAGCCTTTAGGGAGGCTAGACGTTTCTCGTAACCCTAGCTTATCGCCGCGTACATCCTAAAACCAAACGATGATAATGGAGTAGAAGCCAATGATACAGATTGGTGTCTATGTGGAATAGACGGAAGACCAGTGGATGGTGGTGTTAGAAGCCAGTGTAAGTGCAGACTGGTGTCAATGTGGGATTGACAAAGAACAGAAGATGATGGTGTTGGAAGCCAGAAAAGTACCAGACTGGTGTCCAAGTCGAATGGACGAAGACCAGAAGGTGGTGGTGATTAGAAGCCAGTAAGAAGAGACTGGTGTCCAAGTCGAATGGACGAAGACCAGAAGGTGGTGGTGATTAGAAGCCAGTAAGAACAGACTGGTGTCCAAGTCGAATGGACGAAGACCAGAAGGTGGTGGTGATTAGAAGCCAGTAAGAACAGACTGGTGTCCGTGTGGGATGGACGAAGACCAGAAGATGGTGGTGTGAGAACTCAAGTAGAGGAGCCATTTCCGTGACTGTGAAAGCAGTTCGGAAATGGCGAACACGTTCGCTCCGATACGCAAACTGCGAACGCGGTCACGTGGGTGTAACAACGGACAGACAGACAGACAGACACACACACAGACAGACAGACACGGCCGTTACAGAACCTCTCCTGGACTACGTCACACGGAGAGGTAAAAACGCATTCGCCTAAACCAATGGTGGAAGCCCTGTCATTGGGAGGCTAGACGTTTCTCATAACCCTAGCCGATCGCCGCGTATATCTTGAAACCAAATGATGACGTAGGAAAAGAAGCCAGAATGTACTGACTGGCGTCCATGTGGAATGGACAAAGACCTGAAGATGGTGGTGCATAGAAGCTGGTGTCAATGTGGAATTGACGAAGAACAGAAGATGGTGGCGCATAGAAGCTGGTCTCAAGGTGAAATTGACGAAGAACAGAAGATGGTGGTGCTTGGAAGCCAGCAAGTACAGACTAGTGTCCATGTAGAGTAGAATAGCCAGCGGAGACAAACACAATTTTCCAAATTTCCGTGAACTGTCAATGCAGTCCGGAAATTGGGAACACGTTTGCTCCGATACGCAAACTGCGAACGCGGTCACGTGGGGTGTGACAGACACACACACACACCCACACGTCCAGTGCAATATCTCTCCGTGACGTCATCGTCACTCGGAGAGGTAAAAATACCTCAGTCAAAATGCTCAATAATTTGCTGAGAAATCACATTTTATTCAGCCCCTAGCATAATTATATAAAAAAGACTTGGTTTGCCCAAGCCTTAAAAACAAAACGATAAGAGTTTTTCCAGTTGTCAGAAGCGCGGATATTATTTATTTTTCTATTGAATTTTAAAGACAATCCGTATTTTACTACTCTTTAGAATTCAATTCAATCACCTGATTTTACTGCTAATGGATTAGTCTCCTATAAATTAATTGAAATAAAAATTACTTATCTCAGATTTTTCAAGAACAATTCCATTTTCCTGAAACATTTTATCATGAAATTTTTCCTTTTCAATGGAGAACGTACTTTAATTTTCAAATAATACTCTGATTAATAACGTATTATATGCGGTCTTTTCGAATACAAAAGGGGGCTGTTATCACCTTTCACATATTTGATAAAGGGGTTCGTTTCTTCTTTAAGCAGAGTCACAATTATTGAACTGTGTATATCAGTACTTGTGGGGAAGATTTTAGAAGTGTTGGTTGAGTTGCTATTTAGTTGACAACATTATGAAAACTTCATGTGTTTAATACCTTTTGAAAGGAAAATTCTCGGAAATAAAAAAAGAAAGAGTCAATTTCATTAAATTTAAACGATATCCCTCAAAATAATAAATGCATGATAAAATGTTTCAGGTAAATGGAATTTTTCTTGAAAAATCTGAGATAAGTAATTTTTTATTTCAATTAATTTATATGAGACTAATCCATTAGCAGTAAAATCAGGTGATTGAATTGAATTCTAAAGAGTAGTAAAGTACGGATTGTCTTTAAAATTCAATAGAAAAATAAATAATATCCGCGCTTCTGACAACTGGAAAAACTCTTATCGTTTTGTTTTTAAGGCTTGGGCAAACCAAGTCTTTTTTATATAATATCTGTTCCTTCAGCCTTAATTTGCATTAATCTATTATAAAAATAATAATATGCTTGTCAAACTTCATTAATTCGATATTCCAGTAAGATGTTCGTGAGCATATTGGCTCACTTTAACTGCCTCTCGTTATTTTATGGGAAAGATTAAAATTTTAAATCCTTTGGCAGGGGAGTGGTAAATTAATTCACAATTGGTAGGCGGGTGGTAAATTAATTCACCATAGATAAGCGGGTGGTAACTTATTTCATATAAAAAGGCGGTTGGTGACTCAATTAAGTTTAGTTGACCTTTTTGTATAGATTTAAAAAAAAGTTATTTCTAAACCACGCGTCAGCACGCGCACATTTCATTGAAAGTTTGTTATTTAAGAATTTTCCCTTATATATTAAGATTCTTCAACAACAATAGACAACGAGCTTTCTAGGACTCGAACCTGCAATGTTTTGCCTCGAATGCAAATGCGTTATCCATTACGACACAAGCCCGTACTTCGCAACAAACAAATTATCCAAACATTGTATTTATAGGATTATTTCATTTATGTTGAATAAAAGATCTGTAAAAATAAACACTGAGCTTGCCATTACTCGAACCTGCAATCTTCTGCTCCATAGGCAGACGCGTTATCCTATGCGCCACAAACCCGATGGAGGCTGAACAAAATGCTATGCAAACAGTGTAATATATGTAACGGTTTTACCATGATTTATAAATTAATTAAAATAAAATACTTAGACTTAATTGTTCTTAAACAAACTTCAGAAGTTCAACATTCAATAGTTGCTTGATAATTCAAAAGTATTCCGAACCTTAACTTCGCAGTAGTTTCTGAGTTATTCGATGGAGTGGACCACCAAAACTCCCATGCTTTTTCTATGGGACGCTAAGCCTAAAATCTGTGAAATATTTCTTTAACATTACGGGAGGGTGTGGGTTCTTATCTAGAAGGGCCTACCGGCCCGAGGCCCGGCCCGATCGGGTTGGGTCGGGCCGAGCCGGGCTTTCCACTTTTGAAGATTGTATCGGGCCGGGCCGGGTCGGGCTTTTAAAGTTTTGGAAATTAACGGGCCGGGCCGGGCTTTTGTTCATTTTTCAAAATTCGGCCCGGGCCGAACTTGATTATCATTTAATCCAAAGTTGAAATGAAAGATAATTTAAATGAGTATAAGCTTCTAAGGACAAATGTAACGAACAATTATCAAAAGAAATGAAAAATACACGACGCTAAAGCAAATATGAATTCAAATCATTGATTTTATGGAAAAAAAATATGAAAATTACAACTGAACTACGTGTAACGGGCCGGGCCGGGCCGGGCTTGGTTAATGCATGTAACGGGCCGGGCCGGACCAGGCCGAAAAACCAACTATGTACTCGGACTCGGGCCGGGTTTCGGGCTTATTCAAAATTCTAAAACCGGGCCGGGCTTGGGTCGGGCCTGAAAAACTCGGCCCGTGCATGTCTCAGCATTGAATTACAAATCATAAGTCGTGGCACTCTTTCATTTTCGGTAGAGACGGTTGGTTTTTCATAATATTGGAAAATTAACAACGAAAGCTATAGTGCGATAAACTTGGAGCTTATTTAAAGAACTGCTGAGATGCAAAGTATAGGGTGAAACGACAAAATTTCAAATTTTTTAATGCGCCTACAGCTTCTACTCCTTGGTTCATACTCCCTTCTTGGTTTTACCTTGTGCTGGCGTGTAAAGAACTCTATAAAACCTAAATATTTTCTTTTTGTAAGATATTAAATGAAAATATTGGAAATATGTTCCGGCATTTCGACTATTTTACCAGTTGCGAAGCTACAAAGCTCTGTTTCACTTCGATATTCCTAAAACCAGAAGCAGGATAAGGGACTAGAAGTAAAGAGCTCTAGCATTGGTAATGGATCTTGGGACTAGTGAACAAATTTGAGGAATTAATGCCGCTTCCATGGCGCCTACACTAGAGAGAAAAAAATTGGTCGAGTTCCAAAGCAATTTCCTAGTACCTTCCACTCAACATAAAGCCGCGGAACAAGGACGTGGGTGCTTGAATCTAGTTCGTCCGTCTACGTTTTGGAGAGAAAATTCAGAAACCACGCTACCAGAGGGCCAATCGTTGGTGTGTTATAAAGAATATTCACTTTTGCCAAGTGAAGAATTTGGTTACCTCGATACTTCTAGTCCCTTATCTTACTTCTGCTAGAACATATTTTAATAATTTTTTAAATAGGTGTTTACGTTCTAACAGGGATAGATTTAATTTTAGAAGTAGGAATGGAGAACTGTTAGTATTTTCTTCAGTCAGACTCATATCCCAGTATAAAGCCTCTCCCTTCAACACGTAACGAAAAGTTTAAATTATCACTTGTCTTAAACTACGTTTTGATGACGTTGCTGACCGGGACGGCGAAAAATACGTTATTATTTTTCCCTCTGTCGCTATTACCCGCCTCTTCTTTAACGACCCCCCGTCCCGGGGAAGGGGGTCCGGGACTTAAACGCGCGCCCAGATTACTCTGTTCTCCATTCCTACTTCTAAGATTAAATCTATCCCTGGTTGTAATTTAGCTTTTCTATATAGAAAAGCTAAATTACAACCAGGAAACGCGAAAAAGCATACAGTAGCGAAATTCTGACATCGCTTAGTAAGCGCACTCATCGTAGATTGTAACTGAACGTACCCACCGAAACAGAACCTCTACGTGACATACGTCGCTTGGAGAGGAAACAACGAAAATCCATATATTTTATCATAAAAACTAAAGTAAGTCTTACGCGCTTACGGAAAAATCTATATTACGATTTTAACTTCTACCGGAGCCTCCGAGATGATCTAGGCCCGTGCGTGTCGATTTTTATGTGGGGAAATATCCAGTTTCATAGAGGAAATATTTTCACCCAATATGTGCTAGATGGCGCTTTTATTGCCGTTGCGACCGGGGTCTTCCATAAATTATCTCTGATATCTTAGGGGCCAATTATAAAAATTTTGTGAAAGAGAAAGGTTTCACCCTTAAATTAACGTAATTGTTTTAGGAGCTATTTATTTTTATATTGAATGTTTTGGTTAGATTGTGTGGACAACAAAGTTATGAGATTTTAACATTGTTGTTTTTTAAACAAAACTTCTTGAAGTTGCTAATTCACAGTTTTATTATACCATAAGAGGATTCTTTATACCCCTTCATAACCTTTCATTTTTTAACCTTAGCTTCCTTTACTTCTTTGGCATGATTGCTTGATAAAGGTTTTCGGAAATTTTCTAGAACGTTTTTTTTTACTATCAGCGACCTCCGCTTCACCGCTCTACGTCTAAGCCTTGCCCTAATATTGTACCAGTCGACGGGGTCACGAGGCAGAACTTATTTTTATTTTACAATGCTAAAGCGAGAAAACACGGCGAACTAAATTAGTTAAAAAATATTCTCACATCGCGATAGGCACGGGCCTAGATCATCTCGGAGGCTCCGCTTCTACCTTCACTCTAATGTGTATTTTTACTGAGTAAACAAAAAGAAATCGTAGCGTGCAAAAACAGTTTGCACTTGATTTCCCTTTTAAGGCACCATTAACTTGGAAAAATATTTCGCCCTAATGATCAGGTTCCGAATTCAAGTCAAAACGCTCTAGAGAACCGTAATTTTCACACTTTATTTTAGAAGAAGCTCCTTAGCGGTTCAAAATGGCCGAAGGTAACTCAATAACAACCGAATGGACCGAGAGTGAAGACACAGGTGAAAATATTTTTAAGCCTGTTTTTTGCTATTTACGACTTCCGCTTAAAGGAAAATATAATATTAGCATGGATAAAGAATGTGAGGAAATTTGTTTTCAAGCTATAGGGTCGGCAACTCCCTATCTCGAACGACAGGTTATTCTGTATATACTCTGTTACAACATCGGTTGTCAGTACGCGCAAAGCAAGGTCTCTCTAAGGTAGGCTGTAGGCAATTTCACACGTACTTGAAACTAAGGCCTAGAGGTCGGTGCACTCGAGCTAAAAAAACTCGCGGATATTTTAAATCCCGAAAATCCTCAATTTTTTTGTCTCTTGTCAGCACGCACAAAGCTAGGTTACAGAGACACCTAGCTTTGCGCGTGCTGACAACCGATGTTGTAACAGAGTATATACAGAATAAGCTGTCGTTCGAGATAGGGAGTTGCCTATCCTGTAGAGTGAGAACCAATTTCCTCACGCGCTTTCTTTGTCCATGATATTAGCATCTACGCAAAGCTTTAATTGTTTTAGATTTTACCTTAGTTAACTAACATGGAATGCATCCTAATTAAAATCTTGAACAAAAATTAATATGATAGTTCCTATCATGATGAACATTAGCCATGATTATGTTCAACACCATCAAAATTTTCAGCAAAACATATTCTTCTTCCACAGAAACCCAAGAAAACCCAGAATTGGAAATTTTGGAAAACTGCGGTTCATGCACTGAAGAATCTGACTTGGAAGGTGAACACAATCAGTATCAAGGTTTCCAATTTTTACCCGACTGCTTGAGCTACATGGGTCTTCTCGAAGACAACCGAACCATCAAGGTCTTAAAATACCTGACCCTAATTATAGTCCATTTTCACTGTATCCAAATTGCAAACGAAGTATTCTACTGCCGTTTGAAAAACGTAGAATGCGAAAACGATTTTGCAAGGCACTTTGCGAGCTTACTTCGAGTAGCTACCACAACATACTTCACAAATTCCCTGGCTTTCAGACCCACTTTTAGAGCTAAAATAACCCAAGTAGTAAAATTCAGCTTGAAAAAACCGATACATTGTCCAAATATTGTATTTCTCGTAATCATGGTCAGTTTATTTGCATGTTTAGCGAGTGTAACTTTTCAAATACACCTGGTCTTTTACGATCTCAAACACCATGACTTGATAAGTTTCATTAAACATTCTATGTACGGAAGTCTAATAATGTTAAACGATTTAAAACTGGCCCGAATTACAATGACGGTTATACTGTTGGTAGATGGTTTCGTTGAAGCCTTGGCTATATTGTATCAGGGTCTTCTTACTTACCTAATAGTTTGCGAATTGGTACAAAACGAAGAAACAAAAGATTGGTTTGAGAGTTACAGGTGTGGGTGTTTAGCCGGCAAACGAAAGGTCGAAACTCTCTACAAAGAACTACGACTCATGATTAAAAATTGCGATGAAACATTGGTCCTAGTACCATGGCCAACTTAGATACTCGACAAGCTCGCCAATGAGGCCAGCCAAGTTTGATCGCCCTCTATGTTAACGAGCGTATGAGAAAAAACCTGAAAAAAATATGAAGCCGGGACAAAAAGAGACGAGCTAAAATTTTTTTATAATGTTAATCCTATGGGGCATGGTCCCGAGAGTGGATTCTATCAGCAATTAAGAGTCCTTTTTAAAATGTTTCCAATTTTTGACAACTCTGGGTATTTTATGAGGCGTGAAGTAAGTTTTGAGCTTCATTTTGAACCTAATTTCATAATTTTACATAAATTATTTCGCTTTCAATAAATTATTGTTCCTAAGCCTTGGTCATGTTTTTGTTTAAGCAAGCCGGGACAACTCGGGACGAGCTAAAATAAGATTCTAATGCTATTCCTATGGAAAATGGTTTCGAAACTGGATTCTACCTTTAATTAGGAGTCGTTTTCAAAATGTTCCCGATTTTTATCAACTCTGGGGATTTTATAAGGCGTGAATCATATTTTGGGCTTAATTTTGAACCTAATTTAAAAAATTTATATCCATTGTTTCACTCCCAATAATTTTCTAAACTTGGACCTTGGCTCGTCTCTGTGTTATTTTAAAATATTACACTACGGAATTGTTTGTTTTATGGAATAAGATTTAATATTATATTAAATGTATGTATTGTGGATGTTAAATAGTGCATTGCATTTAAATAAACAATGTTTAAACTGAATGTTTGTCATATGACTGTAGTTAGAATTTCAAAACTTTACGACTAATGGGTTTATTCGTGAGGTCTTTGGTAACATTTAAATTTTTTGGGAAATGTTATGCCATTTTCTGGATGTGTTGCTGATTGCCGCAGTCTTCAAGCTTGAGAAGTAACAGAGACTTTACTTTTGGCAGGATTCTTATTTTGGCAAGTCTGGTATTGTAGCTTCAACATAATTTCGAAGGTTCGCTACAAAAGTTCTGCTTGGGTACCGAAGATTTCCTTTAGAAGCTTGACAAGTATTTATATTATTAAATTACACATAAGATGAATTTTTGTGATAAAATAAAACGGCAAAAAAATAATTTTTCAAATTTATTGAGTTTTGACATTGCAATATTTACAAATTCAAATTTCGCGGGAAATGAAGCCAGGCTTCATAATTACTTGCCTTCAAATTGAAGTTCAAGTTTAGAAAATTATTGGGAGTGAAACAATGGATATAAATTTTTTAAATTAGGTTCAAAATTAAGCCCAAAATATGATTCACGCCTTATAAAATCCCCAGAGTTGATAAAAATCGGGAACATTTTGAAAACGACTCCTAATTAAAGGTAGAATCCAGTTTCGAAACCATTTTCCATAGGAATAGCATTAGAATCTTATTTTAGCTCGTCCCGAGTTGTCCCGGCTTGCTTAAACAAAAACATGACCAAGGCTTAGGAACAATAATTTATTGAAAGCGAAATAATTTATGTAAAATTATGAAATTAGGTTCAAAATGAAGCTCAAAACTTACTTCACGCCTCATAAAATACCCAGAGTTGTCAAAAATTGGAAACATTTTAAAAAGGACTCTTAATTGCTGATAGAATCCACTCTCGGGACCATGCCCCATAGGATTAACATTATAAAAAAATTTTAGCTCGTCTCTTTTTGTCCCGGCTTCATATTTTTTTCAGGTTTTTTCTCATACGCTCGTTAACATAGAGGGCGATCAAACTTGGCTGGCCTCATTGGCGAGCTTGTCGAGTATCTAAGTTGGCCATGCTAGTACTAAGAATGAATTTTTGGTTGTTTCAATTGCATATTGTTGTTAACGTTTTACTATGGTTTATGCCCATCTTCGTCTATTGGCATATCGTTATTCAACTTTTGATGCCCGTAATAGCGTCATCGTTTTGGGTTTACAGTTTAATAAGTATCGCTAAAAGCAAGGCAACGTTAGTTGAGCAACTCGGTTTTGTTAGTCCTTACATGGACCACGTTCCGAGGTCATTGATGCATATTCGTAGTTATTTTCTAGTGAAATTCGACTCAAAGATCTTTACCGCAGCTATGATAGATATGGGACTATTTTTCTCCGGGTGGGGGATCTTTTTTATTTTTTTCCTCATGAGGTTCCCAAATCATTTGCATTTTCATGAGATAACAACTAACGATCTCATTTCATTCTTCAACTGGAGTGAAAAAGCCTAAGATGATCAATGCTATATAGAGATCAAACATGCTATGAAGAACTGCATGGGGCAAAGCCAAATCAACTACTTTAGAGTTGATTACTCCTAGCTGATTTGCTCTTGTTGTATCTTATCGTTTGATTAACCTTTGAATTGAATTTAATTATTGTGTACCTCATTGCACAGTTTTAGTTTAGCTTATCCAGTGAAGACTCACTATACGCAAGGTGGGCATTTTTGCACGAAAATATGGTAATTTCGTGCTTTTAAGTAGACATTCTAAAATTTAAAAAACGTTTAGACAGGGATAGATTTAATTTTAGAAGTAGGAATGGAGAACAGAGTAATCTAGGCGCGCGTCAAAGTCCCGGACCCCTTCCCCGGGAAGGTTGGGTATGAAAGAAGAGGCGGGTCATAGCGACAGAGGTAAAATGGAATAACGTATTTTTCGCCGTCCCCGTCAGCAACGTCATCGTAACGTTTTTTTAATGACCCAATAAGATAATTTAAAATTTTCGTTACGTGTTGGAGGGAGTGGCTCTATACTGGCCTATGAGTCGGGCTGAAGTAAATACTAACCGTTCTCCATTCCTACTTCTAAAATGAAATCTATCCCTTGTTTAGATTAAAAGAATTAAGCTTGTCATGAGTACTTACAGCTGATCATCCATGGTACACACTATTTTGGTAAATGTTTTCTAAAACATTTATATAAAATGGATGGGATTTTTAGATTTTGCATGTCAATAACTTTAAAATTAAAATTAATATCCTTGTACAGTTAAAGCGAAGTGAATTTGTGTGCTTAGTGTACAAAAAAAGTGAATAAATCTTTCTACGTCGTATGGTTACTCGTTTCAAGGCTCGTAATACGTAGATAACTATAGTAATCTTACCATACAATTAACAAAACATATTATTATGGTTAAAACTTTAATATATGTTTAAAAATATTTCACACCCTCTGCGTGTTTTGAGAAACGTACGCAAACTATATTGTTTAATTTTACTGCTAATACTCAAGTCTGTAAACGTGTGACACCTTGGACAGATAATAAAAGTGTGACATCTCGGACAGATAATAAAAGTGTGGCACCTCGGACAGATAATAAAAGTGTGGCACCTCGGACAGATAATAAAAGTGTGGCACCTCGGACAGATAATAAAAGTGTGGCACCTCGGACAGATAATAAAAGTGTGGCACCAGGGACAGATAATGAACATTTATTTCTCACTAGCTGTTACCAGCGACATAGTTCGTGTGGAATTGATATTATTTTTTAATAAATTATTTAAAAGCAAACAACAAAACCTGAATCGCAAAAGGAAAGCAAAACAAATATAACAGCAGTAAAAGAAACACTTGAATTATCAGTCGGATATGTTTGTTTTAAGTTTTGTATTGTAATTTAATTTTTCGGGATTCTCTTGTAAACCCGATTCTATCGAATGTAGGACATAATCCCCCGGTCATAATCCTCCCATCAGAGAAGAAATGGACATAATCCCCTCACGTAGGCGACAAAATTCCCCGGACAATTTCTCCCCGAATGGATATTGAGGACAAATTCCCCCCGGCCCCAGGTCAAATTCCCTTCAGCCCCAGGACAGATTCCCCCAGCCCCAGGACAAATTCCCCCAAAACTGTGATTAATATGGAGGGAAATCTCTATCATATTAAGTATATGAAATAAAGAACAATATTATGCAAAAAAGAGTAATGTTATATCGGAATTAAATATAAAATGTAATTTTTTTGGAAAAGGCATATTATTTTGGGAAGTCATGGAAGATAAACAACAATATTTTAGAAAATGCATATTATTTTCGGAGTCAATGAAGATAAACAACAATATTTTTCAAAAGGCATATTATTTTGCAAAGCCAATAAAGATAAACAACAGTATTTTGAAAAAGGCGTAAAATTTTAAAGTTATTTATAAAATATTACTAACCTAATCCAATCTAACCAAACCTAACGTAACTTAACTAAACCCAAACCAGCTCAACCTAAACTAACCCAACCCGGATAAAATTAAAATATTGACAAACTGAACGTAAATATTGAATGTCAGTGACACCACCAATTAGCAATTCCAAAGCAAAACTTGATTCGTATTTGAAAATTTTCACCATATTTACGCTATTAACTTTTACGTAAACCTATTTTGGCCCTAGAACTGAATGAAAGTCAACGTACTAATTAGAAATGTCAAATTTAATTTTAGTAATGTTTACTTACCTTTGGGGAATCGAACCCACCATCCTTCGCCAGGATTTCAGGATTTTAGAATTTTGACCTGGATTTTAGGATTTTGAGTAGGAATTTGGAACTTTGACCAGGATTTTAGGATTTTGATTGGGAATTTGGAATTATGATTTGCAGTTTGGAATTTTGATAGGGAATATAGGATTTTGATTGGGAGTTTGGAATTTTGACGAGGATTTTAGGATTTTGATTGGGAATTTGGAAATTTTACCCGGATTTTGGGATTTTGAACGGCATTTTGGGAATTTGACCCTTATTTTAGGATTTTGAAAGGTATTTTGGGAATCTGACCCTGATTTTAGGATTTTGAACGGTATTTTGGGAATCTGACCCTGATTTTAGTTTTCAACTTATTATTATAGTGTTCTGAGCGCTGAATTTTATGCCAGTGTATTATCGAAGGGTTTCAATCCCAAAGTATATTATTTTCATTCAATTTACTATACTACCACTTAAGTGTAGTGAAAAATCCAAAATTTAAAGTAGATCACCTATTCATCATATTTTGACACCCTATTTAATGCATATCAGGGGAGTGGCGCTAGTTATGTTAACAAATAAGCCGACCGTCATAACAAATCCGTTTTAGAACCCTTAAAACTAAATTGATTTTTATTACTTTTAACACTC
Organism: Phalangium opilio; assembly: GCF_054372755.1. Classification (NCBI taxonomy): domain Eukaryota; kingdom Metazoa; phylum Arthropoda; class Arachnida; order Opiliones; family Phalangiidae; genus Phalangium; species Phalangium opilio. The sequence goes on from NW_028324165.1 coordinate 4,525,510, forward strand.
GGCCTATCTACTAGTTTTCATCGTAACATGTTGAAACAATTAAGAAGTAGAAACTCATCTGAGAGTATTCTGTAGAGAAATAAAACCAGTTGCGAAACCAAAACAAACCTCTCTGAGGCGAGACGAGGGCTAACTACCAAATTAAGAGGTTTTTCTTAAATAACTAATTAAATATAGTTGATATTATTTTAATCGTCAGAAATCTACCTTAGTTCTAGTTAAGTCGTTTTAAGAAACTTTATTCCTAAAGTAATTTGAAACATAGCTATTACTAGATTTCTAGCGACCACCTTTTTCACGGATTTTGAAATTTTATAAGGCGATTGGTTCATATTAAATGATAAGACAAGATGGGAAACAAAAATAAACCTCTCCGAGCCGAGACGGAATTATGAGGTTTTTCTTAAAAAAATAAATAATCGTCAGTATCTTACCTTAATTCTAGCTAAATCGCTTTAAAAAACTTCATTCCAAAATTCATTTTAAACATAGCTATTGTTGACGTTTGAATTCAAGCGTGTGCCTCTTTGACAATTTTTGGAAATTTAGGGTATTGATTCACAATAAATGATAGGAAAACCCTCAGTTGCTCGAACCTTTGGTGAAAGCCGTGCCATTGGGAGGCTAGACGTTTATCGTAACTCTAGCCGATGGCCGCGGGGTTCTTAATCCTAACGATGGGAGTAGAAGCTAAAAATTGCTTTCTGCGAACACGTTTGCTCCGATTTGCCAACTGCGAACGCGGTGACAGATACACACATACACACCCTGATCGTACGTCCAGTTTAATGCCTCTCCGTGACGTCATCGTCACTCGGCAAGGTAAAATGCCGCAATTACGTGAACAGTTGGTGGAAGCCCTGCCATTGAGAGGCTAGACGTTTCTCGTAACCCTAGCCGATCGGCGCGTACATTTTAACCCTAACGATGATACTAGAGTAGATGCTAATATTGCTAAATGTGAACTGCAAATGCGGTTCGGATATTGCGAACACCTTTTCTCCGATTTGCCAACTGCAAACGCGGTGACAGACACACAGACAACTCTAGTGTAATAGCTTTCCGTGAGCTCTCAAGCTGGTGTCGAGCATTTTGTGCAAGGATAATAGGAGAGGATACTTGTAAGGCCACGGTTATAAGATGTATTAAACATCTAATATCCCTGGTAAGGTGAACTCCTACCAGCTTGGGCTGTTAGCCATCAACAACAGGCGGATGGGGTGGGTTCAAAAAGCTGGAACCGTATCCATGTAAAATTCTTGCCAGGAGCTAACATCGTTTCGTGTTCGCGCATACACCGGTTTTAGCAAGAAGCTATTTCAGATTTTATTACAAATTTCGTGATTTTGAAGATTTTTTTTTATTTTGAAAGAGATTTTAGGACTTTCATTTGGATTTTAGGATTTTCATTTGGATTTTTGGATTTTCATTTGGATTTTAGGATTTTCATTTGGATTTTTGGATTTTCATTTGGATTTTTGGATTTTCATTTGGATTTTAGGATTTTCATTTGGATTTTAGGATTTTAACTTGGATTTTAGGACTTTAACTTGGATTTTTGGATTTAAACTTGGATTTTAGGATTTTCATTTGGATTCTGACTTGAATTTTCAGATTTTTGAATTTCCAAAGGGATTTTAGGATTTTCAGTGAGATTTTTGAATTTCCAAAGGGATTTTAGGATTTTCAGTGAGATTTTTGAATTTCCAAAGGGATTTTAGGATTTTAAACGGGATTTTAGGGTAAGTGTACGGGATTTTGGCCGAAGTCCGACCCCTTGGGGAGATTCCTAGCCAAGTGTCTACTATTTAACCCATAATATGGAATTATGGAAATACATAAAATAATCTACTTGTTTGATAAAAACGTTTCATTGAATAACATATAAAACCAGGGAAAGATTTAATTTTAGAAGTAGAAATGGAGATCAGAGTAATCTGGGCGCGCGTCAAAGTCCCGGATCCCCTTCCACGGGACGGAGGGGTATGAAAGAAGAATTAGGTCATAGCGACAGAGGTAAAAGGAATTACGTATTTTTCGCCGTCCCCGTCAGCAACGTCATCAAAACGTAGTTTAAGTGAGCCAATAAGATAATTTAAACTTTTCGTTACGTGTTGGAGGGAGGGGCTCTATACTAGGCTATGGGTCGGACTGAAGTAAATATTATCCGTTCTCCATTCCTACTTCTAAAACTAAATCTATCCCTGGTCCAACCGATATAAAAAGAGGCGGGTCATGGCGACAGAGGTAAAATGCCTCCCCCGTCAGCAACGTCATCAAAATGTAGTTTAAGCGAGCCAATAAGATAATTTGAACTTTTCGTTACGTGTTGGAGCGAGGGGCTCTTTACTGGGCTATGAGTCGGACTGAAGTAAATACTAACCGTTCTCCATTCCTACTTCCAAAATTAAATCTATCCCTGATAAAACATTTTGCTTCTTAACCAATAATTCAAAAACCCTGATTATGGTAAGTTTTTCTTGAAATATAGAAAGCATAAGCTTATAATATGCATCCCGCAAGTTTCAATCTTAGATCCATGAAGTTCTCTTCAATGAATCTCGACACCTAAATCTTTCCAAAGCTTAGTTCAGATAATATAATTATTGATTACGGATCGGTAACGGTGTAAACATAGTGGATTTTAATTTCAGTTTAAGCACGATTCGATTGGAATTATTGATTCATCGATAAATGGAATATTTTTCGAATGCTGAAATATTCCGTGGATGTACAAAATTTATATTTATTGCTTATTGGATTGATAAGTCGGTTCGAAAACTCAATAAATTTGTCATATTTTCAAACAGTATTCTTTATCTCGAATATACTATAGAGATAGTATATATATATTATAATTTCTTTATAAACTTACAAAACTATTATAAGCCGACACAATCAATCAATCAAATATTAACAGGTTGAGAAAATCTTCGAAAAAGAGGTGAGAGATCGGAAAAACCCGACTCTCCCCCCTTGAGTGGCCGCCATCTTGATTACCGTATACTGGCGCCCTATTCTCTTACTATATTCTAAACTTTCAAATAAAAGGTAATTTCTTAAATTTTAGATTCGACCCGTTGCTTCGAAACCGACGTTTAATATTAATTTTTCCGAATGTCGATGGATCCTAACTAATTGCGTTTTCCATAGGGGTCGCCTGAGATCGCTCCGAGATCGTTTCGCATTTTGTTGTTACGTCATCGCTCTAGCTCGGAGGACCTGATCTAGTTGCTCCCATTGAAAGACGAAGGTTTTCCAGGGTGGTTTTTGTGACGTCATCAGGCGCTCCGTTTTCATCACTCCGTCTCTCGCGTCGTAGCCGTTGGGATCAATCGACGAGGGAGCAACTGGTGACGTGCCCCAGTCTCGAAGCCGCTCGTTTTTCCCATTGAAAGACGAATTTGTTTTCGGAGCACTCCGGGAGCGCTCGGATCACCCCATTGGAAAACGTTATAAAGTTACTCGAACCAAGAATTTGTTCTGTTCATTATAGCAGAATAATAATTATTAAATTTACTTCAATAACCTTTAAAGGGACTGTAGAGAAGGCGTCGGCGGGTGGGTAAAAATTATTTGAAATACGTCACAGGCACGTGACCGAGGAGAGGCGTGGTTCAAAGGGTATCGTTCCTTTCAACCGAATTCCCAATGGACCGAAATCCCATTCGACCTAATATCCCGCAATGATTTTAGATTTCCAGCCCAATGGCTATATTCCCGATGGACCGAAATCCCAATCGTCCGAATATGCCCCTAAAAAATGCATGAATATAACTTGAAACACTGTAGCCGTCAGCAATTCGGTGGTGTAGTGGATACGATGTTGGACTGCGAAGCGATAGGTTGTTGGTTCGAATCTCCGAAAGGTATGTTAATAATATTAAAAGTAAATGTTTCGTGATACTAATTAAAACGGTCACTTTCATTCCTTTCAAGGCAAGAGATATATAGAATTAGTAATCAAATTGTGCTTAAAATGAAGTACATTCTTAATGGTAGTTCCATCAATGTCTTTAAATTAAAATTTTAATATTTTGGTTTCGGGTGGGTTAGGTTAGCTTAGGTTAGGTTAGCTTAGGTTAGGTTAGGTTAGCTTAGGTTAGGTTAGGTTAGTTTAGCTTAGGTTAGTTTAGCTTAGGTTAGTTTAGCTTAGGTTAGTTTAGCTTAGGTTAGCTTAGGTTAGGTTAGGTTAGTTTAGCTTAGGTTAGCTTAGGTTAGTTTTGGTTTGGTTCCAATAATTCGTTGACACCTTTTCCAAAATATGCACCTTTTAATTAGCTACCACCTTTTCCAAAATATTCTCCCTTTAAATAGCTACCACCTTTTCCAAAACATTCTCCTATTAATTAGCTACCACCTTTTCCAAAAGATTTTCCTATTAATTAGCTGCCACCTTTTTCGAAATATTCTCCTATTAATTAGCTGCAACCTTTTCCAAAACATTCTCCTACTAATTCGCTACCACCTTTTCCAAAACATTCTCCTATTAATTAGCTGCCACCTTTTCCAAAATATTCTCCTATTAATTAGCTGCAACCTTTTCCAAAATATTCTCCTATTAATTAGCTGCAACCTTTTCCAAAACATTCTCCTACTAATTAGCTGCCACATTTTCCAAAATATTCTCCTTTTAATTCGCTACCACCTTTTCCAAAACATTCTCCTATTAATTAGCTGCCACCTTTTCCAAAATATTCTCCTATTAATTAGCTGCAACCTTTTCCAAAATATTCTCCTATTAATTAGCTGCAACCTTTTCCAAAACATTCTCCTACTAATTAGCTGCCACATTTTCCAAAATATTCTCCTTTTAATTAGCTACCACCTTTTCTAAAATATTCTCCTATTAATTAGCTGCCACCTTTTCCAAAAGATTTTCCTATTAATTAGCTGCCACCTTTTCCAAAATATTCTCCTATTAATTAGCTGCAACCTTTTCCAAAATATTCTCCAATTAATTATCTGACATCTTTTCCAAAATATTTCTATTATTGCTAATAAATTGTTCGTGGTAAGAGGCGGGCTTTTAATACTCATATAAATAATCTTTTTACCTCCAAACAAGGTTGGGTTGGGTTAGGTTAGGTTAGGTTAGGTTACGTTGGGTTAGGTTAGGTTAAGTTAGGCTAGGGTAGGTGAGGTGGGGTTCGCCGTAATTAAAACGTAGTTAAAATAAGTGCAGTAATACATTTCAACTCACATTTTTTTAACAATAATAAGTTGTGAAATTAAAAATATATTTAATGCAAACCACACAGTATGTCTTCTTCCAGTTCAATAGAATTTCAGTCCAATGGGACTATAATAAAATCGCACCTTTGGCTACGTTCGGTCGAATAGGACCCCAAAAAAAACCCCCTTCTGTCGAATGGGAATTCGGTTCAATGGGACCAAAGCGTTCAAAGAAGCTTAGTTTGTTTTACTTCGAAATCTGCCACTTGGCAGAATTGGCGCTGCAATCTCGCGAAAAACAAAGACTATATGTCCAGTCCCACTCCATGAGGAGTCTTTCTATCTTGGCGTCACGTGGTGCCTGTCACGTATTTAAAATAATTTTTACCCACCCGCCGACACCATCTTTACAGTCCCTTTAACTGCCTTAGTCAAATTGACTTTTAACCGTTACTAATACGCTTATGGAATAATAATATCATATTAAATATTAAACTGTTTTCCGTGGCTATTAAGGAATATTTTATTTCAAATTGAAAAGACTCAGTATACAAAACAGTTTGGCGGCAAAACAGATGAATATTTTATTTTCCGCCAGGGATATTAACAAAAGTAAGTAGAAAACCAAAAAGTGCTCGACTGAGCCTTGAAGTAGTGACGGGCAATATGGGGGATGAAATCAGTTTCGCAAAATGACTTTCAATCCCATTCCTATTTACTGGAACGAAACGTAATCGTGTTCTTATACATGGCCGTATCGTATGGGTATTTTCTAGTTTTCCGCAAAAGTTTCGGTGGCGCGAGCTAGCGAGAGACATCGCAATTAATTTTTAACGCAGCAATAACCGAAGAATTTCTTTATTTATTTTATATTGGCTAACCTTGATCACGTGCATTTTTGACTTTCACACTGCTTAACATCCATGGACAATGGCCGGAAGGAAAGTCGGTTATTAACTTTTTGTTTTATATTTATTTTTGATATTATTGCGCAATGACAAACATTACGTGACAAGTTGAAATATTATACTAGCACACAATTGAGACTTATTGCTTTAACGGGAATATAATCTAGAGCAACGATAAAGATATCAACTCATAAAGACTGATATCTTGAGCAACGATAAAGATATCAACTCATAAAGACTGAAGAACGCGTTAGGCAAAGTGAATTAGAAATGTAGGGAAACAGTTTTAACAGTCATTGCAATAGTAAATCCTTTGAATTATTGAACTGATAAGGGTTTAATAATTTTTAATCTGAGGTGTTAGCGCTGGTATTTTGCGAAATGGAGTCACACGAGAACAATTATGCCAAGGTGTATGATGACGATCGAGTCTTTAAATATAGGTCAGTAAACAACAACGCTTAAAACAATGAAATAAATTCAATACTTTAGTCATTGCAATCGCTAAAAGGGAGGGTGAAGTGGAAAATCAAGTGATTTTTTATCGATTATTCTATTAATTATAAGGCCATTCTGCATAGTGAAACATCCATGAAATATCTCCGAATGATTTCAAAATTCAAATTAGATTCAGATTTTATGGATAATTTGAAATAAGGACCTCCGACCAATCGCGTAACGCCCTGCCTTCTTGTTAACAAAATTCTCGTGGTACGCTCCATGCCGAATGAAATTTATCGCCAGATTTTTATATAGGCTTCTCGTGATGTGATAATGGTGGCGCGAGATGTAGAGCGTGCAACGGAAATTTTGTTAACAGGAAGGCAGGGCGTGACGCGATTGGTCAGAGGTCCTTATTTCAAATGATCCACAAAATCTGAACCTAATTTGAATTTTAAAATCTTACGGAGACTGTATTTCCTGGATGTTTCACTATGCAGAATGGTCTTATAATTAGTAAGAATCCATTAAAAATCACTTGATCTCCTCTTGACCCTCCCTTTAATAAAATATTTATCATTGCATTATAATTTTATCAGTTTCATTAGTATTGATAAAATGCCATTTTGTATAATGATTTAGAAGAAGTTTCGTTTCATAAAATATGATTAATTGCACGGTGGTTTTGTTGAAATTGAATGACCCTTAAGGAATATATGTTTAATAAAATTACACTAAATGAAGCTTAAACCATTTTTGTTTCATAAAGGTAGGGCTCGGGGATCGGTTAACTATTATTCAAACATTTTAACATACCAAAATTTGTTAAACGAAGATTATATAAAAGTATATCGTCTCGATTTGTTTTGAAAAAAGGTAGGGTGATGCAATTATTAATCGTAAGAATTTTTTCCGAAAAACTAACCTTTTCAACATAATCAGAAGAATTTTACTCAAAAAAGTTTTTTTGCGATACGTTTTATTCGATTTCGAATAAAAAATTATATTCCGTACGATTCTTGATACAAATGTGGTTTTGGTTTCTTTTATCGATTATTATTTATACGACTAACCGGCACTATAATTTTTTTACGATAAACTTTGATCTTTTTTAAATTTCTCAAGGTCTATATTAACGAAAAAACGGAAAGTTTTAATCATTGACAAGTAATAGTATTTAAAAACCTGATAATGGTAAGAACTATCAATAAAAACATAGTGATTGTCAATACTATCAGAAGTATATAATACTTCTCTTCGAGAGAAGTGTACCACAAAGTGTGGTAACATGTGAACATAAAAAACAAACTAAACCGAATCACATACGCGAAAAATAGTCACTACTCTATTAGCACTTGACTATTTCCTAAGGCGTGCTCACTGTTAAAAAATATTGTCCGAAATTGGCTGACTCTGAGACAGCACAGTTTTTTATCTATTTTTGGATAACGAAACTAGTGTCCAAAAAGGGAGGGTCGAACGATAAGCCAGATTTGAAGCCTCATCCAAAATTGGATCCAGAATCATCTATTAAGGGATCGATTATTAGCCAGAAATGGTCAAGATTTTATCCAGACATCAATCAAACCCTCATTGGACAATTTCTAACCGATATTGGACTAATATCTAGCCGATATTGGTGTAATATCTAACCGACAGTGGACAAATGTCGAACAATATTGGACTCATATGAAGCCAATATAGAGGCTAGATTTTTATTTCACCGAGTGATGATTGTATTGGAAACGTTCTGTTCTCGACGTATCCATCTGTCTGTGTTTAAGTTGGTCTGTCTGAATGTTGTTACACCCCAGGGAATCGCGTTCGCAGTTTCCTAATCTTAACAAAAGGGTTCTCAATTTCCGGATCGTATTCACAGTTGACGGATATCTTAAAAACTGTACTGACCACTATTCTATTAACTGTCATCAACAATCTAACTACACAATTTTAAGGTCTTTCAGACACTCGCGATAGAGACATACTTTAGGAAAAACGAATCTTAAAACGATACAACAGATAAAATTTATTAATATCATATAATTTTAATAAATAATTTGAGAAAAACCTCTCTTAACTGAAAAATCTGTAGTGAAAGTTTATAAAGGACGAGTAACGAAGATTGGGTATGAAGTCGAAAGACTGGATACATTTAATAGTTTGTATAAAGCGAGATATTGAGACTTTACTCCACTGTACCATGAAACTCTTTCGAAAGTTAATAAAGGATGAGTATTGATATCATTAGTTAATAAAAACGGAATAGAGAAGTCTTTTGGAAGTAAATGATCAAAAGATGTTTCAAGTGTGTGACTCTCTGAAATATCACTGCCTTCTCTAATATTAGGATTTGAAATGTACAACAGAAGCATTTTTATGTGACATTTTGAATTTGCGCTTAGTAACCGTTAGATGGCTCTTTTCTGAGGCGAATTTTCGCGATGACGAAAGTAAATTCGTACTGCGCACTCTCGCATGATGTCACGTCTTTCGCTTATGGCGGACCAGGAAGGGAAATAATGATTTTTTTAAACTGGACTAAATAACCTGGTCCATGACCATTGACCAGGGCACATCGTCTGCTAAACTAGAGAAGTGGATAATTAAAATATTGGAGGTAATGTCTGTGTCCGAATTCAGCTGCCAAAGAAATCTCCTCCTTTCTCTCCTAAGCTCGCTCATTGGGAAATCCAAATCAAACTTAAGGTATTTCATTGGCAGCGGCAGTTTTTGGGAAAAACTTAAGGGCTGTGATGGGTTGAAATTTCCATGCAGACGCCATTGACACGTGTCAAAACATACACCAAATTTAAACTAGTATTTTTCGAACTCGGAAACCGTTCAGCATCATGAACCGGTTTATTGACCGGTTTTTTGCTTTCTTTTTCGAGACGAACTTAGCAGCTAACAATTTCACATAGTTTTAAATTTTCCGCCAGTTTGAAACGTCAGTAAAGCGACATCTAGCGCCATTTGTGAAATCCTAACTTCCACCCCCTTTTATTCCTATCGCAAGGCCTAGTATTAGAGAAGGCAGTGGAAATATAGTAGGCGGTAGGGACGAGTGAAATTTTACTTCTCCTGAGAGACAGGCTATAGAGAATAGGTATGTTGGTGATCCTCAAATATTGTTTCACTTCCCATTTTTACCTTGACCCTTTTATATTACACTAACCCCTCTTTGTTCGAGTCTCGGACGTTTATGTTTAGATAATATGGATGGGTTTCGCAACAAGAATCGAAGGCATCCATTTTCGAATTATAAAGATAGCATTATCCATTATTCCCTTCTGATGTTACAGATTAATTGTTGCTTTTATTGCCATTTCGACGATACGGTAAGGAAAAGTAATTTTCAAGCCCGGTAATCAAAGACGTTAAGTTCATAAACACTTAATTCAGTTTGCCCACTAAAACCTGTGTAATTTTGCTTCTAGTTTAAGGTGGTAAAGCGAGATCCCTATAGCAAAAATATCACAGATATACTTTTTTTGGTGTTTGGAGGAAAGTATTTTGCTATATAGTCCACTAACGTAGTAACTATGGCTTTTTGGAATTGGGTTTTATCGAAAAGATAGTAACAATAAGCGAGTTAGGCGATCTTATCATAAATAACTGATAGGGAGAAAAACGTATACATGTTAAATTCTAATAAAAAATAATAGTGACAATATTCCAGATGAATGTCTACTACAAAAAATGATTTGGATATTATTTACAAAGTTTAAATTTCAAAATATTACGCTTAAAGTTAAACTTCAAAGCAAGTGGATTTAGAAAATAGAAAATATTTTTAATTTAACCGAACGTAGAGTACGACCCTTTTTTCTACATAACTTTTTTTCGGAAAATTTTGTCGATTGAATATATTTGTCAGTTAAAATCTTACTAAGATTATTCAATCTCAAAAAAAAACATCTAAAATTGTTGTATTGTTTAAACGAATAAACTTCTGAATAGTTTTCGATTATTTGTAGTTAATCGTATTTTTCGAAAAAATCGATCAAAAAACTCCGAGCCCTACATAAAGGTACATTGAATGAAGTAAGAATATTTGCTCCATAAAATTACAATGAATGTAATCAATACTAAATATGTTTCATAAATTTACATTCAGTTAAGTTTTAAAAGAAATTTTATAGCATGAAACCCTTTTTTATACTGCATTAAGTTTGTAAAAATTATCTTATGAAGCATGGAGTTTTAATTTTGTTTCGCAAATTATGATGTAATATGTCTTCATAATCTTATATTAAATTAAGTTTCAAATGTATTTTTTTTCGATAAAATTATTTTACGTGGAGATTTGAATGATTTTTTTCTTAAACTTGTAATGCACTAATTTTTGAATTAAACTTGATTTACTAAATTTATATATTGCATGAAATTGAAATATCAAAACACCGTTTGATTAAATTATATTTTATAAAGTGTAGAATGGAACTTCGTTTGATAAAATAGTATTCCATGAAGTTTTATTTGAAATTGAAGTGCACCCTGCCCCCTGCCTTAATCTGGCCCTGCCCGCGTTAACAAATGGCAGTGCGTAGCACGCGCCCTTACGCGTCTACCGATTTATCGCCAAATGTCCCGTAAAGAAAAATTTGTCTGTAATGGTTTGGGATATTTCTAGCCAAGGCTTAATGTTAAACAGACTTTATTAACAATATCAGAGTGATATTTGCAAAAACTAACTTGATAGATCGTTTATGAATCTTTAATGAGAGAGAGAGGCTAAAATAAATAAATAATGAAATTCAACTCACTTCTATAATTTAGTCAGATTTTCTCCCCACATATGTGACTGGAGACCTCTACTCCTCCAAAAACAAAATGGCACGAATTTTACTAGGTTTTGGTGAAAAACTTCCAACATCCGCCGCCACAGAGCTAGTGTCAGGCGTTGCTCTAAGCAAACCTAGCTCCCTATTCAGTTGCCTGTTCATGGGTTAGGTGGTCTGAGGTGTAATAAGAGAAACCCCCTTTAGTCTCAGAAAAGTGTCGACCCCCTTCCGCGTATGATTACTTTCACGAAATAAGGACAGGGAATATGAGTGAATATGCTCAATATAGAAGCAGATGCTAGCTTTGGTACCTAGAATTAACGTTTGGATCGCCACCCTAAAGTTCTATTTTCTATAAACCTTTGACCTGCTAAAAGCCGAGGGGTTAGTCACTTGTATAATTAGCTGTACAAAAACGAAGAAATATGGATTACTTAATAATTTCTAGAATTTCAAGAAAATCATCAGTAATCACAATCACATTCATTTTTGTGGGAAATCAAAGGTAATCAGAAATCTCCGATAATCACTGAAAATCACGTGGAATCTTGAGAAAAACAGAAATAGTCAGATGATTTTTTAATTATCTCGATAATCACATCCTTCGTGTAATAATCAGACATAATAAATCGAGGAATTCGAAAATATCATAATCAGTTGAAATAGAAATAATCACCGCATTCATCATAATTCACGAAGAATCCAGTGGTAATCACGGCATTCATCTTAATTCACGAAGAATCCAGTGGTAATCACCAATAATCACCGGAATTCATTGGAATTCAAACAGAAATCAAAAGTAATCTGCAAAATTACGGGAAATCAGTGTAAATATTATCGAAATCACCTAAAAAATCGTAATCACGGAAATCAAGGATTTCATTCAGTAATCAACGGAACTCGCATAAAAATTCAGAAATCAGGTGTACAAAATTTTGGCGAATGACTAGCTCATCGCTAAAAGCTCTTTTCTGATTGGCTGGTTCGTTTATGGGTGGAGAGATGGGTCGTTTGTTTTTTATTTTACATGTTCTCTACAGCCAAAGCTGGGAACTGTGAGCGACGTATACTTTTTGTTATCATCTATGAACTCTTGGTGATATATTTAGTGTGTTTTATCTTCATACAGACCAGAGTGACGGAAGAAACCTGTTTGGGCTTTTAATTTCTTTTCACACATTAAAAAGTAAATTAGGAGGAAAACCATTGGGGGAACAGTTTTGGGCGTTATAAGACTTTTCACATCATGTTCAGGGACTCGGGAAATCTCTCGAACAATTCAAACCCTTTACCTCGCGTGCAAGTGGGATAAAACGCCTCATGGATTTTATATAAATAGATTTGGTTAAAAAAAAACAAAGAACAATTACAGTGCACCGAGTTTATAAATGAACCCTTATTCATCGAAGTGTCTTGTATGAAGTTTGTTTTGAAAGTAACCCATTAGCAGGTTCGCCTCCCGAGGCTGAGTCCCGACACCGACAGAAAAATAATTTCATTTGAAATAAAATGCGTTACGCCACCTAAGAGGTGTAATGTGAACTACGGGTGAATTTGGAGTCGAAAATTCGCGGGAAATTTGAAATTCAAAAAGTTTATTTATGACGAAACTATTTATGTGGTTATACCAAATCCAGCCAGCCGACCAGCCAACAGAGGTCGGAACAATACTTTCGCTGCTCTAAAGAGCGCAGAAGTAAAACTCAAGCCCTTTTCAATCTAATAAATAGATGAAACAAGTACGAAAAGTTGGGAAACCCAACGTATTACCTCTCCGTGTCGAGATGACTATCACTACCTCCTTAAACAACCTAAATATGCATCTATCGCTTTTTATTGCTTTAGTGGAAGCAGTATTTTTTTCCGAAACAATCTCGCTTATGTTTATCCTCTCTAGACTATACTGGGCCTGTTCACTCTCTTAAAATAGGTCTTGTATTAATTCGCGGTTACGCGGTTACCGTCGTCTGCTATTGTGTATGCTAGAACTTCCTCGATTTGTGTTTGTAGTCAGGACAGAGTAGCTGGTAATGTTTTAAAAGGTATTTGAAGGTATAATATGGATTTAAGTAAGGTTATCGAAGCAATAGAAGAGCGCATAAAACTAGATACGTTTAAAACAAATCTCGGTAATTTAGCTATAGCACGAGCAGCTTGCGTCGTGATGCGCGTGATCGAGTGGTTAAACCAACGAGCATAAATGTCTGAACTACTTTCAGTCGCGAGTTTGCAAGTCCATCAGTCACTAGTAGACTAAATAGTTATTGGCAAAACTTTGATGTCCGCGTTTTTTAACACAGGCTCTATGGCCATTGTCATACTTTCCCTCTCATCCACATTTGATACCATTAAAGGAGCGCAATATTATTCATATTTTCATTTCATATACAGAGAAAAGTAATTATTATGTTTCTGAGAGGAGCTTCCCATTTCGGTTGTTGTTTTTAAAAATATATCGCAATGCACGGGCCTTGATAGATATAGGAGGCAATGAATGAAATATATCACAATGCACGGGCCTTGATAGATATAGGAGGCAATGAAGGAAATATATCGCATGTACGGGCCTTGGTAGATATAGGAGGCCATGATTTAATCTCTCTCTTTGCACGATTGGTTTATCTATAATATTTAAATAAATATAATTATTTTTAATTATTTTAATCTTCAATAATTAACATTAATAATAGTTAAATCGTTTAAAATAAAGTTATACCTATTATCTTCTCAAACTTAGCTAATATTGACGTTTAAATTGAAGCGTACCCCTCTTACCCGATTTTTGGTAAATATATGGAAACATAAGTGAATCATATTACAGCTCCCTATAAGTACTGGACGTAGGTTATGCTTTTGTAAACAGCGTTTTCTTCCAAGACATCCAAGCCCGCCATCTATAGCCCAGTTTTACAAGTATAGTTTTCCCATTAACCCGGATCTTGAGTTAGGTTAACCTACGGAAGTTCCGGTTGATGATAATGTCTGTCAGACCACCGTCAGTGTCGTGATTAGTGTGAAGCTTGTTATCGCGTTATAGTTTTGATTTAGAATGGCTTATGTTTCTTTGCTAATTAGAAAAAACGCGTAGGATCAATGTAACTAATTGCAATCGTTGCAAGCCCAAATTAAAGAGACATCTGAACACGATCTATGTGATATTAAAAGCACTAAACCGTAAGCAACTAAAACGTTTTGTAAAACAGAAAAATATTGACAGAAAACGTTAAATCATTGAAAAGATTTGCCACACTTTAAAAACGAAAACAAATTTCTATGTCTACTCACATAACCTATAATTAGTAATAAATCGGTCCAACTATCATCGCTAAAAACATTCAAATCGGTGGAAGCTCAGTGCTGTACTAGGGATACATTAAAAATATTCTAGCATTATGAAGGCTATTTTGATAATTTGAATTCATATTAATTTCCTTTTCAACACAAGCGTTCAAAAAATACCGCATTTAAAAAATAGACCGCCAATTATTTTTTAAAATCGGAAAAGTAAAGTGGACTTTTACCATTATATTCACAACCCAACACTTTGTATGGAACAACTTGTTTCCTTCCGCGCTCTTCTCTCTCAAACCTTTCCTCATTAGCTACCACTTACTTCCGTTTGCTTGCCCCGCTTATTAAAAATTTCTTTCGCGCCAAAATCATTCCTCTGGTTTAGTTCACAAATTCGCCGCTGCGTTTCGCATATACCGTTTTCTCTTCAGTGCTAGGAGACAATGCTGATGCACGGCGATGTTATATCGTCCAGTACTTCTAGGGAGCTGTAATATGATCCACTTCTGATGGAAATCGTTTCCCTTATAATAGTAAGGAAAAAGCGCAATTGCGAAAGCCTTTGATGGCCGATCCCACCTTAGGAAGGCTAGACGTTTCTCGTAACCATAGCTGATCGCCGCGTATATCCTAAAACCAAACGATGATAATGGAGTAGAAGCCAATGATACAGATTGGTCTCTATGTGGAATAGACGGAAGACCAGTGGATAGTGGTGTTAGAAGCCAGTGTAAGTGCAGACTGGTGTCTATGTGGGATTGACAAAGAACAGAAGATGGTGGTGTTGGAAGCCAGAAATGTGCCAGACTGGTGTTCATGTGGGATGGACGAGGACCAAACAGGGTGGTGTGAGAACTCAAGTATAGAGTAGCCAACGAGGAGAAATACAATTTTCCGAATTTCTGTGAACTATCAATGCGGTTCGGAAATGGCGAACGCTTTGCTCCGATACGCAAACTGCGAACGCGGTCACGTGGGTGTAACAACGGACAGACAGACACACACGGCCGTTACAGAACCTCTCCTGGACTACGTCACACGGAGAGGTAAAAACGATGTTTCTGATTGCAAATAAGCAAGTAAAAGTTGTAATTAGTTCGGATAGAGGCTCACAGATGGCGCTGTCATGTTTTGATAAACGTGTTTGATAAAAACAATGTGTTTCGCGGTAAGCCGATTTGAATTGTAACTCTAGGTTTAATACATATATTCTATCTCATTGGTGAATACGTTGTGTGATCATTGCATTCTTCCGCGTGCTCGCAAAGAAACATAGTTTCACGTTTAAAAGGTTTTTCACCAAGTGTATGTGTTATAAAATTACACTGCATGCTTTCAGCTCTATATGTGATAGCAAATTCCTGGTTATACACACCTGTGACCGATAGGCAAACGACCCATTCTAACAACCAACAAGTTGGGAAACCAAAATAAACCTCTCTGAGTCAAGACTAGAGCAATCTACTCACTTATTTGGTTTTCTTAAATAATTGAATAAATATAATTATTATTATTTTAATCGTTAGTAATTTACCTTAATTCTAGTTGAGTCGTTTTAAGAAACGTTATTCCTAAAATAATTTTAAACATAGCTATCGTTGACGGAAATTAAATTAACAAATTTTGGAAATTTAGGGTATATAAGTTGGCCGATTCCCGATAAAGGGTAAGAAATAGCGCGATTGCGTGAACCTTTGGTGGAGGTCCTGCCTTGGGAGGCTAGACGTTTCTTGTAACCCAAGCAGACTTGTAAATCATAATGACCCCCCAAAGCCCAATTTTCTTGGGTACCCGGGGCTCCCTAGTGGACAAAGGTAAATAAACAAAATGTAAGGGAGGGAAGGATGCATTCCGGCAACAGTTTTGAGGGAAAATATTCTTCATTTTATTTTTTCCCCTTTTTTGAGAGCTGTTTTGAGTAATCGTTATGGCGGAGAGTTATCATCGACCCGAATTTTTCAGGGTACCCGGGTGGTACCCGACCCCTCTAAAAATATTTTTTCAGGGTGTCCTGTGAATTTTCTTAGGTGTCACAGGCTCCCTGGTACCCTCTATTTACAAGTCTGAACCCAAGCCGATTGCAGCGTTCATCTTAACCCTAACGATGATAATGGAGCAGAAGCCAATATAGCTTTCAGGGCCAGATTAAGGGGGGGGGCGAGGGGGCACTCGCCCCCGGGCGCAAGGCTTGTTGGGGGCGCATTGAGTTAAACTATTCCCCCTCAGCAACATTTGATGTTCTTTTTTCCCCGCTTAAGGGGGCGCAATTTTTCACCCAGGGGCTGAGAATTATCTCGGCCGGCAAAATTGCTTAATCCGGCCCTGATTGCTTTCTGTGAACTGCGAACTACACCCGACACGTCCAGTACAATACCTCTCCGTGACATCATCGTCACTCGGAGAGATAATAAAACCTTGTGTTTAACTATATAGCCATTTGTTCGGACAGGCGTTCCGAATCACCGTGTATTCAAATCGTATGCTAATGCAATGTGGTAAGCATCCTACTGCGGAATGATTGTTTTTCTAAGTCTAGAAGATTAGCCAGTATGTTAGGAGCGCTACAGGAGCCGACATTTCACTTAACCAAGTATGAAACCGGTTAACTAAAATCAAAACACGTCAAGTAACCGTGTAAAACACGTTAACAATAAAAAATTTAAATTATTTATTTATCAAAACATTTTTTGGCATTAAAGGGGCTGTCTGGACCATGGGACAAAAGGGTTGGTAAAAAAAGGAGACGACGGGCTCTGACAGCGACAGCCCATTGAAACGTTACAGATATTAATTTTACTGGTCCATAAATTCCTCTACAATCTTATTAAATTCGTCAGCGTATCTTAGATGCAAATTATGTTTTCCTTCAGGAAATCGAACCAACCTGAAATAAAAATAATTTAAATTCATTATAAATTGTTAAATTAACTTTTTAAAAAGATATCAAATTTTACTTGGAATTTTTAATGTGTTTGTTCAAATAATCCGGGTGAATGGGATCAACCATCGGGTCTTTATCTCCGTGTACGATTAAAGTTGGGCATTTTATATCTTTTAACTCTTCGCGGCAAATATTTCCATCGTTACTGTTTCTAATTGCGGCGTAAATATCGCAAAATCCTTCCCACATTGTTTGAAAATATTCCTGGCCGTATAATTTGATTAAAGGCGCCTTCATTTTATCGCTCCAGTTTGAAATGTCACGAGTAGCTATTGAAAACCAAAGTAATCTATAAATTAATTGAGTTAAAATTTTACTAATTTTTCAGCGCGTACCAGCAACCATCTGCAAATCTCTATCAGTTATGAAAGCGCAACTTCCAAACGTAACCAATTTATTAATATTGTCACCATAAATCGCTGCCATAATCAACCCAGTAATCCCACCGTCACTCCAACCAATTACGGAGTAATTTGGATGTTTAATTTCCTTCATTAATTTGTTAGCCATCTCCGCATCTTTATGGTAGAATTGCGTATCAAAGGCTCGGGCTGGAGGCCGGCTGAAACCGTAACCGGGAGGGTCCCAAGCAATGATAGTGTATTTCTCACGATTAAGCTTCTCCAGCTGAGGTCCAAAATCCGATCTGGTTGATCCAATGGCACCGGGAAGAAGTAGCAAAGTATGAGGGCCATTTCCAACTTTTTCAAAGTGTAGATTTACACCATTAAAGTTTACTTTTTGACCAGGATATCTGTTTAATTGAATAATTAGACGAGGACTTACAGCGTCAAGTAAATGGTACTTACGATGGTTTTGAACTGTAGAAACATTTTCTAAATGATTTCAAAACTAATTTATCCATTACTTTTAATGTATACATCTCGTTGAAACCAATCTAATCTATACCTCTTGACCTTAAACCACGTGTTTACGTTACAATGATCACATGCCGTGTGCAATGAGATTAAAATTCAAATCCGTTTACCGCGAAAGCTCGAAACAGCTGATATTTATTTACTTATATCGCCCTCAATCTGGCAGAATGCCATACCAACAGAATGAAACAAAAAACCTTGGTCAAAAATTCTGCCAAACTCGCGTCGTAAAAATATTTCCAGTCAGAACTAACTAGCAAACTCGCCCATAAAAACGGAACAAACAAGTTGGGAAAACCAAAATATTACCTCTCCGTGTCGAGAAGATTATATAACCTTAAATATCCAATGAAAACGTCGACCTTTTTGCCCTCATCCTTTCCCGCGCTTTGCGCTTCCGCATTTCATCCTTACTCTCAACATTATCTTCCTCCATTTTACATACAAAAATCAAATACTCACAAGAAGAAGCGGCAAAAACCTGCTGGCTCTTTACAAACACTTAATTTGACTTAAAGCAAACAACGCTTCGCCAGTTTTAGCTGCTTTGAACAAAACAGGTTTAAGGTTCACGAAGCATTCAGTAGCCTAAGCACAAGGCCATAGGTGATAGGGTCCTTTGACAAAGCAAACTGAATACGTAAGATCATGCAAAATTAGTAGACTGTACATAGTATTGAGAATAGCCCGTAACTATTTAAAGGGATAGAATCGATCTTTTGACTACTAATGAAAAGCTTTCATTTTTTTAAATCAGATAGAACCTAAAATTACGTTTTCAAAAATATATAGATATTGATAGTTTTAATAACTTAACTATTTTTAATTAATTTTTAAAAGTATTAGTTTTCGGGGCCTCTCCGATCACTGCTCCCTCTACAGGCGTTTGCAAAAACACGAGCGAAAAAACTAAATTCCTCCCGCGACTTTCCTCTCGCTCGGAGGTACAGTAGATTTACTCCTAAAAGTAGTTTTCATACTATTCTGCATTTTCGCCAAATTAATATAACTCATTTCGATACGGGGATGCTTTGAAAGTTATAAAGGAAGGTAAATAGTTTCACTGTAATTTTGGTGTTCATAGTAATAGTTTTACTATGTTTATTTACAATTAAAAATATGTTAAAGCTTAGATTAGGGCCATTAGGCTAAAATATGGCCATACCATTATTATACATGGAAGCTAAGCCTTTGCCAAAATAGCGCAAGAATGTGGTGTTTTGGACATTACCTGTAACAATTTTGACAAATCTCTATCATCCTTACTCTACAACGTAACCGAAAGTTAAGAGAACAAAGGATAATAAACATGAAAAATCAGAATTATGTTTACAAAGGTCTTCTCAAATATGCGCCGCTTCCCCAGTGATAGTGAAAGTGAAAAGCTACTATACAGTGGTCTAGAGCTCCCTTGATTCTCCTATTTCCAAACAACCAATGAATCAAGAGACATTTGCAACGTCATAGTGTGAAAAACAAGTTGGGCGGTATTTCGCGGCTAGTTTGAATTTCAAAATATCTAACGTACTTTTCTTAATTTTAAACGTTTTAATTCGATTTTTTTCTTGGCACACACAATTTTAGGCACATTTTTTTACCTAAAACTGCCCTCATCTTGTACTAGTCGGAAAACATTGAACCTATCCCTTTAATACGGGAAGATATTTCAGATGCGGTACACTGCTGTTGTTAGAGCTAAAATAGAATACTGTTAGTTTTGGAGGATGCTCAGAACATGATAAGAATGAAATAGAAAGAGTACTTAGAAAGTTTGTAGAATGTTATCATAGGTATTTCTTTAAACAAGCTGCCCGGCAAAAAGGACACTCGTGCGGGATATGTAAGATAATAAAAAAGTTAAACAATAGAGTAATGGCAGTACTACGTATGCAAACGTCATACTCTTCTATCTCTTAGCTCAGTGTCATCCCCCTACTGAGCGCGTACAGTATCCCCTCTCACAAGAGCGCAACCAGAGGGAAGGATACACGGTCTATACCCCTCTCTACCGCAACCAGAAGTGAGATGAGACCAGAAGTATTGAGCTAACCAAATTCTTCACTCGGCGAAAGTGAACATTCCTGATAACACAAGAACGGTTGGCCCTCTAGTAGCGGTTTCTGAATTTTCCCTCCAAAACGTGAGACGCTCGCGGTGGTAGACGGCCTAACTAGATTCAAGGAGCCGCGTCCGTGTTCGGCCGCTATAGGTTGAGGGGAAGGGGATAGGAAATGTTTTTGGAACTCGACCAATTTTTTTCTCAGTAATGTAGGCGCGTGGGAAGCGGCATAAAATCCTCAAATTTGTTCACTAGTGCCAGGATCTACTATCAATGCTAGAGCCCTTCACTTCTAGTGTCATCTCACTTCTGCCGCAACTTGTCTATTATATCTCTATTTCGCAAGTCCCAATAGTGAAGATTGGCGCTTCACTACCATTGCACCGAATCCCAATCAACCGAAACCAATACCATTCGACCGAAAAACCCGCACTTTGGCGGATTTACGATTCTGTCCAATGGGATCCGACAATCTCATTGCACCGAAAAACCCGCACTTCGGGTTTTTCCCGATGAAATTTAAATAAAATTAAAACAATTTAAGGCCTACGTAAAATAAACACAAGATCCAAAAATTTTCTATATTATTATTTTAAAACTAAGGATTATAAGAACAAAATAGTAATAAATCAGCAAATTATGACATAATAAAACCAATTGCTAATATTGATTTATTATTATATGCTATATTTATCATGAAAATACTTTAAGCCAGCCGTTTTACTGTACTTGAAGTGAATAACCGCTCCTAAGAGGAAGAGACGTCCTCCTAAACAAACCAAACCTAACCCTATCCTAACAGTAATTTTTTGGAAAAGGCATTTTATTTGAGAACTCAATGAGATGAACATCAATATTTTGGAAAAGGCGTAACATTGTTAAATGATTTATAAATATTACTAACCTAACTTAACCAAACCCAACCTAACCCTAACCTAACAGTATTTTTTTGAAAAGGCATATTATTTGAGAAGTCAATGAAGATGAACATCAATATTTTGGGAAAGGCGTAACATTGTTAAATGATTTATAAATATTGCTATCCTAACCTAACAGTAATTTTTTGGAAAAGGCATATTATTTGAGAAGTCCATGAAAATAAACATCAATATTTTGGAAAAGGCGTACTATTGTTAAATGATTTATAAAATATTACTAACCTAACCTAACCCTAACCTAACAATAATTTTTTGGAAAAGGCATATTATTTGAGAAGTCCATGAAGATAAACATCAATATTTTGGAAAAGGCGCACTATTGTTAAATGATTTATAAAATATTACTAACCTAACCTAACAATAATTTTTTTGGAAAAGGCATATTATTTGAGAAGTCCATGAAGATAAACATCAATATTTTGGAAAAGGCATATTATTTGAGAAGTCCATGAAGATAAACATCAATATTTTGGAAAAGGCGTAACATTGTTAAATGATTTATAAATATTGCTATCCTAACCTAACAGTAATTTTTTGGGAAAGGCATATTATTTGAGAATTCCATGAAGATAAACATCAATATTTTGGAAAAGGCGTACTATTGTTAAATGATTTATAAAATATTACTAACCTAACCTAACCCTAACCTAACAATAATTTTTTGGAAAAGGCGTATTATTTGAGAAGTCCATGAAGATAAGCATCAATAGTTTGGAAAAGGCGTAACATTGTTAAATGATTTAGAAAATATTACTAACCTAACCTAACAGTAATTTTTTGGAAAGGCATATTATTTGAGAAGTAAATAAAGATAAACATCAATATTTTGGAAAAGGCGTATCATTGTTAAATGATTTATAAAATATTACTAACCTAACCTAACCCTAACCTAACAATAATTTTTTTGGAAAAGGCATATTATTTGAAAAGTCAATGAAGATATTAATAACCAAACCCAACCTTACCTAACCTAACCTGGTTTTGAACAAGAACGTTTTATTGGATGAAAGAGTTTTTGATTATTCCTTAACCCATGCCCAAATAGTCAAGTGCTATTTTCACTTTTTCTGTATACTATTATATTATACAACACACGGTATTGAAAACTTCCAAAGGTCGTTTTTAATTATCATCTTGTTGTATAGTCGTCAAATAATGGCGTTTCCAAGGCAATAAAAATGTATTTAAAACGCTTTCATTAATAAACGACATAAATAGAAATTAAACTACATAGCATTTTTGGGGTCGCTTAATTCGACAAATAGCGTCGTTTGAATTGTAAATACCAAATTCGCGGTTGGGCTAAATTCATTAAAAACATTGGCGGGATTCGGTCTAATGGGAATTCGGTCTAATGGAATTCTGCGCAATAGGAAGATACCAAGATTGGTGGTTACCCGGACCTTATCTAATAACCTTTGTAGAGAAAGAGTCCATACCGTGGGTAGTATGCAACACTCATACCATTCACTCTCTCACACTCTTATACAATAAATTCCCTTACAAACCTTAGCTTTACTTTGCCCAGAAATTTCACACTGACACACTATGTGGAGGCGGTAAAAATGCAGTATAGCAAGTTAACTGGAGCTTTACTTGACCCAGCAATATCACTATGACAAAATATGTAGAGGCGGTTAAGAGGTAGTAAAGCACGTTAACTGGACCTTTACTTTCCCCACCAGTATCACAGAGACATACAATGTACAAGAGTAAAGAGAGAGTAAGTGAAGTTATATAGAGCTTTATATGTATAACCAAAGAGAATATACCAAGAAGAGCAAAAAGTTTAGCCTTTTTTTAGCTTCGTTTTTCCAAAGCTCGGTTACGGATTATGGATAATGAAAAAGGCGAGGAGGGTTTTTAATTGAAACTAAAAATGGGAGACTTGTTCTTTATTACATGATTCTACTCTACAAACGGTTAGTAATGTATGTACATCTCTTTAATTCCCTAACTGTACGGCATCGCGGTACACCGTACCCAACGAAGTGTCGCTTCCCTCTCTTTTTCATCGCTCCAGCGCCCCTTATCGATCAAGTCGATGCGCAGTGACATCTGTTTGCTGAAGGTTGAAACGGTCGAGGCGCGAAATATAAACTAAGGCTTACGGTTCTAATATTCGGCCATCCTATTCATGCAACTCCCATGTTGCCAAAAAAAAAAAATAAGAAATACACAAAACCAGAATTAAATTTAAAACTACACAAAAGTTTAAATTACACAATACTAAAGATTCGCAGATTAAACAGGAACGTAATGAATGAGAAGAAATGAAAAAAGTTTTTTTTTTCTTTGGTCTCGTCTAGTCGAGAATATAGTCTTTGAGGTAGGTCGGTTTACGTCGCGATCTCTTTCGTCGTTCCTCTGCGTTTTCGGAATTGGAAGGTTGGACGTCTTCAGTTGGACTTTCTTCCCCTGACATGTCGTCACTTAGTGGAGGTAGATCTGGGTGTGACGATGTTACTTCGGACTTAGAATCGGACTCTTCATCGCTATTTTCCAGAATATACCACCGTTTTAACTTTTCCGCTGATGTGACGTTCCGGTAGAATTTTCCAGTCCTTTGGGTTTGCGGTAGGTCTTCTATTTGATATCTATCGTGATTGAATTTTTTTGATACCATATAAGGTCCACGGTAAGCAGCTGCTGTTTTCCTCGGTAGTCTGGTGGCAATTGGTTCCTTCTTAACTACAACTAAATCTCCAGGCTCGAAATTTTCGGCTTCGGCACGTCTAGCGTTGTAGCTTCGCTGCTGCTTTTCTTGATCGGTTCGAATCCCCTCTATCGCTTCATCGCGTTTCTTCAGGACGTTTTTGTCGAGTGTCTTCCTGATTTCTGAGGTTACTTTATCTCCAGTCGGATTGTTTGATTTGTAATTGAAAAGTAACGCGAATGGGGTAGAGTTTGTCGCTTTATGCATAGTGTTTTTAATACCCCACTGTACTTGGTGAATGGTTTGATCCCAGTCCGCGTCATCTTGACGACGGCAAAGACTTGCGATTGCCGGAGTAATCGTATTGTTGAACCGCTCAACTTGCCCATTACCTCTTGGAGTAGCGGTGGCGTTCTTCACGTGCATAATTTGGGCTTTTTTGCAGACTGATTCAAAAGCTTTTCCTGTGTATGAAGTTCCTTGGTCCGTTATAATTCTACTCGGAGCTCCAAACAGTCCTATGAGATCTTCTAAAAATTTGGCGGCTGGATTCATTCCAGTATTTCTCACAGCTCGGAGGATGGTGAACTTCGTGAAACCATCGACTGCAACTATGAGGTAACAGTTCCCTCGCACGCTTTTCACAAATGGGCCCAAATGGTCCATGTGGACGGTGTGAAACGGAATCCCAATTTTATCAATGGAATGTAGATGTCCAGGAATTTTACCAGCAGGCTGTTTCCGATAAAGACATTCTAGGCATGATGATATGTACCTTCTTACATAACGTCTCATGCCAGAGAACCAGTAATCTTCGGAAATTTTTGAGACGGTTTTATCAACAGCGAAGTGACCTATGTCCTCATGACATTTCTTCACTATTTGCCATCTTACTCGGGTTGGCACTAACCATAATAGTTTCGATTCGGTGGTCTTTTCATCTCTGACAATTTTAAAGATTCGGTTTTCAACATTTGTAAATTCCCTCTGAACCTGTTTGTCGAATTTTGTGAGGTCTTTCTTTTTTGCTAATTGTTCTTTAATTATTTTGATTTTCGGATCTTGAAACTGAGCAGTTGAGAGCCAATCATCGAAAGAAAGCTCCGTGTGCAATATATCGAGTCCATCTGCGGCTTCGGTTTCTTCTTAATGCGTCTACGTGAACCATTTCCGGAGTAAAGTCTTGCATCTTTAGCCGCCATCGGCCAATTCTAGGTACTAGGTTTTTAGCCATATCGTAGTATACGATAGGCTCTTAGTCTGACCCGAGCCGTAGTAGTAATAGTAGTAGTACTAGTGGCCGGAGTTTTCGCTTTCGTTATCGTCAGATTTTAGCTTAAAAGGAACTTTATATTACCACAACCCACCCATAGGGGTAACTGGGCTCGGTTAGAGATTTAATTTTAATTAAAATTTTTCAGGTCAGACCCGGGAATCGAACCCGAGTCGCTGGCGTAGTAGACAAACACTCTAACCACTGAACTATAGAGACTCGATAGAAACCCCGAGTTTTTTATCATTTATTTTTATCTCTAAAATGTCGGGGTGATGTGGGGTGGGGTACCTCTTAATCTGTGGGGTCGGATACTTATGAATTTGTATGTTTGGGGTTTTTATATTTATTTTCTTTTTATGTACGTGCTAATTATATAGATAACGATTTTCCCCGTTTCCTACCGCGCTCCGTTCTCGTTCGGTAGCTATCGTCATCTATGTTCTGTTTGACTGAAACGTTTTGGCGGTTAATTCAAATGTGGGTTTAGATAGAGCTAACATAGTGTTAAATGAGCGTTATGCGTTTGATCATTTTAGCATTGCTAAAGGTAATTCGAGGGGATAATCACTATAACTGAACTTCCTCTTTCAAAAGTTTCTGGGCATAAGTCCTTGTTAGAAATTTATAAGATGCGATAAGTGTGCATCGGCATAAGTCAATGTTGTAAACTCATCGAGGGGATCATCACTAAAAACTATCTGTTCTTCGATTCGCCGGAATATTAGAATTACAGCATAAGTAAATTTATACGGTTATAATTTAATCACTGTTTAGAGTAGGGAATCGAGGGGCTATTAACTCTGATTTTATGCACGGTAAATCAATTAAGCATAGAAAAAGATAGCGCTATTCACTCATTAGGGTAAGGTATAGAGGGGTTATCCACTCATTAGGGTAGGGTATAGAGGGGCTATTCACTCGTACGATATGGCTACTATTACGAGCCCTTGGGCCGTCTTGTTCTTTGACAGTGCGCTCCTCATGGAATTGCAATCGGTTACGATCTTGAATTTCTTGCCGATTATGTAATTCCTGAACTTTTCTAGTGACCATATCACGGCCAAGGTTTCCAATTCGTAAGAGTGGTAACGTTTTTCGGTCTCAGTTGTTGCTCTGCTGGCGTAGCAGATCGGATGGAGTTGTTTATCACTCCCTTCTTGGAGAATAATACTGCCTAGTCCGTGTTGACTAGCGTCGGTATGCAGTTCAGTTGCGGCGTTGGGGTTGTATAACCCAAGAACGGGTCTCTGTGATAGTTTTCTCTTCAAGTCTTGGAACGCATTTTCTTCAGCTTCACCCCATTTCCAGGGTACGGATGCTCGAAGCAGTGATGTTAGTGGCTTAGCTATGACTTCGAATGACTTGACGAACCTTCGAAAATAGCTTGCCAACCCAACAAATCTTCTCCCTTCATGCTGGTTGGTCGGTTTCGGGAAATGAGCTACAGAGTCTATTTTGCGAGAGCCAGGCCTCAAACCGTCTGTGGTAATTTCGTATCCGAGGTAGTCAATTTCTTCTCGCAGAAAGAAGCACTTCCTGAGGTTCAAAGTTAGTCCCGCCTTCCTCAAGACTTTCAGTATTTCGCGGAGGTGTTCCAACCCAGTTTCGATACTCGCTGAAGGTACCAGAATGTCATCCAGGTAAGCTAGCGCTATGGTATAACGAAGTGGACCGAGGACGGCATTGACCATTCGTTGGAAAACGGCTGGCCCATTCATTAAACCGAAAGGCATACTCTTGAACTCATAATGTCCATCCGGCGTGACAAAAGCTGTCTTGGCTTGAGACTCAGGATCCATAGGGATTTGATAGTAGCCCGAAGCCCTGTCGAGACTCGTGAAAAATTTACTTCCCTGCAAACGTTCAAGTTGATCATCAATTAACGGTAGAGGAAAGGCATCTCTCTTGGTGATTTTGTTTAGACCACGATAGTCTATACATATTCTTTCGTCACCAGTTTTTTTCTTTACTATAAGAATCGGACTGGCGTACGGCGATCTTGAATCGACAATGATACCAGCCTTCTTGAGGTCGTCGATTTTCTCTACAACTTTGGTTCGTTCAGATTGGGATAGACGGTACGGACGAAACGTAACCGGTTGGTTTGAATCGAGTTCTATCTTCATTGACGCTGCGTTCGTGCGGCCAAGTTCTGTGAGGTTTTCGGCAAAACAATCTCTATATTCGTTGAGGAGATCCAGAAGTTTTTTAGCATCTTCATTAGACGTGTTCGGTTCTATGTTAACCTGCTCGAGCTCAAAGGGTTGTCTCGTCTGTGCTTTCATAACTTCGATCGTTGAGACTTCGAATGTCGGTGGGAGCTCAATTGGATCGGGGAAACATATTTCTCCTCTGGCTATTTTCTGATTTGCTCCTATGATCATAGCCTTACTGAACAAGTTAGCCACTGGCATTACGGTTCCTCCAGTTTCGTCGATTGAGATTACGCTTCTAGGAATGCAGTTTTCTTTTCCAGGGTGAGAACGAATCTGGGTCTCAACCATTAACTCCTGATTCATAAAAGAGCGCTCGGATGTATACAATTCAATAAACCCGATGTAATGCGGAGGAATTACAGTAGCTTCCTTTGCCCAAAGGCTTACTGACGTTTTTGGTAGTATAGGAATCTTAATGTTTCTAAGGCAGTCATCCTCGTCTTCATTCTCGTGGTTCTCCATGAATAATCGGATATCATTCTTACGGCGTATGACGGTTATATGGGGTTGTTCGGTGAACGGTTGTAATATCAACATTGGAATTGCTTGCGCATTATCAGGGACTATGTGGATGTCTGCCGTAGCAACGGCCTCGTCGACTTTGATTTCAGCATTGGCTCTCCCAATAATCCTGGTGACGCCAGAGCCATATCCCCCAATCACACAGTCACTAGGGACTGATTGGTAATTATGTCCCAGTGTGTCAGCGCAGCTTTGACGTAAAGCTATACATTTACTTCCAAAATCGACGTATGACCTGATTTCCTTCCCATTAATCAGTGCGTCTTTGAAATATTTTAAATTTCGGTCGGTAGTATCTCGCTCATCTTCAACATGATGTGTGTCGTTTGATGTTGAACTTTGGTTACTAATCGTATTCGGTTGACTGGACTTCTTCGGACAATCTCTTGTCTCATGCGTTGTTCTCTGGCACGTTTTGCATCGGTCTCGGCGTTGTGGTTCACTGCAAGCTGTAGCCATGTGTCCGTACTTGTTACAATTGTAACAACGAGCTTCTCCTTTCTCATTGAAACGTAGTCTGTTCCTAAAACGGTTATCAGGATGTTTCCGAAATGTTTAGGGTTTTCAGCATGAACATTCTTAAAGTCTCTTTGCTCTTGGCGTTCTGGTTCATAGTGTCCCTTTGACGGATACGATTTCATTTTCACTCTATTCCCACTCCCATTAGCCAGCTTCAGACGTTCTTCCAGTTGCTTTATGTTTTTGAGCAGTTCGGGAGGTGTCTTTGGATCTCGGGCGCTGACGGAAGCGATGAGTTGTTCGTCAGCCAGACCCGTGATGATGTATTCAATCATGGATACGTCACCCAGGCCACATGCTCTTGCCATGGCTACCTTTTCATGGTAGTAAACTTCAATTGGTTCGTTGGGGC
Source organism: Phalangium opilio (assembly GCF_054372755.1). Lineage (NCBI taxonomy): Eukaryota > Metazoa > Arthropoda > Arachnida > Opiliones > Phalangiidae > Phalangium > Phalangium opilio. The sequence continues at coordinate 4,554,466 of NW_028324165.1, forward strand.
GTCGTACCCTCTTCTCCATGTCACGGTACAGTTGCTGGGTTCCACAAACAGATGGAAACCATTCGATTAGTTTCGTTTTCCATTCATCCCAGGTTAAACGGATGGATGATAAACCTTCATACCAGGTTTTAGCGGTACCTTGTAATTTCGGCAAGGCATGATGAACTATGACTAAATTGGTCCATTTGTAGGTTAAAGCTACATCGTCTACTTTCTGAATCCACGTTTCGATGGTCTGGTGCGGAACGGCAACTGGATCGGAAACAGGAATGAGTTTTCCGGCATCACCCCAGTGGTGATGATCAGTGGCGGTAGCTTGACCATTTTGATTATTCTGCCCCGTATTTGAATTCATATTGTCATTTGAAGTTTGGTTATTCTGAGCAGATGCGGCATTTACGGCGGCCATAGCGGTAATGGCTTGCCCTACGGCAGCGGCAACTGCGTTTTTGATTAGATCTTGAAATTTATCTTCATCAATGATAAGGGGGCTTGGTGCACCCGCGTTACTTCTATCGGTAGGCATGTTTGGGCTCTTAGATGAGTCTTCGGAAGAAACAAAAGAATTTTGTAATACTTGCGTTTGAAATTGGCTTGCGTTATCGGAGCGTTCGGAAGAACCAGTGGTGGACGATGGATGTTCAGAAGAATTAGTCGTGCTATCTTGATATTCGGAAGAATCGGTGTCGGAAGCTTGATATTCGGAAGAATCGGTGTCGGAATCTTGATATTCGGAAGGAACGGTATCGGAAGCTTCATTTACGGAAGAATCGGTGTTGGAAACTTCATATTTGGCAAAAACTTTAGTACATTTTACGAGCTTTTGTTTTTGTCGTTTAATTAACTTCTGTTGCAATAGTTCGCTTTTAATTTTAGTACTCTCCCGGAATTCCATTCATCATGTATCGGAGATGCTGTAGAACTTACGAACTTTCTTTTTAGGCAAGATGGCAGCTCCTCGTTGCGTCTTTGTTGTCAGGCTTCGAAACGGGCCTATGCGTAGGTCAATCGAATGAGTTGAATCCCACTTCTGATATTTTAGCTTCGTTTTTCCAAAGCTCGGTTACGGATTACGGATAATGAAAAAGGCGAGGAGGGTTTTTAATTGAAAATAAAAATGGGAGACTTGTTCTTTATTACATGATTCTACTCTACAAACGGTTAGTAATGTACATCTCTTTAATTACCCAACTGTACGGCATCGCGGTACCCAACGAAGTGTCGCTTGCCTCTCTTCTTCATCGCTCCAGCGCCCCTTATCGATCAAGTCGATGCGCAGCGACATCTGTTTGCTGAAGGTTGAAACGGTCGAGGCGCGAAATATAAACTAAGGCTTACGGTTCTAATACTTTCACAAAGCTTTTGAAAAGCCGGGCTACGGTTTTGGAGTAACTTGATACGGTTTTTGGTTTCGGCTAAGCAGCGACGCCTTTTATTGGTTAAGTTATGTCGACAGCTTATTTTTAGTGGTGGCAAAGGGTTGATCTCTGGGTTGACCGTTGACGTACGAAAGGTAATTTTTAAGCAGACGACAGGATCACGAGAACAACCGGAACTAGTTTCTCCAAATTCAGAGTCGGTCCCTATCTCCAAAGTTTCTGCCCCTCTTGGTATATTATCTTTGAAATAACGCAGTTATATCACAGATACATACTATGTAGAGACGGTAAAGTGGTAGTAAAGCAAGTTAACTCGAGCTTTACTTGCCCCAGTAATATCACAAAGACTTACTATGTGGAGGGGGTAAAGAGGTAGAAAAGCAAGTTAAATAAAGCTTTACTTGGCCCAGTATTATCACAGAGACATGCTATGTAGAGGCGGTAAAGAGGTAGTAAAGCAACATAACTTGAGGCTTACTTGCCCCATTAATATCACAAAAACAGTTTATAGAGGCGGTAAAAATGTTGTAAAGCAAGTTAACTCGAGCTTTGCTTGCCCCAGTAATGTGACATAATATGTAGAGGCAGTTAAGAGGTAGTAAAGCACGTTAACCGGGGCTTTACTTTCCCCAGCAGTATCACAGACCCACTATGTAAGAGGAAGTAAAGAGAGAGTAAATCAAGTTATCTGGAGCTTTATATAACCCAGTAATGGGGGCAATTCTCTAACTTTTTAAGCTAGTTATCACAAGTGATAACTATCGTCTAAAGGGTTGATGCCAACCTCGTGCGTTCTATGAGAGCGCGAGATCTGAATGGGCTATTATTTATGTGTGTCATCAAACCTTGAACGAAAATCGGTGGATGTCTCGTGACTTCCGCTCTTGCTAATAAAAAACAAGGCGGGCAAGTTTATTTTTTACCGTCTTTAGTTATAAAGCGAGCGATAATTTATCGACAATTTTAACCCTTTCGATAAGTTATCACTCTCGTGAATATTAAAAAATAAAATGCCCACCTTGTTTTTTATTAGCACGAGCGGAATTCGTGCCGTCTATGAGAGCGTGATATATAAATACGTGATTAGTCATAGAACGAAAATCGGCGGATGTCTCGTGAATTCTCCTCGTGCTAATAAAAAACAAGGTGGTCAAGTTAAAATTTACCGTTTTTAATTATCACGAGAGTGATAACTTATCAAAAGTGTTAAGCAGGTCGATAAGTTATCGCTTGCTTTATAACTAAAGACGGTAAAATTTTGATTAGACCACCTTGTTTTTTATTAGAACGAGGGAATTCACAAGACATCCGCCGATTTTCGTTCAAGGTTTGATGACACCTATGACTAATCACGTATTTATATATCACGCTCTCATAGACGGCACGAGGTTGACAACAACCCTTTAGACGATAGTTATCACTTGCGATATCTCGCTTAAAAAGTTAGAGAATTGCCCTCTAATCTATGTATGTAGAGACGGTAAAATGGTAGTAGAGCAAGTGAACTACAGCTTACTTGCCCCAGTAATGTCAGAGTGACAAACTATGTAGAGGAGATAAAAATGTAGTAAAGCAAGTTAACTGGAGCTTTACTTACCCCAGTAACATCACAGAGACATACTGAAAAGGCGGTAAAGAGGTAGTGAAGCAAGTTAACTGGAGCTTTACTTACACAGTAAAGCACGTTAACCGGGGCTTTACTTGCCCCAGTAATGTCACACTGACACACCATGTAGAGGCGGTATAAATGCAATATAGTAATTTAACTGGAGCTTTTTTGCCCTGGCAGTAATATCAGGGTGACACACTATGTAGAGGCGGTAAAGAGGTAGTAAAGCAAGTTAACCGGAGCTTTACTTGCCCAATAATATCACTAAGACATGTAGAGGCGGTGAAGAGGTATTAAAGCAAGATAACTAGAGCTTTACTTGCCCCAGTAATGTCACGAAGGCATACTATGTAAAGGCGACAAAGTGGTAGTAAAGCACGTTAACGGGAGCTTTACTTGCCCCAGTAACATCACAAAGGCATATGTAGAGGCCACAAAGAGGTAATAAAACAAGTTAACTCGAGCTTTACTTGCCCCAGTAATATCACAGTGCCACACCATTTAGGGGAGGTAAAAATATAGTAGAGCAAGTTAACTGGGGCTTTACTTACCCCAGTAATATCATTGAGATGTACTATGCTGAGTCGGAAAAGAGGTAGTAAAGCATGTTAACTGGAGCTTTTCTTGCCCCAGTAATTTCACAGTGACACACCATGTAGAGGCGGTAAAGAGGTAGTAAAGCAAGTTAACTGGAGCTTTACTTGCCCTAGTAATATTATTGTAGCATACTATATAAAGCCGGTAAAGAAGTACTAAAGCATGTTAGCTAATGGCCAAGGTCAGAATTAGGGACATGCTATTAGTTTTTCAACATGAGGCTCGAGGAAAGCTAGCCACCGGTATTCGAAGCTACCGTGGACAAGAAGAAATAAGCTATCTTTGGAATGTTTAAGCTTTCTTGTCAGTTTTTGATTTAGTATCAGAGTAGAACTTTCGATTGCCAGTATTTTTTTTTTCGAGTCCGATAAATATCTATTTTGTCTTTTAAGGAATGCGTGATATATTTTTACCTTGATATTGATTTCAACTTAAACATTTCAAATTATAAGTTTACATTTATTGCGTCACTTTGCGTGGTGTCCTTTCGATCGTAAGTCAAATTTTAAGTCTGATTGCCACTCGGCGATTTTCCTAATTTTTATATTTTGACGTTCAAATAAAAATTAGCAGTTTTCAAAAATTCATATACATTTAAGATATAAATCTTTAAACTCGATTTTCATTTTTGAATTTTGTAGCACCATTTTTTGAGAGGTATTTCCCAGGGTATCAGGGGTTACGGATAATCGCAATCAAATTTTAGCCTCACTTAAATTTCAATCTTTGTATTTAGGAACCTAACTTGAGAAAGAAAACGAAGCCTAGCTCGGTTTTCACTGGGCGTTTTTCGTGCGTTTTTCGCAAAATTTCTCGTAAATGTAAAAAAATTTACAAAATTTTTTGCGAAATACGCGTTTTGCCGTTGAAGGCTCTTTTCTTCCTTTGCGTTTTTTTCTTATGCACTAACAGACTAATCATAGGCTTTCTTGGTTTAACATCATTGAACAGTGAACACATGGGTAAAGCTTGGAAGAGGGAAGTAACTTTTTTTTTTTTCCACCTACGAGCACTAGGGCTTAGCCGTTAGGCCTTGAGCACCAGGAAGAATGGAGCGGGAGACCCTACGCGGCCCAGCACAGACGGGGGCCGCTAGGTCGTATGTGGATAAGCAGGGAAGGAAATGAGGTTTACTTGGGAGGTGAGGGAAGTAACTTGAAGGGAAATCTTGCGGTACCCAAGCTCGGGACACCGAATTGCGCAATTGGTTGAACGTCATATAGTGCTGCCACCTTTAAGAGTAATTTTGAAGTAGCCGCATCTTTTACTTTTATATTTTTATGATATCGGAAGTCACTTTTACAATTAATGTAACAGCAGTACTTCTCCATAACTAAATAGAGTCAAAATAATAAAAACCGTTGTGAATTGCGCGTTGCTAAACTTTGGAAGAGAAAAGTTAAACATCTCTTTTAGCCTAAACCGTGCCTCCCGCCCGTGCGGGCCGTCACTGAATTTATTTTTTTCGAAACTGAAAAAAGCAGACGAATTTCACAAAATAAGAATAAATTTCAACACTAGGTGCCGCTACAGACTGACGTTCAACCAAATTCGCCCCCCTCCTGTCCCGCGCCTGGGTACGTACGGCTTATGTTAGAGCATAGCCCACTCGATCACGCGCGTCACGACGCAAGCTATAGCGCGAGCAGCTTGCGTCGTGACGCGCGTGATTGAGTGGGCTATGGTTAGAGGTATCGTGTTTTCCATTCCATAGTACTTCCCTCTTCCAAGGGTAAAGGTTTTGATTTGCGTCGCCATTTTATGCTCTACACTCGCTAAGCGTATGTGGTAAGCCTTGGTTGTGAATTAGAAACTATACAAATTAGAGCCAAGTTGCTTTGTGATATTTAAGTGTCGAAATTCAATTCTGAAATTACTAATAGGAAAAATTGGGAAGTATCCATACCTTTGGGATAAAAGAAAACAGAATGACTTCAATCGCCGAAATTTTCTCATAATTAGCAGGGTTTGTTTTCTCGTTTTTCATCCAGTGAAAACTGAGATGCGTCAATAAAAACCACTGCAGCGTAATTTACGTTTCAGCAATTTTTTGCGAAGCGAAAAACGCCCAGTGAAAACCCAGTGTGACCATACAATCGTAGAATAATTAATAAAGTTCACGTGCATCTACAAAGATCCTAAAAAACTTAAAAGGAATGGGGTCACTCATAATTAGTTTTTGTTTAGATGTGATCCCATTAGTTACACCCAAAACCGTGATTTCTAGAGAAAAAAAATCACATTAAGTAATTTTATAAATTAAATCAGGAAAACCAATTCCAGTGAGGGTCTCTTTGTTCTCTTCATTATCCCTTCTAAAGTCAATTGTATCGCAAAACTCCTCCATTTTGGAATTCTCACATTTTTACCTCTCCGAGTGACGTATGTCACGGAGAGGTATTACACTGGACGTGTGTGTGTGTGTGTGTGTGTCTGTCTGTCTGTCACGCCCCACGTGACCGCGTTCGCAGTTTGCGTATCGGAGCAAACGTGTTCCCAATTTCCGGACTGCATTGACAGTTCACGGAAATTTGGGTTTGTCTCCTCTGGCTATTCTACTTGAGTTCCAACACCACCAGCTTTGGTTTTCGTCCACTCCACATGGACACTAGTCTGTACGTGCTTGCTTCCAAGCACCACCAACTTCTGTTCTTCGTCAATTTCACCTTGACTCCAGCTTCTATGCACCACCATCTTCTGCTCGTCGTCAATTCCACATTGACACCAGCTTCTATACACTACCATCTTCTGTTCTTCGTCAGTTCCACATTGACACCAGCTTCTATGCACCACCATCTTCTGTTCTTCGTCAATTCCACATTGACACCAGCTTCTATGCACCACCATCTTCAGGTCTTTTGTCCATTCCACATGGACGCCGGTCAGTACATTCTGGCTTCTTTTCCACCGTCATCGTTTGGTTTCAAGATATACGCGGCGAGCGGCTAGGGTTACGAGAAACGTCTAGCCTCCCAATGGCAGGGCTTCCACCATCGGTTCACGCGAATGCGTTTTTATCTATTATTTGGTTTTAAGATATACGCGGCGATCAGCTAGGGTTACGAGAAACGTCTAGCCTCCCAATGGCAGGGCTTCCACCAAAGCTTCACGCGAATGCGTTTTTATCTATTATTATAATGGAAACGGATCGTATATATACCCCAAAATTTGAAGAAAGCGGGCAAGAAGGGTACCCTTCACTTTAAACGTCAATATTAGCAAAGATTCGAAAGATATTATGAACAACTTTATTTTAAACGATTTAACTATTTTTAAAGTTATTTACTGGCGATTAAAATAATTAAAAATAATTATATTTATTTAAATATTAAAGATAAACCCAAGTACCGAAGTCGTTAAATCATTGCCTCCTATATCTATCAAGGCCCGTGCATTGCGTTATATTTCCTACATTGCCTCCTGTATCTATCAAGGCCCATGCATTGTGATATATTTCCTTCATTGCCTCCAATATCTATCGAGGCCCGTGCATTGCGATATATTTTTGAGAACAACAACCAAAATGGGAAGCTCCTCTCAGAACCATAATAATTTGTTTTCTCAGTTATATGAAATGAAAATATGGATAATATTTTCGGCAATTCGATTTGAATGGCTCTTTCTGATGTATCATTCTCTCAGCACTGTTCATAATGGACAGGAACGTAGAGATTCGAGACACTAGGAATTACGATAGTGTTTCAAATCCTCTGTATTGAGGGCTTAAAGGCTTGGAGTGAGTCGAAAGATAAATACACATCCTATTTTTTAGTTGTACCATGCGTACCACAATGTTGCCAGGCGTTTATTGAAGGATGCTTGGGTACTTGGTACAGACTGTTACGTCTACCAAGTTTCCTAGCATCCAAGAATAAATAGGATTCATAGAAGCCAGTGTTAAGGGCATGTCATGGGTCAAGTCGTTAAATATATCGACGCAGTTAAATAGCTGATGGCATTATTTTATCCACTTTCCCATTGCCTTCGAGTGGAAGTTCAACTTTGGCACGGACGACAGATGGCGCTCTTAAACTTCTACCCCCAAAAATCGTTGTTGTCTGCTCGTTTTCCCCTTCCGCGTTTTTTCGTTATAAACTTATGATTTAACGAACTGTTAAGATAAAATTTCATATTTCCTAAGACAGATAAGCTTCTACTCCTTTCATATTACTCCCAGTTAGATTTAATGCTTAAAAAATATATTTTCAATAAAAACACCGCTTCCACTAGTGGATTTATACTCCTTGTTAGATTAGTGTAGGTGTAGAGAGTAATCATTACAAACGCTAAAAAATATATTTTCAAAAATGAAGAACATAGAACATTTATTCTATATCAAAAAATATTTTGGTGGTAAGATTGGTTTAGAAAAATCCAAACGGCTAGATATTGGTAAAAAAAGACATGTGTAAGCTATTTGTAGATGAGATAATTGTTTTACATGTTTTAAATGAGACTAAAACTTCCACTATTGTGTCTAAAAAAGTGTTGGCCATGTATATTTTTTAAATATGACGGAATTGCGGTTGATATGATAGCGCCCTATTTGCGAAAAAAACCTTTTTTTAAACAGTTGAATCATTCTTTGATAGAATTTCGAAGGAAGAAGTTAAGTGTTAGATTTGCTCGATTAATTTTGTTCGGCAAATAATATAATTAAGCCTTACGTATTACTGAAGGAGATTGATTTTGCCAACCTTTGTGAGTATTTAACTGTTTAATAATTATTTTGGTTAAGTGGGAGCCTAGCTTATGTGTGATTGGGTTGTGGCTTCCATGATTTGGGCACATTTGCTTTTTGTGTGGCAAGGTATGATTCAGCTTTGATATGGACAAATGTTACAAATCATACTGGTAGACTAAGAATGCGGTTGAGGTATAGCGAGAGAGTAGAGTTTCCACAGCAATTGAGAGATATTGAAAAGGCTTGAACAATAGACTATTTTAAAATTCAATTCCTGCACTTGCAAAGAATTAAAAAAAGCGATAGATGCATATAGTTAGGTTGTTTAAGGGGTAGTGATAGTCATCTCCACTCGGAGAGGTAATATTTTGGCTTTCCCAACTTGTTTTGTCTTGCAACTAAAAACTCCTTAAGGAATGTTTTGAAATACCCTTACAGGAAACTTAGAAAAACAAACCAATTTTGGAACCTTTACACTGAATCTAAAATGGGTAAGTATAAGAACTATTTCAATTTAAATAATGGATACGTGTGTAATAATTTTTTCGTTTATTGGGGATTTATAATATGAGATGTTGGAAGTTTATAAGATGTGATGTTGGAAGTTTATAAGATGTGATGTTGGAAGTTTATAAGATGTGATGTTGGAAGTTTATAAGATGTGATGTTGGAAGTTTATAAGATGTGATGTTGGAAGTTTATAAGATGTGATGTTGGAAGTTTATAAGATGTGATGTTGGAAGTTTATAAGATGTGATGTTGGAAGTTTATAAGATGTGATGTTGGAAGTTTATAAGATGTGATGTTGGAAGTTTATAAGATGTGATGTTGGAAGTTTATAAGATGTGATGTTGGAAGTTTATAAGATGTGATGTTGGAAGTTTATAAGATGTGATGTTGGAAGTTTATAAGATGTGATGTTGGAAGTTTATAAGATGTGATGTTGGAAGTTTATAAGATGTGATGTTGGAAGTTTATAAGATGTGATGTTGGAAGTTTATAAGATGTGATGTGCAAAGTGTCATGATCGCTTTTAAATTTCTCTCACTTAGGAACAAAAGTTTCGGAATTTAATAGGGAAAGAACTCGAGTTAGGTGTTTTACCAAACTGAGGTTAAGGGTTGCGTCTGAGTTAGGGGTAATCATTTTAGCACTGTTAAAGGTGGCGCGTCGAGGGGCTATTCACGAATGATATTTTTTTATTTCATGGGATATATGCATTGGTAATTTTAAAAGAGACGCGGATTAAGAGTTGCGTCTTTAGGGGTAATCATTTTAGCACTGCTTAAGGTTGCGGGTCGAGGGCTATTTACTCTCATTTTTCATATTTTTCGTTCTATTACGATTATGGCACAATTAAATTAAGGATATTTCCAATTATGATTTGTTTTCAACAGAATAGTATTCCTAAAAAGAACTGGCCTATGGGAACGATGTGGCTCTAATATTTGGTTTTGATCATCATGTTAATGTATAATCTTAGATAGCACGGACAACGAGGATGAAAGGAGCATTGCCTCATCGTCGGCTGCCTCACAATCCGATTCAAATATTGATATTACAAAGGAGGACCTTGCCGATCTTGAAACGCGTTTGGAAAACATGGAAAAAAAGCTTTTGGTAAGTACTATCTCTTCATTTATGTTTTATTTCTTCATTGATGTTACTTAAGTAGCACCTACATATATTCTGCTTGAATTATTTTTTCTAGAGACTCTATTCACATCGGATAAATTTAGAATTCGAGATAAGAAAAAATAAACAAGAAATTGAAGCAACTAAAGAAGATATAGAAGAACTGAAAAAAAAAATAAAAATCAATGGCGAAAACGAGGCAGCCGTGTCTATGTTGAGGCAAATATTTACCGATAATTTTATGGATAAGGTTGAAGACCTTTGTGCCGCAATTCCGTACTTAATGGCCTTAAAAAAGAGGTTCGCGGTTCCAACTTTGGTAGGTGTAATGAAAAAGTTAACGGGACTCATGGAAGGTAAATATTTTGAAATAAGAACTTCCATTGAAAATTTACTAATTTTAAACTGCAGAAAAAGAAACGGAGACGGTAACAGAAATAGCAAATATAATAACTACAACAATGTCTGATGCTGGAGGTAAGTTTTAAGAGCTACTACTATACGTTTCGCAGAAATAACTGAAAATCTACAATACACCCAAAGTTTTAGGAGGCGAAAAGGCAGGCGAAGAGGGAGGCGATGGGGAAAGTTCCCTAATGTGTGAACACTATGGTGAAATTGAAGTAGAAAGCAGTGCTCCAGCTAGTAAGTATAAAGGGGAGAATAGTAATTGTTGATATATCCAATATAATGAAATATCCAACTACAAGTGCAAGAAAATGTACATGGAGACGAAGAATGTGTGGCGCCGGCACCGAAGAAATCCAAACAACATTATTCGGAGAATGTCAAGGATTTATTTTGAAAAAAAAATAAATAAAAATAAAAATGGAAAAACAAGTAACCAAAATCATTTCGTATTAGCTACGTGTGTTTGTCGGTGGAGGAGGGCACAATATGCGGCTAACAGGTAGTAAAGCAAGTTAACTTAACCTTCACTAGTACCAACTCTAGGTTAAATCGTACCAGTATTATCAGAGTGATCTAATAGAGATGGGGAAAACAGGTGGAAAAGCAAGTTAATTTAACATTTTTTAGTACGAACTCTGGGCTTAGACGTACCGGTATTATCAGAGTGACCTAATAGAGATGCGGAAAAAAGGTGGGAATGCTAGTTAACTTAACCTTTACTAGTACCAACTCTAGGTTAACTCGTACCGGTAATATAAGACTGACCTAATAGAGAGATGTAACAAACAGGTAGGAAAGAAAGTAGTAGGTAAGTGGGCGAGCGACACCACTGGCGTCAGACAGTGCCAGCATCGTGCCAGATCTGACGTGCCAGATGGCACCAGTAAATATGGCGTCAATGAATCAGACATGGCGTCCACCGCATTTTTCGGACAATCTTCTTATGGCGCCAGTGAATCAAATACGGCGTCACATTTTTCTCCCAATCTTGTTGTGACGTCAGTGAAACGTACAGACTGGTGTCCGTGTGGGATGGACAAAGACCAGAAGATGGTGGTGTGAGAACTCAAGTAGAGGAGCCATTTCCGCGACTGTGAAAGCAGTTCGGAAATGGCGAACACGTTTGCTCCGATTTGGAAACTGCGAACGCGGTCACGTGGGTGTAACAACAGACACACACACAGATAGACAGACACACAGACACACACGATCGTTACAGAACCTCTCCGTCACTCGGAGAGTTAAAAATTGGTCGAGTTCCAAAAATATATCCTACCCCCTTCCCCTCAACCTAAAGCGGCGAAACACAGACGCGGGTGCTTGAATCTAGTTCGGCCGTCTACCACCGCGAGCGTCTCACGTTTTGGTGGGAAAATTCAGAAACCACTACCAGAGGGCAAGCCGTTGGTGTGTTATCAAGAATATTCACTTTCGCCAAGTGAAGAATTTGGTTAGCTTGATACTTCTAGTCCCTTATCTTACTTCTGCTATTAATTATATATTATTTGCATTGTCTTCACGGAATATAAAGGCATAGGGTAGTGTAAAAATTAAAAACTATATTATAAAATCATCGTCATCATTTTCAATTTCAAGCGCACGTCATGATCATTAGGTTTTATGATATTTAACATTGCGTATCACTCGAGTTTTTTTGCCCATCACTACGTGGATCTTTGGAGATCCATAACCCTTAACTTTAGCGGACCAAAGTAGGTACTAAATAGTGGGGATTTAACCATAAGCTAATAAGATATGTTCAATAAGTTTGACACTACCAATACTTCGTAATGCTAGAGGCTAACTTAGAGCTAGTTCAATCAAGATCGACGCGAGAACTGACTACATTCGATTTTGCTGTCCATCTTCCTATTTAGTCTGTACTTAGCCTTTGACAGCGCCTCTCAGGCATCGCTTTCTGAGAATCCATGACGTTTCACTGACGTCTCTTCATGATAATCTCTCAGTAACCAGTGACAAATTTATGGAACATATCTTATGAACTTACGATTTAACGTATAGCAAACTTTGAAAGTAAACCCTATTTTAAGAAATATTTTTCCGTTGAACTTTAACCTTTAATATCTTGCTAAAAGACGGCCGCACATTTTAAACAAATAATAAATAAGTCATGTGTTATTTTTTTAATTTTCACCTCCATTTACATGTATAACCAGAGGCGTATAATAAAAGTATTATATTCTTCTGGTAGAAGCAAAAGTATATAGATATAAAAACAAAAAGTACACTTCATTAACAATTTCCTCCCTGTGACTGTAGACGACATATAAACTGAGAAGCAAACTACCCTCCTATCAACCCCCTACACGAACTCACCAATCAGGGAAGAGCTTCTTGATGTCATAGGTTTATAGAAAGTAGTACATTATGCTGGTGATCCAATCGTTAATTTTTGGTACTAGAGGTAGCATCTGCTACTTTACGAGCCTATTCACGGCTTGTTCCCTGTGCCACGGTCGGCACTAACCTGGGATAAAGGATGGCTTCTCATATTACACGGCGCGAGGAGGTTTAAATGAATCGCATTTTATGTTTTTATATCTATGTACTTTTGGTATAAGGTAATGTGTCTGACCAGGAATACATAGATTTACTACTTGTAATCCTTAAGAGGCCATTTTATGGGCCTGGGTGTCTGACTGAAAGGGGAGGAGGTGTAGAAACCGTCACCGTTGACGTCATGCATAATTTATTTGACGTATTTTGCGACCTGCGCCCGCGACCTATGTGCGGTGAACCCGAATGTAAACATGATACGTCGTCTGAACAAGTAGACCAAGGATTACGTTTCTAAAAAAAGGGCGAGACTTGCTTTCCGTTAAAAATTCGAAATTACTATTCTCACTGGGTGGAGTAAAAATTTAATTCCTTCCACTCTTCACCAAAGTTATACAAAAACAAAACATAAGTATCCTTATGCAAAGGCTTAGGGTTTAAGGGGAGGTAACGTCATCTTTTCTCGAAATTATTATAGCATTCGTTTTCAATACACTATTTCGAGCTACACTAACTTTTAAATCGTCAACTTTAGTTACAGTTAGAGAAATTTCCACCTCAAAAAAGTCGTTAACGTCAAACTGTTCCAAGTTCTCGCACTTTCCGACCATTTCGGAGCCGAAACTGATGCAGACGACAGCTTAAAAGGTCATGATCTCGATCTGTCCCACACATTCGCATAACCAATGAGACGCGAGGAAGGAGGAGCAGGCGGTTTAAAAGTTTTTGGCGCTTCCCCTCACAGTCAATCAGATATTTGTGTGTGGTCTATGGCCTCTTAAAGATTCCAAGTACTACTGTACTAAATCTATGTATTCCTGGTCTGACTACTGAAACATTTTTGTTGGTCAAAAATTTAAATAATCGTGACTGTCACTATTCTAAAACTCCAAAATTTTTATTTGAATTAGTGTTTCAAAGTCAGAAGAAGGTGGATATAAACAGTCTCCGCTGCTTTTATTTAACGTAAATGTGTCGATTAATAAAAATATCAACTTTCGCAGAGTAGTTTTTCCTTTACTTAAAATATTACACAAATTATTTATGTATAATAATTTTAGTCAGGACGTGCGTCACGTACCCTTCAAGTAGGAAATACCCGGAACTTTCGGTCATGCTTTATATAAGCTTATCGAAAATGTTTTCCTCCATTTGAGGAAACAAAGGAAAAACTCTTAATTCGCTAAGGATATTTAAATTCGATTGTTCGTCGTTACGAAACATTTTACTCTATTCAACTTTTGAAAAACTTGCAAGTACTTTAAGCAAGACTTTTGTAATGACATTTGTAAAGTTAATTTCAAACTGTGAATTTTCAAGAATTTCCTGTAAATGATTATTTTTAATCTATCCGATGTCGAAGCCTTTAGGTTCTTGCGTCAAATGGATTTCATTCAATTGGAGTGTCTGTAGGGAGAAGGTATAAATTCACCACATTTCCAGCATTATCGCCAGTCCAAACGTAGGTCCGGAGTTAATCCCCGCCTCTAAATTAAAACCAGCATCTCATTGGTTCTTGAAAACTCACGTCAGCCCGACGCGAATGACGAAAATTACGTATTTTCTGACTGAGGAGAGGCGAAATAGCCCGGCCTCCTTTTACGTCCCCCCTTGTATTTTGAAAGGGGGACTGGGACTATGGCGCGCGAATACCTAGGCATTCCTTCTCGCTAATAAACTAGATATTACTTCTTGCCCTACCTTACCCTTACTTCTCCCAGCTGTGAGAATTCAACTAATCCCGTACGTTTTTACTATTATATTTAGAAAAAGGACGTTTTTAAACAATTTTGCCTAGACCTAGATGCAGTTTTAAATAAAGCGAAAAGTTAAGGTTGTATTAGTTTACGTAAAATCGAGAGATTTTGATAGAAATTATCAAAAATTTGGACAACAATGAGTGTTACAAATATTCGAAAAGATTTTGATTCAATGGCTATTTTCGTCAGTCTCCATATTTCTACGAAATTGACGCTAAATGTTTTACTGAAGGGTGAGATATTAATTAAGAAGCAAACCGCAAGTACACGCGTTAAATACATAATTTGTAACAAAATATCAACTTCACCAAATTGGACACTAAAATTAAATTTGATTGCCCAATAAATAACGTGTAATGCATGTGCAATTAAAAGTGTTAACCATCCTCTCTGAGTGAAGTGTTTACGTTTTACACCAAACCTAGTATATCGGGAAGCCCTCACATGAGCAGTTCCCGTATGAGCGGATTTCATAATAGCGGTTCTCATAACAGCAGTTCCCTAAATAGCGGTTCTCATAACAGCAGTTCCCTAAATAGCGGTTCTCATAACAGCAGTTCCCTAAATAGCGGTTCTCATAACAGCAGTTCCCTAAATAGCGGTTTCTCGAAATGGCAGTTTACCCGTTACAGCAATTACCGATACAGAGGTTCTCGTAAACGCGGCGTACGGTTACAGCAGTTCTCTAAAGAGCGGAAAACAGATATGTGAAAAACGACAGTTGTTTATTATGGTGTAAGCTGGCCCAGCTGGGTTATATGAACTCAAATAGAACTAGGTGAGATATGGATAATTTGGTTAGGTTAAAATTGATTATTTCAACTAAATAGTATTAGGTCGGGTCAGGTCAGGTTAGGTTAGGTTGGGTTGGGTTGGGTTCGGTTGGATTTTTTAGGTTTTGTCCCGTTTGGTTAGACTTAGGTCAGTAATATTTTGAAAATGGTGTAACAATGTTACGCCTTTTCTAAAATATTGTTGTTTATCTTCATTGATTTCCCAAATAATAATATGCCATTTCCAAAAAATTATTGTTTACAATTATCTACTTCCGAAATAAAATAAGCTTTCCCGAATTATTTTTCTATCCTGGTATGAGAATTGTAAACTGATACAGTCTGAAGAATAGTACAATATTTAAGTGTACTTAAAAATAAATTCAAAAACACGATCCGTTAGTCGGTCACATTTCTGATTAAATGATCACAGAGAAAGGTAGATTTTGAGACCAACGAGCATATTTTTAAGAAATGCTCGAAACTCTAGACAAACACTGCTATTTCCCAAAATAGCAGCCGCTATTTCTAAAACAGCAGCCGCTTTTTCTAAATCAGCAGCTTTGAACAAAGCCGCTGTTTTTTTGTAATCGCGGTTGCTATTTCGAGAACTGCTCTACCGGGAACTGCTCATACGAGGTACAGTACACCCAATATATCACAGACATTGCAGAATTCTCAATATAACCAAAGCAAACACATTTTTTTGCTGTAACTTTCATCTCCATTTCCACAACCAAATATTTTGCAAATTTTTTAGTATCGATGTTTTGCAATTTTACGAGCAAACATTTTAAACACTTTTAGTCACGGTTCACGATCACCATAATCTTCCAAAACACTAACATTGGTTCCTTTCTTCAACTGGGTAAATTGCTTTATCGCGAGAAATAATTCATCAAGTAACGTGAGCTGAGCTGAGTTCAAGCTATGGTGGACAGGTATGGTCGTGGGTTTTCAACTGTGAACCCCCGTATTGCTTAATTCGTGACTGCAATCACTGAATTCTTCATGGTTTCTTCTCCACCAAAGCCAAAGTGAATGACAAATATGAAGTGGAACTTATCACCAAGTTTTGAATAAAGTCAACGTCAATTCTGACGCAATTCAAGACCGAGTAATTCATCGGAGCCGATTTAAATTTGTAAATTAAAAATCGTTCTAAGGTCGCTTCGTGAAATGACAGACCAATGAACATTTTTCTCAAATGGCAAGCTGAAATTAATATAGAGTCGCAGGTGCTAATAGTCGACAAAATAACCAATAAATATAACGTAGAAATTAGCGGTAAAAAGGTATATATCACTTCGGAAACATTGTGTAATGTTGATCCTTGCATCATTACACAAATCGAGACGTTAACAGCGACGTTAACAAAGAATTCGACTAGCCACAAACATAAAAATATTTTCGCAGTTGAATTCGAATCTTCAAGCATTTTCACAACGTCTGTATGAATGGCCGCGATGTGTTTAACGTTATTTTCAGGGTTTTTAATCATATTAGCTAATTCATTCACTCGAAACCGCACAACGTGAGCTTGAAAAGCCAAGATAATTTGAAAAAGATACGGTACAGTTAAGATTAAATAATAAATGACAGCATCAACTGAAGCGACGATTTTGGCTAAATCTAGATTCCGTTTTAAATACCGGGAATTGTAAAGAATGCATTCAATGTAATAAAGTGTATCTTCAAAGTTGCCTTGAGCGAATGCGGAAATTCTGGTCGAAATGAGCAAAACGTTAGACGTTAAAGCGAGCGTTACAAAAATTCTATAAGAATTTGTTTCAATGGCCATTTTTGTCAGTGTGCATATTTTCACGAAATTCTCGCTAAATGTTTTACTGAATAGGCAGATATTTATAATATAACAAGCCACAAAAGCACGCGATGCATACGTAATTTGGTACAAAATATCAACTCCGCCTAATTCGACACGAAAATTGAATTCGATTGCCCAACAAATCAAGTGTAATCCGTACGAATTTGCAATCAGAAAGGATACCCATCCTCTTTTAGTTAACCGTTTACGCTTTTCACCAAACCTAACTAATCCCAGACATTGCAGAATTTTCAATATAACAAAAGTGAATACATTTTTCCTGCAACTTTGATTTTCATTTTCTCGACCAGACATTTTGCGACATTTTTTAGTTACGATATCTTTGCAGACGCGTGAATTGCAATTCTACGAGCAAACATTTTTTTTTCACATATGGTCACGGTTCGGTCACCAAAATCTACCGAAACACTAACGTGTGTTTTATCCTTCAAATTGTTTTACCGTAAGAGCGTTTAATCCATAAACAGTATTAATTATTTAACATACTGCGTAGATAGAGCAGAAAGATACCGTTTTCACTATCTCTTTCAGGTCGACATATTTTAATTAAATACTATAATTACGTTCATTTCCATTTTTTCCTACACGCAACGTAGCGTTTGCAATTTAATGAAGGATAAACAAAGGATTTAGATTTACAATTCCACGTATACAACCCGATATCATTTTCAATTATTCGAGCATACAAAGGCTATTAAAGGGAGGGTGAAGTGGAAAATCAAGTGATTTTTTATCGATTCTTCTTCTAATTATAAGACCAGCCTGCATAGTGAAACATTCAGGAAATACCTCCGAATGATTTTAAAATTCTTATTAGGTTCAGTTTTTATGTATAATTTGAAATAAGCCCCTCCGACCAATCGCGTTATGCCCTGCCTTTTTGTTAACAAAATTCATCGCGAGATTTGATAAAATTTGCGCGCGATGTGACAATCGTGGCGCGAGACATGGAGCGTGCCACGAGAATATTTTGAACAAAAAGGTAGGGCGTTACGCGATTGGTCGGATGGGCTTATATCAAATTAATCTTAAAATCTGAACCTAATTTGAATTTTAAAATCATTCGTAGGTATTTCCTGAATGTTTCACTATGCAGAATGGTCTTATAATTAGAAGAAGAATCTATATAAAATCACTTGATTTTCCACTTCACTCTCCCTAAAAACTGTTAGTCAAGTGGGATAATCACCAAAATGTACTGAAAAAGTTTTATCAGTTCTTGAAGCGCATAACACAATTTTTGACTCAATGAAATTTAATCCATACATGGTTGGAGTTATTTAACATACTGCTGAGAAGATTGGAGTATTGACTATAAAGTACTACAGTATGGTTCCACAAGGGAAAAAATCATTTTGCAATACTACTTGTGGTTTCCAACGTGCTAAGGGTGTACACCACCCAACAATGATCAAAGGCTATACAGCGTCTCTTTCGAATACACTATAAAGTTCTTAAGATGAATGTCAGTATCAATCAATGCTCGCGGAATACAGTGACCACGACACGATAAGGCGACAACCTTCGTTATTTCGTGCAAGTACGTGAACGTATAAGAGACTGTATAGTCTGTAATGAGTAGGTATGAACCGCTACCGATACCATATCAGTATCGGCACCGATACTCGGTGTTTAGTTAATGTTCAACTGCGACTGACTTAGTTATTCATTATTTATTTACACTATAAAAAGGGTATACATTTCATGCCGTGAAGCGGTCGTTAACTAACCCCGTATACAACAACTCCTGGCTATTTATCTGTATTCTGTTATCACGTGATCTTATCAATTAACATAGCTCTAGGTACAAAGATCATTTAGATGATAAGCCTACATTACGTTACACTCGGGGTTGGATTAATATGATACTAAACCGATATAGTTTTAGGACGACCATCAAGGACGAGTTCTGATTGGCTGCTGCCTTTGACAAGGTAAAATTTGTGTGTATAAGATCAGCCATAATGTTTTCGGTACCACCTGGTACCACATGAGCCAAAATTTGCTTTAAAGACTGGCTTATTCTAGGAGAGCGGTCGCTCTCTTAGATAAGACTTGATACCGCCTCTAATGCTAAAGGAGGGTTCTTTGATTGGCCGTAACTTTTTTCGTATTGTGTTTGCTGCTTTGAAATTTTGCCAGTGAACTAAAATTTGGGCCCTAATTTTGTGGTTTAAATTTCAAAGAGATCCAACTAATAGTTAATTCTACAAAGAAAAAAGTTGTTAAGGGTGGTTTTAGAATCCATAAAATGAATCAGACATTCGGTGAAAAATACTATATTTTTCCATAGACATAACATGGGAATTTTATAGAAAGTGGGGGTCAACCCCGCAGGGATATAAGGAAAACTATTTATTCGATACGTTTGGGAACCATCTTAAATGAAAGAAAACAGTTCAATGTAGCGCCTTTTGTTAGTTTCATTAAGATCAATTAAGTTAAAGTAAGATTTTTATCATTATAAACTCATGCTTCTAGTTACGATATTTTGGGTATTGAAGTTACTGCGTTTTACCACTGTTAGAGACACGCATTATAGCCCTAATTTTTTATATTGGACTTACAGCGTTTTTTTCGTGATTCATGCCGTTAGAGGGATATTAAGCAAGGAAAACATGGCGTTTGAGCTCGGGTGCTTGTAGGTAATTGTGGGTGTTTTTAGGTACTTGTGGGTGCTTGTAGGTACTTGTGGGTGCTTGTAGGTACTTGTGGCTGTTTGTAGGTACTTGTGGGTACTTGTAGGTACTTGTGTGTGCTTGTAGGTACTTGTGTGTGCTTGTAGGTACTTGTGGGTGCTTGTAGGTTCTTGTGGGTGCTTGTAGGTTCTTGTGGGTGCTTTTAGGTACTTGTGGGTGCTTGTAGGTACTTGTGGGTGCTTGTAGGTACTTGTGGGTGCTTGTAGGTACTTGTGGGTACTTGTAGGTACTTGTGGGTACTTGTAGGTACTTGTGGGTGCTTGTAGGTACTTGTGGGTGCTTGTAGGTACTTGTGGGTGCTTGTAGGTACTTGTGGGTGCTTGTAGGTTCTTGTGGGTGCTTGTAAGTACTTGTGGGTGCTTGTAGGTACTTGTGGGTGCTTGTAGGTACTTGTGGGTGCTTGTAGGTACTTGTGGGTGCTTGTAGGTACTTGTGGGTGCTTGTAGGTACTTGTGGGTGCTTGTAGGTACTTGTGGGTGCTTGTAGGTACTTGTGTGTGCTTGTAGGTACTTGTGGGTGCTTGTAGGTACTTGTGGGTGCTTGTAGGTTCTTGTGGGTGCTTGTAGGTACTTGCCCCGGGTACTTGTGGGTGTTTGTAGGTACTTGCCCCGGGTACTTGTGGGTGTTTGTAGGTACTTGAGGGATTATTTAGTGGTTCCAAGCAATCATTTTAGCACTGTTAAAAGCAACTAATGAAGATTTTCTTTCATTGGTGATTTTTATTGATGCTTTTAAATGTGATAGGGATTTATTGCCGATTTAAAATGGATGGGGATTAAGGGTAACTAATACATATTCCAAAGATAGAATGTCCTCGATAGATGGAGCCTTACAAACGATGGGGCTCTAATTTGGCCGGGGCCATCTTGTTAAACTTTCATAAATAAAGTACAACATTATATGCTTATGAAAATCAATGTTATTGGATATAAGTTAAATGTAATTAACTATAATTAAGTACTTCTTTAAGCAATTAGAAATAGATCAACCCCAAATGTATGACGGTAAAGCAAAAATAAAATTATTCAAATTTTAATTTCATTAAGACTGAAGTGACAGATATTATAAAAAACGTCTTGGTTTAGACCAAGGCCGAAAAAACAAACGATATGTATGAGGTTTATCATTTGACTGAAGTTTCAGATATTGCAATTGTTTTAGTTATTTTTATCTATTTAATCCTTAATCAATATTAAATTCAATCAACTGATTTTACTGTTAATCGATCCATTCCCTCTAAATTAATTGAAAAAATTACATATCTACGCTTTTTCAAGAACAATTACATTTTCCGAAAACATTTTATCATGAAATTAATTATTTTGAAGGGATTTCGTGTCGACGATTACTAACTTGAAAGCACCTTGACGGGCATAGTTTTAATTAAGGCAGGCTTGACAAATTTTGAAGTTTGCACCAAAAACGTTTAAATCTGTAGTAAGTTTCTGAGAAGACTGATGTTCAAGAAATTATGATAAATAACTTATTCCGGACTTGCCCGCCAACCTTAATAACCTAAAATTATAAAACATTCGTGTACATGAATGATTACGGTTGTGGCTTGACACTCGCTAGCGCCTGAAGGACCGATCACTCAGTGTAATCGGTGTTCATTTGTAAGTGAGTGGACCATTTTGGAAATTACATACAGATAATTAAAACACAGGGGTGATGCCACCATTGAGTTCTTCTCTCTCTCTTGCCTAGAAGCCCCGCTATAGGCAGTGAGAGTTGACTAGCCTCTTGCCTGTGGCACAGTCTGGCAGTGACCCTTGGTGTGAGGGAGAATACCCCAATGGTGGCCTCGCCCCTGTGTTTTCCGAAATGGTCTTTATGCGTACTAAAATGATTACACGTAATACGTAACCGGTGTACAAGTAGCGCCAACAATGTAGAAATGACGTTTCAAATGAAGACTGAATTATGACCAAGAAATTCTAAAGCACGGAGAGGGAAATTGCAGTGCAATCTTTTCTTCATAGAGGCGACAATAGAAATGTAGCATTTCGATTAACGAAATTAAATGTATAAATTCATGCAACACCCTTGTTTGGCATCCACTATTAAATATTTACATTTTCCTTTCGAATTATGTCAAAGTTCATCTGCTCTTTTTAGAAAGTCAGTAGAATATTTCAAATATTCAATATTGACCCCTCAACACGTACTCCTTTCAAAATAATTAATTTCATGATAAAATGTTTTCGGAAAATGTAATTGTTCTTGAAAAAGCGTAGATATGTAATTTTTTCAATTAATTTAGAGGGAATGGATCGATTAACAGTAAAATCAGTTGATTGAATTTAATATTGATTAAGGATTAAATGGATAAAAATAACTAAAACAATTGCAATATCTGAAACTTCAGTCAAATGATAAACCTCACACATATCGTTTGTTTTTTCGGCCTTGGTCTAAACCAAGACGTTTTTTAATAATATATCTTGCCATTAAAAACAAAAAATAATAATAAAAAAGTGGCTCAAACAAAAAAGTTCGACATTTAAAGGCCGGATTTTCTGCTAGAGGGTTCTCCTGGTGCAGAAAATGACTCGCGACCGAGTAACAATAGAGAAGCGAGTCGTCTAAAAAATACGGTTCTCCTGGTACAGAAAATCGAGGGATAGGGGTTCTACCGGTGCAGAAAATTGAGATATGGTATAGTCACGTTAAAATTTTGGACCCCCCTTTTCGCCCCTAAACTTGGGCGCCCAATATTTCCTAAAGTACGGTTTTTCGGGACGGGTACAGAAACCCGAGCACTAAACATGCAGCAAAAGTAAACTATAGCTTTGAAGCTCAAGCAATAGCTAATTTAATAATCTTCTAAACCACAAATGCGTTTTGTTGAATACCATGGGGGTTAGTCTCTCCAATTGTTAGCCAAAGCAACACCAAACTGTCAAAGAATCAGTGGCGAAGTGTACTTTTGAGCAGAGGTATAGAATCTGAATTCAGTATAATAAACTAGTCTTTGAAAACCTTAAAAGCCATTGAGTGAGGGCTATGGCTATATCACTATGTTGAGAAAATTTTTAAAAGAATTGTAGGCACATGCAACCCATAAGATAAACTTGAGGATTTTTGCCTACAGGAGTGAGAAAATTAATTCTGCACTTCATTGCAATTGTTTAAAAAAGTACATTTTAAATTAAAAAATAGAAGAAATTTTTTAATCAATCGGCTATATAGATTTGGATTCAGCGGAGTATTTTCTTTCAAAATCATATTTTTCCATCTCAGTTTTAAAATAAAGGGAAAGAGTTTTAGTAACATCCGAACTAGCACATTCGTGTAAGTAGTTTTTTTCTGAACCATCTAGCGTTAGTTGGTTTCATGAACATTCCATGGCAAAGTCTTATACGAAACAGTTTCTAATGAAACGATGGAGCACTATACTAAAATATTTCGAACCAATATCGTTAAAGCCGTACATTTGGGTAAAACTTCTAGTTTTACTGTTAAAAATCTCCCTCTCCCAGAGAGCTATATGGTTTCTAGAAACGTTTGGACATCCCAAAGAAATACTCTATTATGTGACTCTAAGGGTAAGCAAATTTTCTGGTGTCTACATATTCTTAAAACTCCCCAACCCCTGAGGGGGTTGTACTAGTAAAGGTGAAAATCATCACTATACTCCCGAGAATATAGAAAAACTATCCAACTTCTTCAAGTCACGAGGTTTCACTTCTGTTAAAAATCTACCTTCCAAATATCCAGTTCGAAGAAGTAGTAAAGTCAATGTTGTAAATTTTAAGAATATAACGGGACTTTAGAGGTTACCGCCCCCTTTTCGGAGAGTTGTTCTGCCAAGGCTACTGAGCGCGTTCGACGACAGGCAATGTTAGCCACTAACTAAAGGCCGCCGACAGGTTATGGCGGCGCTCACAGAAATACCTCTCGTAAATCCCGTATATATAACAAGGACTGCGCCAAGCTCGGGACCCATTTAGTGGTATTTCTAGAAGATTTTTGTCATTGCACTGAAAGAGCATCTCCCAAAAATTTCTGGGGTCCCCGCTACGAACAATTGTAGAAACCCATTAGCGACCGTGCCATATTACTTTAAACCCCCGCGGGCGGTACCGATACTGTTTTGACCCATTACTGTCACCCTCCTTTTTTACCTCGACAACTTTTCCCCGTATATCTTTTGTAATGAACGTATAGATTATAGGGAGCTACAGTGCGAGAGAAAAGCCATGTGACGTGACGTCATTTCTGGGGTCTTAAATTGTATTGCCAAAGCTGATGACTTCCAATATGGTTGCCAGAGCCAAGGTAAGAGATAAGAGGGTGTGACGTCACGACAATATTCCTAGTAGCACTCTACTGGCTTTCTGTTCTTAGACCTTTGGCACGGGTAAAATTTCAACTGACTTTCTTGTTCTTCGCGAAGTGGTCTCACAAAACTTAGGACTGCTGAACAGATTACTTTGAAAATGAATTCCAAAGTGTATGTATATGTTTATTGCTCGGGTTTCTGTACCCGTCCCGAAAAACCGTACTTTAGGAAATATTGGGCGCCCAAGTTTAGGGGCGAAAAGGGGGGTCCAAAATTTTAACGTGACTATACCATATCTCAATTTTCTGCACCGGTAGAACCCCTATCCCTCGATTTTCTGTACCAGGAGAACCGTATTTTTTAGACGACTCGCTTCTCTATTGTTACTCGGTCGCGAGTCATTTTCTGCACCAGGAGAACCCTCTAGCAGAAAATCCGGCCTTTAAGGCGAATCCCAACTTCAACTCCAAAAATTAAAATTTGAAAAATATCTATGCAAAGAGAATTTGTTTACATTAGGGTTGGCGCTCATAGGTCGCGGGAATCGCGGCGCAGGTCGCTAGCTATGTCAATATCACGGGTTTTGTAAGTTCAAATACATGATGCATGACGTCAGGGGTGACGATTTCTACACCACCTCCCCTTTAAGTCAAGCAGAAAGATACAGAAAATGGCCTGTTAAAGATTCCAAGTACAAAAATCTATGTAGTCCTGTAGAAACAGAGCGCCGTGAGAAGTCTTTTGTTAGACATATCAAGAAGTGATATCTAGTTTATTAGGGAGAAGGTATAAATTCGCCACATTTCCTGCTTCATCTCCAGTCCAAACGCAGGTCCGGAGTTAATCCCCACCTCTAAATTACAACCAGCATCTCATTGGTTCTTGAAAACTCACATCATCGCGATGCGAATGACGAAAATTAGGTATTTTCCGACTGAGGAGAGGTGAAATAGCCCGGACTCCTTTTACGTCCCCCCTTGTATTTTGAAAGGGGGAATGGGACTATGGCGCGCGAATACTAAGGCATCTTATACCTTCTCCCTAATAACCTAGATATCACTTCTTGACATATCACTAGATATCTAGAAATAGAACACCGTAAGAGAAGCCAAAAAGGTAGGATATTAAGCAAAGAGTATTTCCCAGGAGTCTTAGAAGCACGCACGAAATCCAGAATTACAACGGTACAGAGCGAAATCGCATTCGACTGAACTAAAAAATTGAAGGTTCCAATCAACCGAAACCTTAGGTGGTCTACGAAAAGTGATAGCGGCTATTAAGGATAATTGAACATTGCATAGATATCACCGATTGAATTAGAAAAATTCGGGGACGCAATAATACAACCATTTAATTATGAAATTAAAGTTATCTAACTTGATGGGTAATACTTTAACGGTAACACGCCGAACTTCGAAACAGTTCATTTGATATTATACTTCAAAAGAATTATTAAGAGGGAAATGTATTTAGTTCTCGGGTAATAAATTTCGTGAAGCAAACCGGTCATCTTATTTTCAATTTTTGTTTGTTCAATATAAAACCAACGAAGGGAAGAACTATCAAGCAAAGAAAGGGCCGAATTTATTGTATTTTTATTGGGATTCTCTACAAACCGAACTAAACTTAGCCAAACCCATCCTAAAAACCTTCCAATTTTACTCAACCTAACATATAAATATACCAAATCTAACCAAAACAAACCTAATCCAACATAACCTTAAACCTAGATAATTTAAGCATAACCAAAGCTAACCTAACAATAGAGTTACTTAGATTAAATTAGCCTAACTAAACCTAACATAATAGTAACGAACTTAGACTAACGCAACCTATCCTGAGTCCACTACAACGTCTACAAGTACTTGAAACTAAAGCCTAGAGTTCCGTGCATTTGAGCTAAAAAATCCTTATTCTACGAAATAAATATCTCTAGATTTAAATCCTGAAAATAAGTTTTTCTGACGTCTTTTGCAGCGCGTGTTGAGAACCGAAGCTGAGTATATATTATATAAAAAAGACTTGGTTTGACCAAGCCTTAAAAACAAAACGATAAGAGTTTTTCCAGTTGTCTGAAGCGCGGATATTATTTTTTTCTATTGAATTTTAAAGACAATCCGTATTTTACTACTCTTTAGAATTTAATTCAATCACCTGATTTTAATGCTAATGGATTAGTTTCCTATAAATTAATTGAAATTAAAAATTACTTATCTCAGATTTTTCAAGAACAATTCCATTTTCCTGAAACATTTTATCATTAAATTTTTTCTTTTCGATGGAGAACGTACTTTAATTTTCAAATAATACTCTCATAAATAATGTATTATATGCGGTCTTTTCGAACACAAAAGGGGGCTGTTATCACCTTTCTTTTATTTGATAAAGGGGTTCGTTTCTTCTTTAAGCACAGTCACAATTATTGAATTGTGTATAGCAGTAGTACTTGTGGGGAAGATTTTAGAAGTGTTGGTTGAGTTGCTATTTAGTTGACAACATTATGAAAACTTGATGTGTTTGAAACCTTTTGAAAGTAAAATTCTCGGAAATTAAAAAAGAAAGCGTCAATTTGATTAAATTTACACGATATCCCTCAAAATAATAAATGCATGATAAAATGTTTCAGGAAAATGGAATTGTTCTTGAAAAATCTGAGATAAGTAATTTTTAATTTCAATTAATTTATAGGAAACTAATCCATTAGCATTAAAATCAGGTGATTGAATTAAATTCTAAAGAGTAGTAAAATACGGATTGTCTTTAAAATTCAATAGAAAAAAATAATATCCGCGCTTCAGACAACTGGAAAAACTCTTATCGTTTTGTTTTTAAGGCTTGGTCAAACCAAGTCTTTTTTATATAATATCTGTTCCTTCAGCCTTAATTTGTATTAATCTATTATAAAAATAATAATATGCTTGTCAAACGTTCGATGTTCCAGTAAGATGTTCGTGAGCATATTGGCTCACTCCAAGTGCCTCTCATTATTTTATGGGAAAGATTAAAATTTTAAATTATTTGGCAGGGGAGTGGTAAATTAATTCACCATAGATAAGCGGGTGGTAACTTATTTCATATAAAAGGCGGTTAGTGACTCAATTAAGTTTAGTTGACCTTTTTGTATAGATTTATAAGAAAAGCTATTTCCAAACCACGCGTCAGCACGCGCACATTTCCTTGAAAGTTTGTTATTTAAGAGTTTTCCCGTATATATACTAAGATTCTTCATCAAAAATAGACAACGAGCTTTCCAAGACTCGAACCTGCAATGTTTTGCCTCGAATTCAAACGCGTTATCCATTACGCCACAAGCCCGTACTTCGTAACGAAAAATTATCCAAACATTGTATTTATAGGATTATTTCATTTATGTTGAATAAAAGATCTGTAAAAATAAACACCGAGCTTGCCAGGACTCGAACCTACAATCTTCTGTTCCATAGGCAGACGCGTTACCCTATGCGCCACAAACCCGATGGAGACTGAACAAAATGCTATGCAAACAGTATGTAACGGTTTTACCATGATTTATAAATTAATTAAAATAAAATACTTAGACTTAATTGTTCTTAATCAAACTTCAGAAGTTCAACATTCAATAGTTGCTTGATAATTCAAAAGTGTTCCGAACCTTAACTTCGCAGTAATTTCTGAGTTATTCGATGGAGTGGACTACCAAAAATCCCATGCTTTCTCTATGGGACGCTAAGCCTAAAATCTGTGAATTATTTCTTTAACATTACGGGAGGGTGTGGGTTCTTATCTAGAAGGGCCTACCGGCCCTCTAGAATTGAATAAAAAGAATACGCTGCCGTCGGAGATAGGGAGTTGCCTATCCTATAGCGTGAAAACAAATTTCCCCATACTCTTTCTTTGTTCATATTAATACCACTCCAGTATTAAATTATTACCGCCTCCAAGTCCGAGGTTTTGCAAACTTATGCGTCTGCTAGTCATTGTTATTATTTATGGGCCCCAGTAAAGGCAACACTATATTTCCCCAAAGTATTTTTACCGAACTTTTGCCGAAATACCCCAAATTCTATAATAGTAGATATTCTCCCGTGCATCGTCTGCTAAAACATTCCAAATGACTACTGGCTCCGCCTTCGGCTATTCGGGGTAAAATAGTGTCCGTTTCGGCACTTTTCGGCACAAAAGAGTAGGGTAAAATATAAGCAATTAAATCAAGTTAATCATTTAAATCAATTTCAGAAACTAAATAAGCCTAATTGAACTAACCTCTCTCAATTCAACGACACTTAAAATTAATTTATATAAATAAAAGGCGCGAAATTCGAAAGTGTGGGGTAAAATAGGGATTATTCGACAAGAATTGAATTTTCAATTAAACATCGATATTTATGGGAATTATTTATTGAATCTCAATTATAAGCTAAATCTACTCTGCCGAACCACAATCCAACGGTAATTACAACTTAATTAAGTACAATTAACGTAAAATTAGACCAAAAACCTACATTTTTGGGACAAAAATTAAAATAACTCTTAATTGATCTACATAATTAGTGATTAAAACTAAGCTAGAAGTTGGTAAACCCCCTTTTTTCCTATTTCACACTTAAATTAATTTATATATAGTATCTTTAAAAAACATTAATAGGCGCGAAACTTCAAACTTTGGGGTAAAATAGGGTTTATTCGGCAAGAATTGATTTTTCAATTAAAGCGAATTGTTCGTTGAATCTCAATTTATAAGCTATATCTACTCTGCCGAACCAAAATGTAACGTTAATTTCAACTTAATTAATTATAGTCAACGTGAAATTAGACCAAAAAAATAATGTTTAATTAAACTACTCAATTACGATTTAAACTAAGCTAGAAGTTGGTAAAGCCCCTTTTTTCCTACAGGGTGACCACAACAAAGCCTTCAAAAAAATATAGGAAAATAGGAAATTTACAATTGATTTATAGGAAATTATAGGAGATTTTTCATTAAAATAATAGGAAAATATAGGATATTTGCCATTGAAAAAATAGGAAAATATAGGTTTCAAATGATTTGGATTTAATAAGACATGATTTTCAACACAAACTAAAACAGTATTAATCAACTTAATTTAAAAATATTAAATACAATTCGTTAGCCAGATACCTCGTGGAAATGACGGAATACTAAACTCAGGGCCCGATTAAGCAATTTTGCACCCGGGCGCCAAGATAATGTGCGCCCCCTTAAGTTGGAAAAAAAGAACAGCAAATGTTGCTAAGGGGGAATAGTTTAACTCAATGCGCCCGTAACAAGTCTTGCGCCCAGGGGCCATTACCCACTCGCCCCCTTTAATCCGTCCCTGACTATAACATACTCTAAGGGCATCTCCCTATCTCTGGAACAACCAGAGTTACGAGCCTCCAAAGTAGTGTAATGCTATTCTTATGGAGAGGGGTATGTTTGTGAATATTTTCCTCATTTACTTCACCCCTGTTTTCTCGATCCCCAGGTTTTTAGTATGGTTAGATGGTGGGGGGCAAATAGGACCATTACATAATCAAAGGGCATCTCCGTATCTCTAGTAGAACCAGAGTTATGAGCCTCCAAAGTTGGCTGTAATGCTATTCCTATGCAAGGTGTGTTTATGAACATTTTTCTTAATTACTCAGCCCCTTTTTACTCGACCCCCAAGTTTTTAGTATGGTTGGATGGAGAACTCAATGCGCTCCCAACAAGCCTTGTGCCCCCTCGGTCTCCCCTTTAATCCGTCCCTGGCTAAACTAAAATCACGATCTGAAGCAGACAACAAGTTTTTTTAACTCTTATTTTTTTCCGTTTCCCATAACATTTTCATGGAGTAATTTTATCGGCGTGAGAATTATGTTTCCTTAAAAGTGCTTTACATTGCATCTAAGTCTCCTAAATTATAGCTCCATGGTCGCAGGCTGGCAGCAAGGATTTATAATACAAGCTAAACGTTAGCTTATGTTATTAATCCTTGGTTTCAGAAATGCAAAACTGCATTCATGTGTGTCACACTTTATATTTTTGAGTGCCATCTACTAAAACCAACAGTGAGAGCGCGCAAAGTATCAAAAAATTTCGAAAAATAGGAAAATATAGGAAAATTGTCTAAATTATAGGAACTAATAGGAAGGTATCGAAAAAATAGGAAAAATTATAAAATATAGGAATTGTGGTCACCCTGTTCCTATTTCACACTTAATAATATCTCTGTAAAGCATTAATAGTCGCGAAATTCCAAAGTTTGGGGTAAAATAGGGATTTTTCGGCAAAATATTATAGGGTGAAATGAAAAAAGGCCCAGCCTTTGAAGAAGCGCAAAATTCAAAGTTTGGGGTAAAATAGGGATTATTCGCGCTTCTTCAAAGGCTCGGTATATTTTTCATTTCACCCCAAGGATGATAGGGGGTGGATACGAATTCTGAGAGAAATACGCGCCGTAACTTCGGAAACGATTGGGTCTGGTGGGACGCTAAAAGTGGGGGATGAATACTCGGGACGAAAGGCAGGTGGGCTACTGAAGAACTAGACCCTATTTAGCGCCATCGTGTTGGCCTAATTTTGCATACATATTGCCAAAGTGATTTTAAACTTTTTTCTCATAAATAAAATTTGCTATTGAAACATTAAATTTTATATAGAGTTAATATTTAATAATCCTGGATGTGGGAGGGGTTCCAGATTTGGGAGCCAAATTCAAGAATAGGGCGCACATAACAGCTAAAAAGTCGAGAGATAAGAGCGGGTGAAATATTGGGGAAGTTAGCATTAATTACAGCTAAAAGATCATTAGCTCGCGCACAAGACTTTAAAATGTGAGAGTGGAAGGACAGGTTATGAGTAAGATGCACTCCGAGGTCCCGACAATCGTTTACCCGTTGGATGTTACAACCGTACAGAAAGTAAGGGGAAGGGGCAGAGAGATCCGAGGGTTTTCTTTGCATTGTAAGTACTAAGGATTTTTCTTCATTGAATATGAGACAATTTGATAGGGACCAAGCCTCAAGTTGAGAAAGGTCCGCCTGAAGAAGACTTACATCTTCGAAAGTACGGATCTCCCTAAACAAATTGAGGTCATCCGCGAACAAGCGAAGAAAGGAAGAGACTACCCTTGGGAGATCATTGACGTATAGGATAAATAATAAGGGGCCAAGAACACTACCTTGGGTGACACCACTAACAACTGGAAGGGGTACACTAAGAATTACCGACACGTACAGCCTGGTAGGGGTTGGAAAGATAGCTTTCAAGCCAAGCGTATATATTGTTAGTGATTCCATAAGCGCGAAGCTTGGCCAAGAGACGCTTGTGTGGGACCGAATCAAACGCCTTAGCGATATCGAGGTAAACAACATCTACTCGGCCGCCAGTATCAAGAGCCTCTACCCAAACTCTAAGAGCAGACAGTAGGTCTACATGACGAAGTAGGGCAACTCGGAGACATTTCTCAAGGACCTTACATACTACAGAGGTGAGACTTATCGGTCCATAGTTTTTGGCATTACACTTTTCCCCTTTCCCTTTATTAGCGTGAATAATGGAGAACTACGAAACAATTTTTGCTTTCGAATTGTTAATTGGTTGTGTCACTGACATTCAATATTGACATTCAGTTTGACAATCTTTTGATTTTATTCGGGTTCAGTTGGGTTTGGTTGGGTTAGGTTAGGTTAGGTTTGGTTCGGTTGGGTTGGGTTGGGTTGGGTTAGGTTAGGTTGGGTTTGGTTGCATTGGGTTGGGTTGAGTTGGGTTGGGTTAGGTTAGGTTAGGTCCGGTTAGTAATATTTTGGAAATATTGTAACAATGGTATTATTTTTTACATTTATTTTCTTGACATGCAACATCTCTTGAATTGTATCGGAAATAATTTGGCTTGAAATTAAGAAAATCTACTTTCAATATTAAAGAATTTAATTATTAAACACATGAATTGATGTTTTTTTTCCTTATAAATGTTCATATAAATTGAAATCGTTCTCTAGGGTATTTTGTCGTAAACACAGTTTGGGGGGAATTTGTCCAGGGGCTGGGGGTATTTGGTCTTCGGCATCCATTCGGAGGGAAATTGTCCGGGGTTTTTTTTTCTCCTACCTGAGGGGATTATGTCATTTTCTTCTCTAATGGGGGGATTATGTCCAGGGGGGATTATGTCATACATTCCCCATTCTTACAATCAACAAGTTGGGAAACCAAAATAAACCTCTCCGAGTCAAGACTAGACCAAACTACCCACTTATGAGGTTTTCTTAAATAATTAAATAAATATAATTGTTATTATTTTAATCGTCAGTAATTTACCTTAATTCTAGTTGAGTCTTTTTAAGAAACGTTATAGCTATCGTTAACGTTTGAATTCGATCACATGCCTCTTTAACAAATTTTGGAAATTTAGGGTATATAAGTTGGCCGATTCCCGATAATAGCGCGCTTGCGTGAACTTCTAGTAAGTATGTAAAACACGTCAAGTAAGTATATAAAACACGTCAAGTAAGTATGTAAAACACGTCAAGTAAGTATGTAAAACACGTCAAGTAAGTATGTAAAACACGTCAAGTAAGTATGTAAAACACGTCAAGTAAGTATGTAAAACACGTCAAGTATGTCAAAGTGTAGATTTACACCATTAACGTTTACTTTTTGACCAGGATATCTGTTTAATTGAATAATTAGACAAGAACAGTCAACAGAAGACTTACAACTTCAAGTAAATGGTACCAGAAGCTAATACATAGTTTACAGGCGTGGAGGATTCATACCATTTGCACAAGGAGACCTGGCAACTTAGAGTGTAAAATAGCAGACGATTTTACACTCTAAGTCGCTTGGTCTCCTGGTGTTAATGATAGGAATCCTCTACGCCTGTATACTATGTATAGAAAACTATAGTTTTCTATTAGCTTCTGAAAGTACTTACGATGGTTTTGAACTGTAGAAACATTTTCTAAATGATTTCAAAGCTAATTTATCCATTACTTTTAATGTATACATCTCGTTGAAACCAATCTAGGAAAGCCCCAATCTATACCTCTTGACCTTAAACCACGTGTTTACGTTACAATGATCACATGCCGTGTGCAATGAGATTAAAATTCAAATCGGTTTACCGCGAAAGCGCGAAACAGCTGATATTTCGTTATTTACTCATATCGCCCTCAATCTGGCAGAATGCCATGCCAGCAGAAAGAAAAAAAATCTCGGTCAAAAATTCTGCCGAACTCGCGTCGTAAAAATATTTCCAGTCAGAATTAACTAGCAAACTCGCCCATAAAAACGGAACAAAAAATTCATGACGCTGTAAAATTTAGCTAGAAAAATTTTCAGGCAAAGAAATATCTATTAATAAACACACTTAACGGTAAATAAGAAAAATCCAAAAATGATATATGGTTGACTAGCTGTTACCCGCGGCGTCGCTCGCGTGTAATAAGAACTACCATCAAAATGATATAAAGAATGGTTGGTCTAATTAAAAAAATGAACCTAATAGAGTAATGGCAGTTTCCCAGCTTTGACTGTATTAAGGTCTATGGGAAAATAACATGGGGTGCCACTAGTCTATTACATTAAATACACCATTCCTTCATACTTTACAAGCTACTAGGAAATATGTGTATCCAGTGTATCTCCGAAGCATAGGGGATAAAAATTGGGTGAAATCTTTTAAATTTTACATTAATTTTCTAATAAAATTGTCTTTCCAATGAACCTACTTTAGTTAAAAACAGGCACAGTTCCTTCATACTTAATTAGGTTAATTTGCGATTTATTAACCCGTCCCTTAATATGTCTAGAAGAAATAAAGCTTTATTACGGCTCGGGTTTTTTCTACAAATTTCATTTAATTTAATTTCTTATGTTCAGTTTTTCATTGTTATTGTAAAACATATATAAATTTATCAAAAGTTCAAAACATTTTTCGCTTTACTTTTAAAAAGTAACAATTATTTTTATAAGTCTGGAAGCGGTTTAGATAATTTTCCCGTCACGAGTCCAGCAATATATTTGGTTCTTGATACTAGTCTACATTCTGTTCTGATAGTCTGCTCTTAGGTCTGCTGCTAAGTCTACATTTCTGTTGCTTTTTTTGCACTTGTTCATATTTTATTTGATGAAACTAAGTTTACTGTAATAAAATGGCATGTGAGAGAATGAGAAGGTTGCGTCTCAATCCTGAATATAGAGAAAAGGAAAATGCACGAATGAGAGAAAAACGGGCTGAAAAAAGGAGAATTAGCCAGCTATCCGTTGACAGCCTTTCTACTAGTCAAAACTCATCAACTTTGGAGGATTCTTTAACTAATGGAAGTTATTCATCTATTGGAGGCCCAAACAATGAAATGGATAATAAAAATTCTTTTTCAATGAGTTTTGATCATCAGTCAACATTTGAGGGCCCTTTATCTAATGAAGGCTTTTTAATTAGCCCTGCAACTAATCCCGAATATGGAGAAAAAGAAAATGGACAAATGTAATATAAGATTAATTGTTTGTGTACAAAAATGTCATGGTCCAGCCGGACCATCTTGATATACCTTTAGTTTGAATAACTATTTAATTTTAGGGAAGATTTACAATTTCACAAACTCTCTTTTCAAAATTCCGAAATGAGTTTAGTAAATCTTCAAAGGGTGGCCATTAAAGAGGTATTTGAGAAATAATTAGGTTGGAATATTCCCTTTTATAGACAAACTGAAAAATACATAAACTTTGGTTTTAGGAAATGAACGATGTGGAAGATTGTAACTATGGTCACTTGAGCAAAGATGATCTTATCAATGAAGTAAAAGCCAAGGATGATCGACTCAGGAAACTGGAAGCCGAGGTATTTTTCAAAGCAGAATGTTTTTTGTAGCGTGAAATTAAGCGCAAAAATATTAGACCCTTTTTAGGATCATAACCCACCATTTTAAAGCAAATGTCGGTACCCCTAACATTCTAGCTGATCTTCTACACATAAATTTTACCTTGGCTATCAGCACTCTTTCATGAGGCCAGAGCCAAAACTAGCCTTTGCTAAGCTTAGAGGGCCAGTTAACTCCACCCCTCGATTATGGGAGCATCTAGTGGTATTTGTTTAAACTAGGCCTGTGCGAGTACTCGATAGGACTCGAAAGCTCGATCGTACTCGGCTCGAGGCTCGATAAGCAACTCTTGAAAGGCTCGACAAGTTTTCGAGCCTCGGAAAAAAGCTCGATAAAAGCTCGAGGTCAAGGCTTAAGGTTATCGAGGTTCAGTCAGTGGTCTGTGAGATTCTAGGTTAGGTTAAAGGTCAAGAATTACCATCTAACACAATCTACTGAATGTTGAGACGCTGCAGTGACGCGCGAAATAGGAAATAATTCTGGTTGGTACCTTGTTTATAAGCCCACATTTTATTGCCAGAAGTTTTACTTCCACTTTTGGGCAAAGAAAAAAATGAAAAATACGCTCGGTTTGTATTATCAATGCGATTGTCAGTGCACGTAACTTGACGTAAGTAATTTCGATTAGTGATAATAGGATTCAAGTTTAATTATAGTCAAATAAAAGTTTATCTGTTATATTTACGAATTAATAGGGTTTTTTCTTTACTAAGGCCAGTAATTGAAAGTGTAAAGGAATATCATTCCAAATTAAGAGCTAAAATTGAAAGTCGTTAAGGCTCGCCATTGAAATTTTCGGCTCGATAAGAGCTCGAAACCAGATTTTGAACATGCAGCTTATGGCTCGAAGCTCGATAAGAAACTCTAGGCTCGGCTCGAAGCTCGATAACCGAAAAAGGCAACGCTCGAGGCTCGGCTCGAACCCAAAAAATCAAGGCTCGCACAGCCCTAGTTTAAACTATCCCACACCCGAGACTCGCTTTAAATGTACGCTGTAGGCAATTTCACACGTATTTGAAAGTAAGGCCCAGAGGTCCGTGCCCTCGAGCTATAAAACTCGCGGATATTTTAAATCCTGAAGTTTTTTAGCCTCTCGAGACTTAGCTTTACTCGTGCTGAAAACCGATGCTGTAACAGAGTATATACAGAATAAGCTGTCGTTCAAGAATCAAGATAGGTAGTTGCCTATCCTGTAGAGTTCGGTGAAAATAGTGTTATGGGTGCGCGCTAGCTATTTACAGGGTTGCCACAGTACCTGGAAAACCTGGAAAAGTCAGGGAATTTGAAAAAGGGTGTAAAAAGTCAGGGAATTTGAAAATTGTCGGAAAAGTCAGGGAATTTCCGTTGCATACCGACTTGAGAAAATCTATAGTCACGACAAACTAGGCGCACCAGCTTAAATACGGGACAATGATAAACATAATCCCGGATTCTAAGCAGGCAGCCAGTTATAAGTTGGCCATGTAGTTTAGTAGATATTATTCCCCCTCGAGCAGCCAGTTATAAGTTGGCCATGTAGTCTAGTAGATATTATTCCCGCGCGAGCAGCGTGATCGAGTAGGCTATTACTTTCTCAGCAAAACTAATGGCGTTTTCCTTTGGGCAGATTTTTTACTGCCGGAGGCGCTCGAAAAACCTTTGCGTATTCCAATGGTTTAAGCTCAGTAGTGATGAGACGCTGTGCGTGCTCCATTGGTAAAATTAGCCTTGAACTCCCAGCGCCATGCCAGCACTACTGACTTGCCAACACGGCAATAATAATTCGAAACATGGCGCTTATAAAGTCCATTGGAATACGATTTCATGGGCTATCGTTTCATAATTATCGTCTGCTCGAACGTCGGCGTGCTAAGTAGTGATGTAATCAACGCGGAGCGATCGTGTAATTATCAGGCATATTCATGTCCCTAGAAAAAAATGTAGATGGCGTTGGTAAAGCCAAAGCCCAGTTGGATATCCGCAAAGATCCCAAAGGTCGAAAAGCAAAGTGGGTGTGGTAAAGTGCATCAAAAATGATCAAAGAATGGCACTGCGCAAGCTCTAAATTGAGTAGAACTGAACTGAACTACTTTTCGGAAGGGAAATTCGGCTTTCACGCTTTTGTTCCGGCAATTAGGGCGATGGGAATGTGACATTTTTCCAATGGAATATGCATACTACAACATTTATTGTGTCGTCACGATCACGTGATCGTAACACCAATGGATTTACATGGCAAACTTGCAATTATCGGTTCTTAAGGGGCATTTTCCACCCTACCAATGGAATACGCACTTTGTACTAGTATAAGAACTGACTTCTTCCGAACATAGCTATTTCGTACCAAAGTCGAACGAATAGTGTGTTCCATTGAAACAAGATTAAATATGTTTCTGTCATGGGTATATTCCATTGACATTTGAAGTTGTCGATAATTTGTTTGATCCTGTAACAGCATTACGCGAAATTGGGTTTTTTTGCCGCCAGCGCCGGCAACACAAAATTGGCCCAAAGGAAAACGGTATAAGCGAAGAGTCGTCTGCTCTTCAGGCTATGGATCCAAGGGACCGGGACTTAAAACTGTATGTCTGATGATAAGAAATATACAATACAAATTTTAGTTTACATGAATATTATTAATGTAGTTAACAAAAGCGCATCTCAGTTTCATAATCTGTGAAAAATGCCGAACAAACTGACTAGATTTAATTTGGATTGGATAAATGAAGAACGTCACGAAGAATGGGCTTTGTGGCTGAAGCCTGTAAATAATGATATATTTTCTGCATTTTTTTTTTTTTGTTCCAGGTTTATTTATTTAAGGGCTAGGGCTTAGTAGCCTTACAGCTCCAAAACACGCTTAAAAAGATAATTGATAATAGTACTTCTCTTTTTTTTTTTTTTTAAATTTCATATTTACAAAATATCACAAGGATTGACAAGATTTATCACTAGTTTGCTTATAAGAGGAATTTCTAACACTGAAATTTTAAGAATAATTTTACAAGTTTAAATGAATACGTAGTTTTCTCTTAAAAATATTAATAGAACGAACAGACACTAGCTCATCAGGAAGTGCATTCCATAGGGGAATGACTCGACGGTAAAAAGAAAACTTAAGACAATCTCTTTTAAAGGGTTTGAGGAATAGTTTACGACTGTGTCCGCGAGTATGTACCGACTGATGGACAAAGGTGAAAAAATCTTGTGTAGGATTGACTAAGATTTTAAATAGACTAATTAGATCTAGGCATTGCCG